>NW_027397064.1:93351359-93468016 GCF_003265705.2 Callorhinus ursinus
TTTATTTTATTTTATTTTATTTTATTTTATTTTATTTTATTTTATTTTAACTCGTAACAGTTTTTCTTATTTATACAGCTTGCTTTCCTTTTAAAGTGCGATGATGATGTTTAGGTGTTTCTCCAGGCTCTCCGGGCTGCCACACAAGTAGGCGTCTGTTCCCTAGTAATTATAGTGTGCTGAAGTTGCCGGGGGTAGGTGCAGAGGACTCCTCGTCTGAGAACAGGCACCGGGGTGTAGATAACAGAGAGTGAACTCCTAGTCCTCTTTTGACTCTGCTGGGAGGTTAGATTTCTTTTCTTTTCTTTTTTTCAAATAAAAAGCAACCAACCATACAAAAAACTACTAGGTTGACCTAAGAATTTTAATAGAAAACGACAGACTAATTTTTAATTAACTAGTGTGCTGGAAGGCGGAAACCCACTTTTTGTTTTCGGTCTCTGATCCTTTCTGTGGTTTGTAGTTTTCTCATATGTGCATGTTGTTTACAGTGTCTTGTTCCCTCCTGCCTACACCCTCTCCCCAAACACACACACACACACACACACACACACACACACACACACACAGGGCTCATTCACATTCATTCTTGAGGAATTTGAAAGTATAGAAAAATGTTTTGAAATTGAAACCGTTCCTATCTGGATATTTTCCCATTGAGTATCTGGAGAAATGTTCACTGTCCTGACTTGTCTTCTGAGTTGGGAACCTGAATTCATGGACTACTGAAAAAGTCAAATTCTGACACTCAGCTAGGTCTGGATTCAAGATCCACATCCTTTCTTTGCCTTCCTTTCTGGCTCTTTAGAACTGTCCAGATACCCTTGGGGGGGATAGGAAGAGGGGGCTCCTTGTGCCTCCAGCCTGGACGCAGGCTCCCTCTTTATCACAGTCACATGGGGCCACCTGGAAGTTCTCCTTTAGAGACGCGCACCTTGCGCTGTCTGCTGTGTGCCTTGGGCTGCTGGGTTTGCTCTTAGGCGCCTTGCTGTCCGTAGCAACTGGCAGCTAATTCCTGCCATCTAGAACGGACAGCCCGGCTGCGCGGATTGGCAAGAAGTGGCTCTTAGCCTGTTAGCTCCTGCACGCGAACTCTGTGACTCACTCCTGGAGCCCCAGCCTGCACCTCACTTCAGCTGCTCTGTCCCTTGCCCAGGAGAGCAGGGGCAGCCTTCACTGCTTTCCCCCTTTTCTCTGCTTTCAGAGACTTGTAAGAAGCCAGGGCCAGAAAGGTCCTAAAATATTCTACTAGTCTTCCATGGATTTCTACAGTGGGTAACCTCCTGCCTGTTTGTCAGCCCCCAGTTTTTCCATCAGGGCACACACCCCCTGCTCGGATGTGTTTCATGTATTGAAATTGCTTTGTGTGACTTTTCATTTAAAATATGGGATCTGCTACTAAGACCGCTTTCAAGTTAGTAGTCAGAGCACATCCTTTTTACAGAAGGAAACCTGAGGCACAAGGAAGAGGGATGGTTGGTCCAGAGTCCTCTGGCAAGATGGTGGCAGACCTACAGCTAAAGACTCAGTTTCTCGTGCTCATTCCAGCCTGCCTTCCACATTTCCATTCCTGAAGATGATGAAAGAAATAGGACCCACGTGTGGTTGCTAGGTCTTCCTGTAGGAACAGGGCTGGGTGAAGGTGTATAGATAAAGTGGTCTGGCCCTGCCCGTGTTTTGGCTTTGGCTCTGGGTATGCTTCTAAATGTCTCCGTTCCTCATTCTTTTTGCTAGAGAGCCAAAGAGAACTCTGTGATTATTTTTCAGTTAGTGGCCACAAGGCCAAGTGAGGTGATTCTGGCAGTTGAAATAGTATAAAAGGTATCTAGCATCACTTACAGGTCACAAGATATCAGGTGGTTCCCAGCTCTGACAGTCTGTCCTTCAGCTTTACTTTCAAGTCTCAAAATTTTATTATTATTATTTCTTATTGACCACACCTTGCTTTTCTCCCACCTCTCTGGAGCCCTTCTTGCCAATAGAACCTTCTCTTCCCTTTCTCACTGATTCCTCACCCTCTTCCTTCTCTCACAGCAGCCTGGATCTCAGATTCTAACCCTCAGCTCAATTCCACTCACACTCTACACACCTTTTCTCTCTGGAACCTTCCATGCCCCCAATACCCCTGCCTATCAGATCCTTCCATGAACTCTTGGAGTTGTAGTGATGATTTCCTTCTTTAGACCTTCATGATGTCTTGTGTTAACTTTTGCTGCGGGATCTGGAGCTCCTTGCCACATAAGTCCCTCTCTCCACTGAAAACAAGGGCTGTGTTTTAATACTTCCTATATCCACAGCCTCTAGTACAGAGTCATTGTTCAATGTATAACACTAAATAAGTGAATGGCTAATCTTAAATATCCCTTTTCCTTCATCAAACATCCAGTCCTCTGTACTTGGTTGACAAACTTATCACATAAATGTGCCGAGTGGCTTTACATTCTTCTTTCTTGGGGTTGAAGGCCTTCAAGGCCAGACTCCTAAGCATGCAAACAGGACTATTCCTGATGTGGTATCAGCCAGTCTACTCCGGCTCATTCTTCTCCACTCTTCCACACCTACTTGCATATCTGTCCCAGAGCTTCCTGGCCTGACAGTTCATCTGAACCTTCCACTAAAGGTCCAAGGGCAGCAGGGCATAGCGATGGAGGATTTGGTATCTGGAACTGGACCGTCCAAGCTCAAACGCTGCTTCTACAACATTCTGCCTTTATGATCTTGGTTAATTCCCTTAACTTTTCTGTTTGAATTTCACATCTTTAAGATGTGGCTTATAAGAGTGACTACCTCATGAAGGCATGGGGGTGGATTACATAAATTAATATAGCTAAAACACTTAGCACAATGCCAAGCATATATTAAGTACTAATGAGTATTAGCTATTGTCATTATTATTTACCTTGCAGATGCCCATGTCCCACTCCAGACTTAATGAATCAGCATCTCCAAGGTGGGACTCAGATCCAGACATTGTTAAAAAGTTCCTTGGCTGATTTGCATGGAAATGACTGGCTTGGCTACCCACGCTGCTTTCTGTTACCTGAACAAGCTGGGCTTCTATGTTCTTTCACACCCCTCCACCTTTATGTTCTTGCCCGTGGCACCTCTCCATCCACCCAGTTTATTCTCCCGGGCCTTGCCAAATTCATAATCTCATGCATAGCTCAGCACTTGGCACGGAGTGAGTTCCCAATAAATGATGAAAAAAAGTGTATGAGTGCATGCTTCATGGGAACTGTAGTAGAAGATTTATACTGTTTTCTTCCCCCTAATCACTATTGAGTGATTGTAGGATACCAGGCACATTTCTAAGCTCTTTGCACGTGCTGTCTTACTATGATCACAATGCACATTTTCCAGGCAAGGGTACTGAGGTTCAGAAATATGAGGTCAAATGGGCAGTAAGAGACAAGAGCAGGATTTGAACCCCAAGCCCTTGGTCTTAACCTTTCACTGTACTGCCCTCTGGTTATGGAAAGCATTTTTTCCTCGGGAGCTTTGCCAGTGGCAGAACTTTGATTTTTTCTTGTCTTCTCCTGGGTTGATTGTTCTGGTGGAGCTGCAAATCAGATGAATACTTCTAGGTGTCAACTGGTTGAACTGGCAAATCACATTTTCTAGTTTTTTAGAAATGTCTAACCAGTCCTTTGGTGTTTGTTTTTCTTTTAGTCTCAGATAATCCTCTTGCAGGCTAGCCCAAGTTTATGGCTAAACATCAAGATTATTTGCATTCTTGGTATGGGTGTTGGTAGCCGAGTTCAGCCTGGTCAAGAGTATAATCCAGGCAATTCAAGTTAAAAAAAAAAAAAAAGTGGAAACGATGGTTGGCCATTTGGTTGGTACCTAAAAAGTTTGCCAACGGAAGTGGTAGTATTTTGTGATAGTGGATTTAAACAGCCCGGATGGTGGAGGCTGAACAGTGTTAAAGTCCTAGAACCAGTTAAACATGTACCAGGTAACCTAAAGGCTTGTTTTTCTCTGGCTCTCTAATTCTACAAAGTTTAATGCCTTTGGAACTTTGGATTCCCAGTTGTGTTTTCTTATAGATGAAATAATAAATCTCTCAGATGCATAGAACATTACCCACAACGTTTACTATGCCCCAACACATACTTGTCTAATGAAGTGTGTCGTGTCGGTTTGGAAGCCTCAATTACACAAGGTACTTCCCAGTGGTTACATAAATTAATCTTGGTGTTTTCAGGGCAAGAAATCAGCTGTCTCCTTCTTAGGAAGAAACTTTCTGGGTTAGTGATTCCTTTGAGTAGAATTTGGATAGACTAGAGGAACCCAATGGACTGAGTTCAAGAAGACAGTCCCAAACCCAACACTGTGGAATGTCAGCTCAGTCAATAATATGGCAGATAAATATCATGGTGTTGAAAGAAGAGCTGTTAGTTCTGAAATGAGAGGACAAATGTTACTGTCAAGATGCATGTCTGACAAACGGTTCTACGAAGGGTATTTGCTTCATTGGGCAAACAATCTGATCCGGGTCAGCCCAAAAGATAGGTTCCAAATGGTTCCATTGTCAGTGGTGATGTGTTACTGTGAAATTTTTAAAAATCAAAGTAATACATGCTTAAAGCTTAGAAAACCAAATAGTGTGAAAGTGTTTATGTAAATATATAACTACTAGATCATCTATAAATACATGTATAGTTTATGGATACATATAAACATCGCGTATGTATACGAAGATGTGTGTATCTCGCAGTCCCCTCTCCACCCTCCCCTCTCCATTCCCACTCCTCAGAGAATTTTTCTACTCTTTTTGCTGCTTTTTGTGTAATATTTCTAAATAATGTTTTTTATCTATATAATAGAAAATTGATTTATTTTCTCTTACAATAGGCAATGTTTCTTATATTTCCCATACCTTCTCTGCTTTCCAATCAAAATCATTGATTACATGTATGTTTAATGCTCATTTTTAATCGTCATTGTTGATCAATTAATTTATTATCACATTTACTTTCTGTTAAAAATATTTTTCCTAAAGTTATTAATGGCCTCATTAAAAAGTTTATTAATTTTCTAGGAATCTTAAGTTAAATTTTCCCAGTTCCATCAGCTTTTTGACAAACGTATCAAAGGAAGCCTACTTTTAAAACGTACTTCATATATCCATAATTAAGTTCTCAAGTAACGATAAACTGTCTTTTTGTCATTGTCAAGCAAGGGAACTTAATTATTAGTTGTGCCATATCAGAAGCAATTTAAAGGGCCTGCCTTCAACATTTTTTAAAATTCTAATTATAGTCAGTTACTCATATGTGGGTAAATAGAAATGATCTGGTTTATTGTAGTGGGTAAATAACATTCATAATTTGGTTTTATGGTTTCACGAATACTCAGTACATTTTAATGTGCTAAATATCCTTTGTTTCTGTGTACCTTTGACATCTGGAATAGCTTCATCAGAAGAAAGCAAATGCTACTTCATGTAAGTTATTTTATGAATAGCGAATGAATGGCCCACTCAAAATGACATTTATATCTTTCCTTTCTCATTTTCTTTTCACTCATTCTTTCAGCTGAGATTTGAATAATCAGTAATGTGAGATACTTTATTATTGGAAGTAGTTAAAATACTTCAAATTGTTTGCAAGAGACTGTGTTTTTGGAGTTTGCCAGTAGAGGGCCTTATTAAACTGAATAACATCTCACACACAGATCAGTTGCAACAGTTACCTTGTTGAAGAAGCCAGTTTTTTTTAGGACACCTGATCAAAAGCAGTAAAACTACCAAAGTAGTGTTTTCAAGTGCGTTGTAATTCTTTCTATCTGGAAAAATGAGAAGTCTTAACTTTTCATTTTCATTGTTTTCTTAGGGGGAAGTTGGAGAATTCAGATAGATTATTAATAGCCCATCAGTCAAACCAGGACTCTGGATGCCAGGAATACAGTCTACACGTAACATTTCTTTTGGAGTTGGAGCACTGGTCTCTGAGTCTTCTGGGATCTAGTATTGGATGTTGAATATGAAAAAGAAACAAATGATGGTTCTTTTATCCGAGGAACGATTTATACTTGCTTCCCACATTTGAGTGTGCCCCACTCTCCTCAAAAACAGGTTTTCTGTTTCCTGCACCTGGACCAGAATCTTCTCACTCTATAATATGCCCTTGGTTCAGACCCAGGGAGGGAGAATCAAGAGAATCTGTGGGAGCAGAAGAGTACTCTGTGCATTCCCTATCACGCTTATTTTCCATTGAGGGAAGCAGAAGAGCCCTAGGGAAACGAGCTGAGTTTTCTGAAGTCATTCAGTAGATTAGGGCAGAGCTCTTCTCTGTATACTCACTGGCTGTTTCCAGCTCCTCCCACCAACCGAAATCTCTCCTTTTTGGGAAGGCTCCCTGCTCCCCACCATCCACATTGGGATAGCTCCCGCCCCACCTTCCTGGCCCCCCTCAGGAAGTCTTTCCCTACTTGTCATCCGCTCTGATAGCCTCAGGTACTTGTTTCCCATAGCACTTGTCACTAGTGCGATTAAAAGTGTGGTCAACGATTTGATTAAGAACATCTTCCCATCTAAGCTACAGGTTCCAAGAAGGCAAAGCCTTGTCTCTCCTCTTTAATTTTGTAACCTTAGCACCCAGAACAGTGGCTGGCAAATGGTAGGTGCGTAGCAAATATTTGGTGAATGGATGGATATAAATGAGTTTTCTGATTTTTTTTAAAAGATTTTATTTATTTGTTTGACAGAGAGAAACACAGCGAGAGCAGGAACACAAGCAGGGGGAGTGGGAGAGGGAGAAGCAGGCTTCCCGCAGAGCAGGGAGCCCGATGCAGGGCTCGATCCCAGGACGCTGGGATCATGACCTGAGCCGAAGGCAGACGCTTAACGGCTGAGCCACCCTGGCGCCCCAACAAGTTTTCTGATTTTGACTGAGTGCTTTGGCCTCTCCATTTTAATACTTCTGAACACATTCCTTTTTATAACTCAACTGATGACAGTCAAATCTCATGGCATTCAAATGCCTGTGGACTCAAGGCATAAAGGCATAGCATTATTATTAATAATATTATTATTTTTACCTAACTTTGAGTTAGTGCCTGTTTATTTCTTGTCATGTAAATGTAGGTATTCATGACATTTATCAGATGGGAGCTCCAAAGGTATGAGAATAAAGGAAGAAGAGAAGGGACAAGGATTTCTCTTCTCTCATTGATGGGGACAGCGATTAGAAAGAGGAGAATGTCCTGGACTGTGTATTGTGCCCTTTTATGTTTCCCAGGTTGGTCTGGAGATTTTCTGGGTACCTTTTTCCTGAAAAACTGCCTCACATGCTAGGAAGATCAGGACCTTTGAGTCCTTTAAGAGAGTAACAGAAACGAATAGACCCAGCTCATGCCTATGTGGCATTTACCCTTGGATCTACCTGGGTTCTAGTTTCTGTTTTGATCTCTGTTGACGTGGGTGAGTTATTTAATTTCAATGAGCACAGTTTCCTTGTCCATAAAATGTAGTAATAGCAATAATGTATTCACCTCATATTAATGAAGTACTTAACAATGTGTCTGGTCCTGTTGTACTTTCTATTAATGCTGTCTCATTTACTCATCAAGATAACCCTCTGAGATAGATATTAGCATAAATCCCATTTTTCTAGATGAGAAAAACAAAGTACTGAGAGGTCAATTTGTTCTAGATTGCCCAGTAAGGCTTTGGACTGGATATTTTGATTCTATGACCTCCTTCTAGGATCGTTGTAAGGATTAAATGAGAAGTACCTAGGGTGCCAGCACAAAAATAGACTCATAGTATGTGGTGGCTGGGATCACCATTATTGGCTCCTCATCGTTGAAGACAAGACATCACGGGCCCTTGTCAGTAGGTGATTGCTAGAGGGAGATGGGAGGGTTGATGATAACACTGTGCATCCGGGTCATAGGGACTTGTTGTTTAATCCCAACACCAAATGTCAAAAGCCCCACATACTCAGCATTTTGGCACACACCAGTATTCACAGTCCTAGACAACCACCAGCCCCAGACTGCCCACTCCCAAACCCCTCCTGGCCGTGAATGCATTTATTATGTTCTCATCATATGGACATATTTTTCATCACTCAACACATTGCATCTGTTTATGAGATGCCCCAGGTTTATCATCGCTGCATTTTGTTTAGCAAAACTGCCAAATCCTATGGTCTTTTGTATGTGTAGAACTGCTTATGTGAAGCATAGTGGAACCAGGTTATGGAGTGGGATGGGTATAAGGAGTGTCCAGCTCCTTTTGGTGAGGTCTTTCTTTGATGCCCATCCTTAGGGACCAACTTCCCTCGCTCTTCCTGCCGCCACCTCTTTCCCATTTCTCTCAACCTTCCTTCTTTCTCCCTCTCTCCTTCTATTTTTTCCTATCTTTCGCTGTTCTCCTTCTTTACCTTCATTTTTCTCTCCTCCCCCTCATGCTCCCCAGAAAGGAGAGTAGAAGGGAAGTGAAGATGATTGGTGTTTCTCAGTGGCTGGGGAGATACGGAAGGGAGTCATTTCAGGTTTGCCACTTCTCCATAACTTCAGAACCCCTAGGGCTCTTTATAATGCGGATCCTGTTTTTTCTTTTCTTTTTTTGTACTTAATAATATGACCATTGAATTTTATTTATTTATTTATTTTTGGATCATACTTTTTAAAAAAATTTTATTTTATTATGTTAGTCACCATACATTACAGCATGAGTTTTTGGACACAGAATGCTAATCCTGTTAAACAAAGGACACATCAGAAGTACAAGCCCAAATAAAGAGAGAAACCAAAGAGGCAGCAGCCTGGTGGGGTGGAGTGTAATTTGGAAGGAGAATTGAACAACCCTGCGTGTAAACCACCACAAGCCAGCTGTAGGATCAAGTGGCCCCATCTGCAAAGTGAAGGCGGAGATCAGATCGTCTCAAGGCCATTTCTGGCCCTGTGATCCCGTTATTCCTTAACACACAATGACTGTGGTCTGACTCACCATACAGACAATTATCCAAAGCACTGAGGAGCAGGGCCCCTCCCCCAGGACAGTGGGTGCAGGTCGGGGCT
Source organism: Callorhinus ursinus (assembly GCF_003265705.2). NCBI lineage: Eukaryota > Metazoa > Chordata > Mammalia > Carnivora > Otariidae > Callorhinus > Callorhinus ursinus. Next base: position 93,360,390 of record NW_027397064.1, read on the forward strand.
GCGTGCTTGGGGGCTCTTGCAGTGTTTGTGATCCCCAGAAGTTCCTTTCTCCCAAAGTGCCGAAGTGATTCGTCACTGCACAATGCTGTGTGTCCTCACAACAGATGTTAAAGGATCACCCTTGAAAGGGTGTTTCCCCAAAGCATTTAATTATAACCTCCACAGAAGATTAACAGATGTTATAATTGTCTTTACTCTTTGATTAAATAGTTTCTGCATGAGTGGCTTTCTTAGATTTTCCTTCTCTGTTTTGTGTGATCCTTCTTATAAAGAGCAGACATGTGTCTTCAATTTTCTAGAGAGAGTTCTTCAACAGGCTTGGTAAGAGTCTTCCCAGATTCATAATTTCATTCTTTCCTATATCTGTCTATCGCTAGGAAACCTGGGGCAGGGTGGGCTATACTTGTATAGACTGAACCATGGGTTACAAAGGGTGGCTGGGTGATGGGAATATGAATATCGTTAAGAAGCTGGCCTCTCTCCTTATCATTTGTCCGTGGAAGTGACTGATACCCGGGAATATTCTCTGGGAAAAACAACAAAGTGGGAAAGGAAAGTTCAGCAAACTTTGAGCACACCAGGTTCCAAGTGTGCAAATGAGTGTTTGAGCAGAGAGAAAAACAGTATTCATGATGTGTCTGTAGATCTCTCCGGCAATATTTGCTCTGGAAAGTTACGTTATCAACCGGGAGCCTTATCAACATCAAAAGGGTTATTTTCATGCCATCGTGTAGAACCCGGAATTCTTTCTTTCCATTAGAGACGTGGTTTGTGGATTATTACTAATTTATCTTACCTTCTGTTTAGCCCATCAGGAAGGATGATGCCACTAACCTCATGTGAATAAGGATGCTTCTTTCTCATTGTCCAAATTAGTATTTCTTCTTTGAGAAAAGAAAATTCTATGGAAGGAGTGCAGACATTAGGTCAATTTATGGGTGATGAAAACAAAAGGAACGGACGTAAGGAATACTGAATCCGTGCTGTGGAGGGGCCAGCTCACTAATAGTCTCCACCTCTCCATATGGAAACATCTGAAAAGGGCTCATAAATCAGGGTAAAGGTCAGTCCTTAGATCAACTTGAAGGAAAAGAGCAAAATAGAATTTAGCTTCACTGGATGAATTAGTATTAAGACTTTAACAAATAAAGGAGGGGGAGAAAATACATGGGTTGTTTAATCAAATAGGTCCCATGTAAATTTGATCTCTTTTATCTGAAATTGCTAAGGAAGAGGAGGGAAGAAGAGTATTTTCTAAGTATACAATGGACACTGAATACATGTGCTGCTAGAGAATCGAAAGGGAAAGTACCTATCTATGGGGTTCACAACATATTGGAGGAAAGGAGGTAATTGCACATGGGTCGTTTTTAAAGAACACTACAAACCAATCAATATGATTACCTTCCAAAGGAATGATCAGAACTTTGCCAAATTCAGAGGTTTTATAAGTAGATGACTAGGATCTTGAACATTCTAAAACCTGTATCTATAAGAAATGGCTACAGAAATTTTAATTATTCAGGTCATTTGGAGGAGGAAGAGGATTTTTAAACCTTTTTTTTTTTAAAAGTATAATATACATATAGGTAAATGCACCTAAGTATACAGCTTGACAAATTGCTTCAAACTCAATAGGCCTATATTACCAGCTCTCAGAACAAGAAACAGTAGCATCTCAGAAGCCTTCCTCAAATTCCTTTTCAGTTACACCTCTAAGAAAATTTGCATGCTGACTTCTGGTAGCATAGATGAATTTTGGCTGTTTTTGAACTTTATATGAATGGAATCACACCTTATATATGGTTTCCTTCATTCAAATTGTATGTGTGTGATTCATCCATATTACATATCACATTTCAGGCTCATTGCTGTATGGTATTATATTGTGTGACTCTATCCTAATATTTCTTTTCTGCTGTTTGTGGGCATTTGGGTAGTTTCCAGTTTAGGACCATTACAAATGGTGCTGCTATGAATATTCTAGGACATATCCCTTGGTGAACAAACACACACACACACTACTTTCACTACTACTTAAGGATAGCTGTTAAAGAGAAGCAATTGTAACCTAATGTTAGGTAGCATTGTTGATCATTTGAAAATTCACAGAAAGGGTCTGGGACCTTATGAAATAGTTCCTTGTCCCTAGAAGTGCTCAGACCGTAGTGGGATGGTCTTCATTGAGGAAGAGCGTGAGGGGGAGGATTCCAAGTCTCTTCCATTTATAGGGTTTGTAAATCTAAACTAATAAGCTCTACGGAAACTGAACAACAAAAGGGGTCAGTTGTTGCTGTGCACCAGATGGTCAGACTGTGGGAGACAACACAAAAGTAAACAGGAGTGATTACACAGACAAAGCTGACGCCGTGAGTGAGGGTGGAGGCCCTCCAGAAATGGGGGAGACGGCTCTGTGGGTCGGAGCAGGAAAGGGTGGGATTGAGTGGGGTCATAAAAAGAGATAATATATTAGCGGATGGAAGAAAGTAGAGAAGGTTGCATGTCACTGCAGGTGTATTTTAAAGTTTCTTTTTTTTTTTTTAGTAATCTGTACACCCACAGTGGGGCTCGAAGTCGCAACCCTGAGATCAAGAGTCATGTGCTCTTCTGACTGAGCCAGACAAGTGTCCCCACTGCAGGTATATTTTAGAGTGTGAGTGCCATGTCAGTGGACACAGTGCATTCTACTGAATGCTTAGAACAAATTATGAGCACCAGAAAGCAAAGAAGAGGCTTTGACCGGCCCTGTCAAAGATCACATGATGCCCGTAAGATGCCCTGGGGAAAAGCTGTTCCACAGGGAGGGAGCCAGATACAACTTACTGGGGTGAAAAGAACGAGGCAACATTTCTGTGGGACCCATTAGATGCTACATGGTGCTTGAACTTCTGTTCCTGCCTTTTTCACATGTTTGATCTATCAGATTTCTAATTTGAGTTTGTTTGCACTTCAGTATCCTTACTTCTGGAACAGCTCATGGTGCCTCTTCATGGTTAATCTCTGTTACAGGTACCGCAGTCACTAGCCTATGGTACCTGCTATTGACCAAGCACCCCACTGAACTTTGTTCCCATCATTGCTGATTCCCCTATGGTAAGGTGGTGGGCAAGGTGGTGACAAAATTATTTGAGATCAGATTTCAGTTATGTCTTATTTTTTTCTACCTTATTTTAATGCTGTCTCATTTCATGATTCCTATGTAAAGGCATATTTTTATCATGTCTTATACAAGACTGACTTGTATACAAGTCAGTACTAGAAACTGATCAGAGAGTACTAGGAAATTTGATCATGTCTCCTTTTTACTTCAGCTGCCAGGAAGCTCAGAGACAAATTTACATGTTTAATTACATATGCTCTGTTGACTCATGTATCTTGCATGTTTGTAGTTTTCTCTCATCTTTGTACTTTGTCATAGACAGAATTCTATGATGGATCCCAAGATGCTGGCCCCCTGTTACGCATGAACCTGGCATATAATTCCCTCCTTCTCGACTGTGGGCAGAGCCTGAGAATATGGTGGATGTCGTTCCAGTGATTAGGTTACATTATATGGCAAAGTGGAGGGATTTTTGCAAATATAATTAAGGTCCTAAACTGTTGCCTTTGAGATAATAAAAAAGGCGATTTTCCTGTGTGGATCTGACCTAATCTGGCAAGGCCTTTAAAGAGAACCTCAAGGTCAGAGAACTGAAGTCTCAGAGATTCTCTTGCTGATCTTGAAAAGCAAATTGCCATGAGTTCTGCAGATGTAAGACTTAAGATGTTCTGCCAACAGCCACATGAGCTCAGAAGACTCCAAGTCTCAGATGAGCCCTCAGGCCTGCTGACACCTTGATTTCAGCCTTATGAGACCACAGCAGAGGTCCCAGCTAAGCTGTCCTTAGATTCCTTACCCATGGAAGCTGTGCCATAATAAATGTGTATTATTTTAAGCCACTCAATTTGTGGTAATTTGTTACACAGCAATAGAGGACTAATACATTTCACTCCTCTCTATTTCAGTTTTATCCTTTATTTTGTATGTGACCTCCTTAATTCCTCTGTGATTTGATTATAATTGGATGGGTTAAGGAGTGAATTAAATATGTCCTAGGGCCCCCCACATCCACTTCAGAGTGACTAGGGATGGTGCTGTCTTGTTCATGGCATTAGGTTCCCTCTTCCTTCTATGATTTGGCTCGTGTCTCTACCTCCCCTTTGAATGCCCTCTATCCTCATGTCCTCTGGCTAAACTCCATCCAAAATTAGAGGCTCAGCTTGAGCATCACATTCTTTATAATTCTTGCAGTCTGATTTTTGGAGGATCCCCCTCCCCCATTTTAAAATCCTTACAGCTGTGGCTTCAAGTCTCAGAGCTCATAGCATCCTAATCACTTTAGGGAAGTTTTAAGAATGAAGATTCCCAGCATTCCTTCCCTCTCTGCCTGCTCTAGGAATTTGGGTTGATTATCGAATTTTTGAAAACCATCCCAGGTGATATCAGTGGGCAGCTAGGTTTGGCAAGGGTTGCCCTGTTCTTTTTATACAACCGAGTCTTAGGACTCTGTGCGGAGCATGGTGTGCAATTTATTGCCTGTGTTTAAGGCTCTCAGAACTTTAAGCCAAATTTATATATTACCTCAAGCCTGGACAGTGTGTTGTATATTTCTTTATTTAACTTAACCCTGGTTTTATTATTTTCCTGTTTGTAGTTACCCTTTGGCTTTACTTCCCTAATTATTTATTTTATCATTTTGTTTTTGTGTATATTTTTGTAGGTAATTGCAAATCTTTAGGGGGAAGGATGTTGGAAATAAATAAATGAATAAGCAGAAGACCAATGTACTCTTCCCTAATACTCTAATGTACAGGAATCTTGTTTCCCTGGCAACAGCACAACTTCCTAGACTATGGCCTCTGACTTATACTTCCCTCATGCCTTCATCATAGCTTGTACAATGTGAGTATATAGAAACAGTGTTCAGAAAACTCAAGGCTGATGGTTGTACTTATAAGAAAAGGTTCTTGCCCTTCTACAAATGGTTTTCCTTCCTCTAGTTTCTCACCCCTTTGTCTCCTTCCTTACCCGCTTCTTATATCTTTTGAAGCATTAAAGAATTGCCTTCCCCCCTAGACTCCTATATTGGAAGCTAGCACAATTCCTGGATAAGAATTTAGAATAAATGAGAGGACTCTGTGCCTGTCAGAGTGTTTAATCTGCCTGAAATGGCTTTCCATTGAGGTGTTTTTATGTTGTCACCCGGTTCTGTGGGCAGGTGCATTCTAGACACAGGGCTGTGGGTGGATCCCTCAATCATCTGGCACCACTCTTTCCCCTTTCAAAGCCCTATTGGATGTGCTGCATTCAGGACGGCAACAATGCTGTTATGTCAAAGCACATTATCTATGATATCACTTGAAATCTTATAGATTAAAAAAATGCTACTCAGGATGCCTGGTGGCTCAGTTGATTAAGCATCTGCACTTGGCTCAGGACATGGTCCCAGGGTCTTGGGATCAAGTCCCACATTGGGCTCCCTGCTCCATGGGGAGCCTGCTTCTCCCTCTGCCTGCATCTCCCTCTGCTTGTTCACTCTCTTTCTCTCTCTCTCTGACAAATAAATAAATAAAATCTCTAAAAAGTGCTACAGTTCAAGCTGTATTTGGTAAATGAAGCATAACTGAGTGGGATAGCAGGTTTATCATACAGAGTTGAAAATGCTCTAGGGAAGTTCTACAGAAGTAGGCATTGTGGAAAATCTGATAAATTGTACTCACCTTAAGATTCCTTTTAGGACTTTACAACTGTTTTAGAAATATATAATCTCTTGGGCAATGATGAGTCCCCTGATGGTTTCTCCCTTCTTATCCTTTCCGCAAATCTCTTTTTACATAGAGTCTGATCAGTGGGGTACCGTTTTACCATTGGTTTTCAATGTATTTGACTATATCAGAAGGTCTGAACTGAGCCAAATGGGTGTGAGAGGCTGTGCTCCGTGAGTGTATAGGTGTGTGAGAGCAAGAGCACACGTGCCTGTGTAGGGATGTGCATACGTGCATATGAGCACGTGCGTTTGAGCTTCCTGGCTTCTCTTTCTGCCATTTCAGTTAGAAAAAAAAAAAAAGCAATGTTATTTTATATATCCTCAGATTTCCAAGTTTAAGTAAACTTAGAAGATACTTTTTCAAACTCTTATCAAATAGTTCCAGGGTATTTTACCTAGTGGCATTCATCTTTTCTACTATAATCAAAAGTACTTTTGCTTAATGAAGAGGTTTTTATACTATTTTCCTCAATACATTGGGTTATTCTTAAGCCATTATATTTTCTTTTCAAAGATAAGTATGTGGACCACTGAATTCTGACCTCCTCCCCTTCCTATGTCTTGTAAGGATACAAGATTTTCCCCCATGACTTCAAAATGTTTCCATTTTGTTTCTTAGGTGCAGTAGATGTACACTAGTGCTAATGGAAGCGTTGTAGGATGTAGATCCCCAGAACTAGCATCTAGCATGTAATGCTTAGTGTGGTGACCACTGGAGCTAACTGGAGGGGGAGACTGTTCTGGAGGTAGCCGTGATGCCCAGCAGTTAAAATGAAAATGTATTATTTTCGGAGTCCATACCAGCCTTGCAGGTTCCATCACCACCTTCACTTTCTGCCTTGGCCTCCAGTTTATTGAATCTGTGCTGACCACAGGCAGAGGGAGGTAGAGACCTAAGTATCAGTTTCCTTGATAAAGAAGTCCCATCCTGGGAACCACCTTGCAAATTAAGCAACCCAACTCAACTCTTTCTGCATCTCCTGCCATATTGACTTCAAACAGGAACAGGCAGAGAGTTTTGCCAAGAGTAGCGTAAGCCATAAGTTTTATATTGTATAACAGGTAATGAAGGAAATTGGGTGAAGAAAAAATTGATTTTAGCCTCCAGTTCTCTACACCAGCTGTATTCAATACTTGGTTGCATGTCTCCCTATTTCCTTTTGGGTGTGACCTTCCTGAGACCCAATCAAGACTGCATGAGCCCTCATTACCCAGATATCCAAGGCAGCTCTGCCTTCCTATGAACCCATAATCAGACTTTCAGAACTATTGAGAAGTTTACCTTCACCTTACGGTGAAGTCGTCATTCACAGAGCACTGAAAAATGGGGGCATGGGACTTCTGGGTTAATGACACAGGATGACTTGAAATTGAATTATTCTGTAGGCAGAGGACACTTAAAGCTAGATGTAAATTTGATTCTGAAGGCTGATAGTTACATTTCTTGGAACTTGAGGGCATCATTCTCCGCCTTTCTGAATCAAAACAATAAGCAATCATTGGAGCACAATAGGAAAGAGTCAGGGATTTAGATTTACAGAAGTTTGGATGGATTCTAAAAAAAAGGGAGCCTTAGATATTTATCCTAGAACCCCTTATCTGTGAGTGTGAAGAAGTGTGCTTAAGAATGCACAATGGGGCATCATTTGCAATAGTGATGAGTTATTTGCAGTCTAAATGTCATCAGTAGGGCAAGAGTCAAACAAATAACACTCTATTCACACTATGGACCCATCCAGCCATTAAAAAACTAAATAAGAGCTATTTGTACCCTCACATGGAAAGACCTCATTGATATATTATTAAGTAAAAAAGCCCAAAAATAAAAAAAACACAAGTTGTCAAAAATATGTGGAATAGGGTATCTTTATGTTTCAAAACCATATATAATTTAATAGGTACATGTATGTATGTAAATGCTTAAAAAGTTCTAGAAAGATAAATGGTTAATAGTTGTTGTTTTTTTTCTGTTGGGAGGATGTAATTGGGAATGTGTGAAAAGGAAACTTACTGTTTTCCACTTAGGTTTCTACATAATGTTAACTTTTTACCTTGAGAATATTTTCACACATTATCTTTTAAAAAGACCAGCATATGTATATGTACATGTATATCTATTTTCATATATTTTAAATAAGAAGGGGATATTCTGAGGAAATATTTCATGAGATCATGAGAAAAGGATTGATTTTTTTCCAGATAAGTAATCTGGGGTAACCACAGGTAGGATAAAAGAGGAACAGAATCCCAGCTTTTCTCTGGGTTAAGTTACAGTTTCCCGACATGGTAGTGTTTAATTTAAGATACAATTCAAAGCTGTTAAGATACACGTCGCATTATTTCCAAGTAGGTGTGAAGTGACAGAAGTTATTTGCAAAGACACTCATTGCTCCAGAGTTTGATTTCATTTTAAACAAATTGAGCTTATCTCAGACATTCAGCCCTGGGATGGGGTGACTAGATGAGCCAGGTATGATCTGTCTTTGAGGACAAACAGTCATGGGAAAGTCATGTCATGCTGACATGACAGACATGTCAGCACCTACGAATTATTCAGGAGTCTTTCCTTCAGTGGAAAACTGGATGAAATACTCACAGAACAAGCAGTGCATGTGAAAAGGAAAAAAAAAAAAACATTATCCTCGGGGAGATAAAAAATAGGTTTTCATGAAGGATTATATGGGGTAGATTCTGGGGTCTGGGATGGATGCAGGGGAAATGAAGAGAGGAGAGGGCCGATGACCTGGGAGCACAATGATCATTGAAAGACTAGAGGTTTTGATGTTGATGAAAATTTCGTTTCTGGAAGTTGGCAGTGATAATACTGGATTGGAACATAATATGGGATGTGAAGCTTCCAGGGGCTTACACAAAAGGCAATTTTTTAAAATATTTTATCTATCTATCTATCTATCTATCTATCTATCTATCTATCTATCTATCTATTTATCTATCTGACAGAGAGAGCACAAGCCGGGGAGTGGCAGGAGGGGGAGAGGGAAAAGCAGGCTCCCCACGGAGCAGGGAGCCCAGTGTGGTGCTCGATCCCAATGTGGGACTCTGGGATCATGATCTGAGCTGAAGGCAGATGCTTGACCAACTGAGCCACCCAGGCGCCCCAAAAGGCAATTTTATAGGGCTAATTTTAATAGCTGATGTGCTAGGTGCTTTGCTAAGTACTTCCTTTGAGTTACTAAATCCTCACAGCAGCCCTATGATGTAAATAGTGTTGTGATCTTACCCATCGTATAGCGGTGGTGTGATTTCCATTTTATAAATAAGAAAAGTTCAGCCTCAAAGAAGACAATATTATTACATCAGACCCAAATAGCTGCAGAACCCCATTATGCCAATTCTATACCCAGAAGTAGATGGCCTCGAGGTCATGTCTTACAAGGAATATCTGCTAGTTATAGTTTTCAGAGGTTAAGCATTTTGAGGAGATGATAAGAATGTAACATATAGCTATCCAAATAGACTGTAGAAATGGTGATAGGATGAAAATCACAGTGTACAGGATGTCCAGGACATCCTGTGAAGGTTGGCTTCACCCGCAGTTGCAGCAGTGAAGCCAAGGAAGGGGAACCCAGAACTAGAGCTGAGCTCCAAACATGGTGGCATGTTCCAAAGCTTGTTACTCAGAGACAATATGGTGGGTGGTAAGACTGGGTTCTGCGGGTGAAAGGGAAGTGGTGGAGGACAGTTAAGGGTATCTATGTGGTCATAACGTTACCTGGTCATGGGTCTTCATAAAGTTCAGCGACCTTAATGAAGATTTGGAAACCGCCTACATACCTGATAATGAGGGATGGCTACATTTGACACATTATGGTATATCTGGTGAATGAGATGCTGTGCAGTCCTCAAAAGCAACACTGTGGAAGAATAGTTAATGGCGTGAAATGACACTCCATAGCTGTAGGTAAAGGATTATATAGCATATTCCCATTTTTGTAAGTATATTGCCATAGACATTTGTCATGTCTATGGCTGCTTGTCATCTGATGAACAGCTTTTCTGTTTGGGGACATTCCTGCATTGTGACTACCTCCTCCCCAACACTGAAGCCAGAACTCAAATTTCTAGCCTCTCTCGCAGCTGGGATGCAGGCATAGGACTTCAGCTCCACCAACCAGATGTACTAGGTGACAGAATTCATCCCTGAAGTGAGTAGAGCATGCAAATGATCCCTGGGCAGAGCTTTCCATTTTATTGAATGGATGATGGCAGGAGCACTGAGCTTTATAGGGGTGCAGGGGGAGCTGGGCTTTGGTGGCAGCATAGCGGCTTCCTCATCAAGTCAGCTCTGCAGTGTGGTTTTGGGGATTGTTTCTGGCAGCTGAGCCCTGAGTCGAGTTCCCAGCCCTTCCCAACATTTTGCAAGATACCCAATAGATTTTTAAAATAATCTCCTTTATTTCTTAAATCATCAGCATCAGTTATAGCACAGTGTTGACACAAGTCTTTAGTTATTGTTCTTTTTCTTGTTTTCTGCAAATATTCCAACAGAAAATCATCAACTACCTGCTACTTGCTGCATAGGAAGCCAGATACTAAAGGGAAGGATTCTTGTGATGCCATCTTTACCTCCAGTGTACATATTAAGCACACAGCCAGGAATGTTTCTTTGAGTAATTTTGGCAAGGATTTTTCTCAAGGATGCATGAGGATATCAAGAATTTGAAGGACCATGATATAATTAGCATACATTGCATTAAGTTTAGCTTTTTTATTTTTTTAAAGATTTTTATTTATTTATTGAGAGAGAGAGAGAATGGTAGAGAGCAAGAGAGGGAAGAAGGTCAGAGGGAGAAGCAGACTCCCTGCTGAGCAGGGAGCCCGATGCAGGACTCGATCCTGGGACTCCAGGATCATGACCGGAGCCGAAGGCAGTCGCTTAACCAACTGAGCCACCCAGGCGCCCTAAGTTTAACTTTTTTATTATAACCATCTTTGAATGACTATGTATTGCTAAATTAGACTCTGTTTTCCCTGTGGATGTTGCTCTCATCATTTGTTCTCATTTACATAATTCCCTATTTCAGTTAAATCCTCTTCTCCTTTTGAAACAGCAACTTGATTAAGTTTAGTAGATTATTACCGCTTTTTAATTAAAAGTTATAGCAAAATAAAACTACGAGAAAAAATTATGAACTTTATGTTCAGTATATTTTTCAGCAGTTTTTTAGTGAGTGTCTGGGAAAGGTAAACATTTTTGTTTTAGTAAATCTAAAGAGTTTCTAGATTGTTCTCATTGTTGGGTTATATTTTAGCTCACTTTGGCATTCTAGGTCCACAGTTGCTTGCGGTGAACACTTTGAAGACATTATTCTCTTGCGGTCTGGTGTTTTTGATGATTGGAAATCTGCTGGCAGTCTAGCTAACTAATTGGCTTTTTTTTTTTTTTTAACTGAAGTATAGTTGACACACAGTGTTGCATCGGTTTTAGGTGTACAACACAGTGATTTGACAAGTTTATACATTATGCTGTTCTCGCGGGTGTAGCCACCATCTGTCACTGTACAACACTCTTATGGTGCCATTGACTGTACTCCCTATGTTGTGCCTTTTTATCCCTGATACTCATTCTGCTACTGGGAGCCTGTACCTTTCACTGGACTTCACCCATTTTACCCATTCCTCCGTCCATAAGTTTGTCCTCTGTATTTATGGATCTGTTTCTGCTTTTTTGTTTGTTCATTTGTTTTGTAGATTTCACATATAAGTGAAATCATATGGTTATTTGTCTTTCTCTGTCTGGCTTATTTCACTTACCCAATACCCTCTAGGTCCATTAATGTTACCACAAGTGGCAAGATCTCATTTTTTTTTATGGCTAATAATCCATCGTGTATCTAGACCGCATCTTCTGTACCCATTCACTGTCAGTGGACACTTGGGTTGCTTCCATGCCTTGGTTACTGTAAATAATACCGCTGTAAACATAGGGGTGCATATCTTTATTCTTTGGGTAAATACCCAGCAGTGGAGTCACTAGATTGTGTTGTATTTCTATTTTTATTATTTTATTTTATTATTTAAATAAAAGACTTTTTAATTGAAATATAATTAGTATTATATTCATTTCGGGTGTGCAATGTGATTCAACAATTTTATACGTCACTCAGTGCTCACCGTGATATGTGTGGTCACCATCTGTCACCAAACAACGTTATTACAGTTTTATTGATTATATTCCCTAAGCTGTACTTTTCGTCTCTGTGGCTTCTTTCTTTCTTTTCTTTCTTTTCTTTTTCTTTCTTTTCTTTCTTTTCTTTCTTTTCTTTTCTTTTCTTTTCTTTCTTTTCTTTCTTTTCTTTCTTTCTTTCTTCTTTCTTGACAGGGCAGGGTGGGGAGGGAGAGGGAGAGAGAGGATCTTAGGCAGACTCCCCACTGAGCATGGAGCCTGATGCAGGGCTCAATCTCGCAACCCCGAGATCATGACCCTGAGATCATGACCTGAGCCAAAATCGAGTTGGATGCTTAAGTGACTGAGCCACCCAGGGACCCCAAGTAGCTTATTTATTGTGTAATTGCAAGTTTTTAGCTCTTAATCCCCTTTATCTATTTCACCTGTCTCCCTGCTCACCTCCCCTGGCTTTCATGTGTATGTCGTTTTAAAAACATCTCTAGTAACTCTTAGGATTTTCTCTTTGCTGGATGCTCTATAGCTTTAATATTAACATGTTGATAGACATTTATTTTTATTTCTAGTATACTTTCAATCATAACACATGTTCTTCAGTGTTGAAAATGTTTTAGCCATTATTTCTTAGGATATTTCTTCTATGTTATTCTATGTTCCTCTTTTTGGAATTTCTTAGATGCATTTTAGCACCTTTCCATTGTTATTTCTTACCTTCAATTATTCCTCCATGCTTCATTCCAGGTGAATTCGTCAGTACAATTTTTTAATTAATTTTCTCTTCATTGTCTTGTCTAAACTTTATCTTGGTTATGGCATTTTATTTCAGACCATGATTTTTCTTGTCTAGATTTATAATAGGTTTTCTTTGTGTTTCTTATATGTGTATTCTTGTATTATAAATTCTCATTCTTTTTATGAATGCTTTTCCAATTTTATGTTTGGTCTTTATGCATTCTTATTTTCAGCCTTATTGAGATATACTTGACAAAAATATGGTATATATTTAAGGTGTACAGTGTGATATATACATATATATGGTGAAATTAATATCACAGTCAAGCTAATTAACATCTACACCACCTCAAATAGTTACGATTTTGTGTGTGTGTCTGTGCAGAAAACAATTAAGAACGACTCTCTTAACAAACTTCACAATACAGTATTATTAACTTACAGTCACCGTGCTATGCATTAGATCTTCAGAATTTATCCATGCGACATGTTTGTACCCTTTGACCAATGTGTCCCCACTTCCCCACTCTGCAAACCCTCGATATCACCATTGTACTCTCCGTTTTTATGAATTTGACTTTTTTTAGATTCCACAGACAAGTGAGATAATGCAGTATTTATCTTTCTGAGTTGGCTTGTTTCATGTTCATCTTGTTGCAGATGGCAGGGGTTTCTTAATTTTTAAGGCTGGATAATTTTATGATGTGTGTGTGTGTGTGTGTGTGTGTGTTTTGAACAACTTAGGTTGTTTCCATATCTTGGCTATTGTGAATACTACTTAAATAAACATGGGAATGCAGAGATCTCTTTAGTGATTTTGTTTTCTTTAGATATATACTCAGAAGTGGGATTGATGGATTGTATGGTTTTTCTGTCTTTAAGTTTTTAAGGAACCTCTGTACTATTTTCCATAATGGCTGCACCAATTTACATTCCCACCAATGGTGCACAGGGTTCCTTTTCCTTCACACCCTTGCCAGCACTTGTTATCTTTTGTCTTTTTGATAATATCCATTCTAAGAGGTGTGAGGTGATATCTCATTGTAGTTTTGATTTCTATTTCCTTGATGATAGTGATGTCCAGCACCTTTTCATGTACCTGTTTGCCATATTTGTATGTCTTGTTCTGATGTCAGTCTTAGTTTTTTTTCATTGTTTTTCTTTGTCAATGAATTCCCTTTATTTTATTTATTTTTTTAATTTTGGCTTTCTTCTTAGTATTCGTGTTCATGGGCTTTAAGTTTCCCATTTTATCTTGAATGAAGATTTTCCCACCTTCTTTCTGCACACTCCTCTCCATCTAGAGGATTTGTGGATACTTCCTACAGGCTTATCAGACACCCAGTCCATAACCAGGTCTTATATGAGTGACTTGGTCTATCTATCCTGTCGTATAAAATTGGGTACATCTCAGATGAAGCTGAGTTAGCAAATGACTTGATTCAAGTCCCATCTTTGGGACTTTCCTTCTCTTATGCAGATCAGCGTCCTGTATAAACTGTAGCCTCAGGCAGCAATTAGTTTTTACCAACGTTTCAAGATTGAGGTACCCTTTTTCCTGACTATATTTTCATAAAGAGAGCTTGCTGTCTTTGTCTTCAAACATTTATAGATTTTAATACCTAATACATACTAAGTGTCAAAATCTTTCCCATTTTTATGTGCCTCTAAGGGTTGGAACTCAGTAAACTCAGGACTTTAGTACCCTTTTCCTTCTCTGAGCTCAGTTTCTGGTTCATAGAGTTGTTTATCTTGTTTGTATAGTCCAGAGAACTGATCTGTGCCAGTTATATATCTTTTTCAACTATTACCTAATGGGGAGTTGTTACTTTGAGGTCCATCTATCCATGGCTGGGCTGCGGAAGAACCATGAATCCTTAAAATTGTGCACAAAAATGCACATATTGTAAATGTTTGTATTTTTCCAGGGTGTTGGGTATTTAATGTCCTCTGATCCTCAAAGTTTTCAAGAGCTACTGAGCTAATGTGACTATTTGAATACATGTTGTATTTGTCAGGAAAAGCCCTAGTAGTCAGAATATATTTTATTCCTCTTATGTTCCATATAATTACATTTTATACCTTCAACAACATTAGCATAAATTTAAAAGGCAATGTACAGTGGCAGCTTTGGAAAGGTTTGAATAGTAAAACAAATTCAGCTTCATAGTACCTTTTTTTTTTTTTTTATCCTTTTGGCAGTCAAAGGAAATGCTTCCTTTAATGGAAAAAATGCAAATATTTAATCAAAACAATAAGCTTGAAATGATGAGGGTATTTATGTTTTGGTCTCTTAACTGTTTTTCTGAAGTCATGGGAGTTAAATTCAGTTTGCTTGTTAGAAGGCAATGAATGCATTTTCAGCAAATGTGGGCTACTGAGACAGTGTTGTGCATTCAGTAAGTGTTCAGTAGGTGCTAGTAAGGATGATGGAAGTCTATTGCAATTTATTCTAAGTGATTTAATTGACTAGGCTCAATGTCCAGCTTACCTTTAATTCAAACATACTGTATACAGCTCTTATGAGTCTTGTCATGACTTAATAAAAATGAAATATAAAAATAAAACTGGAAAATAGAAATATATCACTTAGAAGTAAAATAAAAAGGAGTGCATTATTTAAAGCAAAACACAAGTTGGAATGAATGAAATATGACCTAGTTGTTTCTCTTGAAACTTGAAACAGTTACAATGCAATAAACAATCTAAAACTGTAATTAAGAAAGTAATCCCACTTATAATAGTAACCAAAAAGAATATAAAACCTGGGAATAAATATAACAAATGAAGTATAAGGGTTGTGTACCAAAAAATTATAAAACATTGTTAAAAGGAATTTTAAAAAGATCTAAATAAATAGAAAGAGTTCTCACTTTCATGGATCAGAAGACATAGCATTGTTAGTACGGTAATATTCCCCAAATTGATTTACAGACTCAGTGCAATCCCTATCAGAATCTCAGCTGACTTTTTGCAGAAATTTATGAACTGTTGCTAAATTCATATGGAAATACAAGGTATATTTATATGAAAAACAACCAAAACCATTTTGGAAATGAAAACTGAAATTAGAAGACTCACACACCCAATTTCAAAGCCTATGACAAAGCTATAGTGATCCAGACTGTGTGGTACACAGAGGGCTACGCATAGGCATCGAATGACTAAAACAGAGAGTGTAGAAATAAACCTCCATACTGACGGTCAGTTGGGTTTTGACAAGGGTGCCAAGACAAATTCCATGGGGAGAAAAATAGACTTTTCAATAAATAATACTAGGAAAACTGGATATTCATGTGTAAAAGAATGAATTTGGATCCCTACCCCACACCATAAAAAATATTAAAATAAATCCTAGACACAACTGTATCAGCTAAAATTACAAACTCCTGTAGTACAAGTAAATTCTCAGTCCTTTGGAGTAGGCAGTGGTTTCTTTAGCTATGACACCAAAAGCTTTAGCAACAACAACAAAAAATTGATGGCTTGGACTTTAGTAAAATTAAAAATATCTGTGTCAAAGTACATTATCATGAAAGTGAAAAGGTAACACACAGAATGGGAGGAAATAATTGTAAATGGTATATTTGGCAAGGAATTTGTAATCATAATAAAGAAAAAGTTCTTACAACTTAACACTGAAGAGATAAATCGGCCAATTAAAAAATGGGCAAGGTTTGAGTAGATATTTCTCCAAAGAAGATCTACAAGTAGCCAATGAGCACATGAAAAGATGCTCAACATTATCAGTCAATAGGGAAATCAAAATCAAAATCACAATGAGATAGCACTTCATAACCCACTAGAGTGGCTATAATAATAATAAAAAATGATGGCCAGAAACAAATGCTGACAAAGGTGTGGAGAAATTGGAACTCTAATACATTGCTGGTGAGAATGTCAAATGTTGCAGCTACTTTGGAAAACAGTTTGGCAGTTTTTCAAAATGCTAAACCAAGAGTTTCAATTTGACCCAGCAATTCCACTTCGATGTATATACCCAAGAGAAATGAAAACATATGTCCACATGAAAAATTGTACATGGATGTTTGCAGCAAAATTCAGAAACAATCCAAATGTCCAATAACTAAAAAATGGATAAATAAAATATAGTAATCCATATAATGGAATATTTTTCAACCATAAGAAGAAATAAAGTATTGGGCGCCTGGGTGGCTCAGTTGGTTAAGCAACTGCCTTCGGCTCAGGTCATGATCCTGGAGTCCTGGGATCGAGTCCCGCATCGGGCTCCCTGCTCAGCAGGGAGTCTGCTTCTCCCTCTGACCCTCTTCCCTCTCGTGCTATCTCTCATTCTCTCTCTCTCAAATAAATAAATAAAAATCTTTAAAAAAAAAAAGAAGAAATAAAGTATTGATATGTGCTAAGGCAGGGATAATTAACAACATTATCTTAAGTGAAAGAAGTCATAAATACCACTGGTTATGGTTCCATTTATAAGAAATGTCCAGAATAAGCAAATCCATGGAGACGGAATATAGATTTAGTGGTTGCCTGTAGCTAGGTGGTGGGGGGTGGGTGTGGGGAGTTGGGCGTGGGAACTGGGGGGAAGGACGACTACTGTGCAAGGGTTTTGTTTTTACTGTTTTTTAGTGTGTTGAAGGTATTCTGAAATTAGATGGTGGTGATGGGTGTACAACTCTGAATTCACTAAAAGCCACTGAACAGTACACCTTAAATGTGTCAGTATTTAAGTATTTTCCTTAAATGTGTGAATTATATCTCAATAAAGCTTTAAATAAAGAGATGTAAGAAATTTAAAACCAAAGGTTTCAATCCTTTTAAATTGTTTTCTAGAACAAAATATTTTAGGGCCAGAAAGGGCCTTAGAGATCACTGAGTTAATTTCCCTTTATATGTGAAAGGAGGAAACTGAAGAAGAGAGAAATAATTTGTCTGAAGATATAGTTATTAACAGAATCCGATATACAAATCTTATATTTGAATTTCTAAAATGTAACAAGACTTGCTAAACCCCACAGAAGCCATCTACACAGCAAAACGTGAGGTGTAAATTTGGCCATAATTCAGGTAATTCGATCAATGTGACCTATCAAAATATCCACATATGATCTTAACAACTTTTTTTCTGCATGAGACGGGCATACTAAAACTGTCAAGGAAGCAAAAACATAAAGACAACCAAGAAATTACAGAAGTATATACTCACATACCTCAGAGAATTTACTAAATTAAAGAAATATATAAAATTGTCTTTGAAGGAAAGGCTTTTTAATCTCTGTGCTGTAATGATATACAGGAATATCTAAAAGTTATTTAGTAACCCAAGTATTATTTTAATTTTGAAGTAAGGAGAAAAAAAAACCTTTGTGCTTCCCAAACTTACTCTGTAACTTATGGTAATTGCTTTCACATTTTAATTCACATGAAAGGAATATAAATTATCTTTGAAAAGAAAGTTTGGATTTCCTCCTGCATAGGCAGGTGATAGCAAATTAAATCCCCCCCATTGCTGTTCTTAGTTTTTTGTGTTAATGTTTAAGACTGAGTCTTCTTGGAGTTTTATATTGATTCGAAATTTTAAAAATCGTCAAATTTTAGAGGAGATGGGAGGCTTATGAGGACTCACGTAGTGAACTTTTGCAAATTTGTAGTTAATAAGCTGCATACTTCTGAAAGATGAATTTTTGGGGCTGTGAAATATATTTTTACAATCTGAGCAATCTTTAAAAATTGAGAGATTTTACACAAATATCTGAATTTCTGGCTTCTCTTAAAAATCGAGGGGCTTGGGGGCGCCCAGATGGCCCATTGGTTAAGCGTCTGACTCTTGGTTTCAGCTCAGGTCGTGATATCAAGCCCTGTGTCGGGCTCTGCACTCAATGCTGAGTCTGCTTCAGATTCCTTCTCTCTCCCTGCCCCTCCTTGCTGTCTCTCTCCCTGTCTAAAATAAATAAATAAAATCTTAAAAAAAATGAGGGGTTGAATAAAATAAACTTTCATTCCTGCACAGTGGTTTTGGCTTCAGTTGAGCTCCAGCTGCCTGTATTGGGTAGAATGTGAGCTTCCAGGTGGACACAGTTACCCCAGGGCCAGCTTCCCTCATTTGCATCACCTTCTTGACTTACTAGCCCTTTGCGTTTGCATCACTGTCTTTGGGTTTGCATCATTTTTTCCTCTCCCCTTCCCATAAGGCACCTCATTGAATGAGTGTGCACTTAGTGAAATAATTTCAGAACTCACTGGCCCTAGGGCCAGCTTCCATTGGTCTAAGAGGGTCGCAAGCCTTGTTGATTATGTAAGAAAGTCAAGTTGAATTCTCCAAAAGAAGAAATTGAGAAATCTGAAAGTGTTTCGAAGAATCTTTAGATAGAAACATTCTCAACAGAGATGAAAATTCGCTCTTGAGACCGAAAAACTTAGAAATCACAATGGTTTGTGGCCCTCTCAAGGGCAACGGTACTAAAATAGATACACAGTGTATCTGTGGTATTAAAATTTCATGGGGAGAAGTAATTAGGAAAAAAATTAAAGAGTGCTGAAGGGAGGTGGTACAAATAAAAGAAAAAGGTGAGGAAACAGTGAAATAGAGGGAGAAGTCAGTCTTCAGAAAGACTAGTGCCCAAGCCGATGTTTTCATATGAGCTGTGGCTCCTTCATATGCAAAGGACTTCAAATAAATGTATAAAGAAAATAGTAATTCAGTCAAAATAGAGATACTGCCTTCAATCCAGCCACACAGGAGGCCACCCAATCCAACTGCAAAAAGTTACCCAGCATTTCTTTTAATCCCCAGCTTTGTTGAGATGTAATTAACCGATAACATTGTGTAAGTTTAAGAGGTACAGTGTGATGATTTTTACCTGTATACATTATGAAATAATTACCATAACGGGGTTAGTTAATGTCTTCATCACATCCTACAATTACCATTTTGTGTGTGTGTCTGTGGTAAGAACGTTTGCTATTCACTCTCTAGCAACTTTCAGGTGTATGTTTTTATACTATAATCACTGTGCTATACATTAGATCCCCAGAATTTATTGATCTTATAACTGGAGGTTTGTACCCTTTGATCAACATCTCCCCATTTCCCCCCACCCCCTTGCCCTTGGCAACCACCTTTATACTCTGTGTTTCTAGGAGTTCAGCTTTTTATTTCTTGTCTCATTGCTGCAGCTAGGACTTCAGTACTATGTTGAATAAAAGTGATGAGAGTGGACATCCTTGTCTTGTTCCTGATCTTAGAGGAAAAGTCCTCAGTTTTTCACCATTGAGTACAATGTTAGCTATGGGTATTTCATATATGGCATTTACTATGTTGAAGTGTGTTCCCTTTAAACCCACTTTGTTGAGAGTTTTTATCATGAATGGTTGTATTTTATCAAATGCTTTTTTTTTTTACATCTGTTGAGATGATCATATGGTTTTTATACTTTATCTTGTTAATGTGATTGTATCACACTGATTACTTTGTGAATATTGAACCACTTTTATATCCCTGGAATAAATCCTAGTTGATTGTGGTAAATGATTTTTTGAATGTATTGTTGAATTCCGTTTGCTTATATTATGTTGAGGATTTTTGCATTTTTGTTCATCAGAGACATTGACTTGTAGGTTTGGTTATTTGCACTGTCTTTGGTTTTGATATCAAGGTAATGCTGGCCTTGTGGAATGAATTTGGAAGCTCTCCTTTCTCTTCTATTTTTTGAATAGTTTGAGAAGACTAAGTATTAGGTCTTTAAGTGTTTGTAGTACAGTTCACTCGTGAAGCCATGTGGTACTGGACTTTTGTTTATTGGAGGGTTTTTTTTATTATTATTACTGATTAAAGTTTTGTTACTATTAATTGGTCTATTCAAGTTTTCTTCCGGATTCAGTTTTGGAAGATTATATGTGTCTAGGAATTTATCCATTTCTTCTAGGATGTTCAATTTGTTGGTATATAATTTTTCATAATATTCTCTTATAATCCTTTGTATTTCTCTGGTAATTGGTTGTTGTTTCTCCTCCTTTGTTTTTAGTTCTTCATTTTATTTATTCGAGTCCTATCTTTTTCTTGATGACTCTGGCTAAAATTTTATCCATTTTGTTTACCTTTTCAGAGAACCAGATCTTGGTTTCACTGATCTTTTCACCTTCTCCTCCTCCTCCTTGTCTTCGTCGTCTTCTTTGTTTATTTCATTTCTTTCTGCTCTGATCTTTATTATTTCCTTCCATCTACTAGTTTTGGGTTTTATTTGTTCTTTTTTCCCCCGTAGCTCCTTTAGGTAGAAGGTTATGTTGTTTATTTGAAATAGTTCTTGCTTCTTGAGGTAGGCCTGTATTGCTATATATTTCCCTCCTAAGACTGCTTTTGCCGCATCCTAAAAGTTTTGAATCATTGTGTTTTCATTTTCATTTGTCTCCATGTATTTTTTTTATTTCCTTTTTGATCCCTTTTTGATTTCCTTTGATCCCTTGGCTGACCCATTCATTGCTTAGTAGCATATTGTTTAGCCTCCATGTATTTGTGTCCTTTCTAGATTTTTTCTTGTAATTGATTTCTACATTCAAACCATTGTCGTTGGAAAAAGCTTGATATGATTTCAGTCTTTCTTAAATTTACTGAGACTTGTTTTGTGGCCTAACATGTGGTCTGTCCTGAAGAATGTTGCAAATACACTTTCAAAGAATGTGTATTCTGCTGTTTTAGGGTGGAATGTCCTGTATATATCTGTTAGGTCCATCTGGTCTAATGTGTCATTCAAAGCCACTATTTCCTTGCATTCAGCTCTGTGTTTCTGAGTTCAGCTTTTTTAGAATCCATATATCAGTAGGCTCATGCAGTGTTTATGTTTCTCTGACCTGTTTTACTTAGCATAATGCCATCAACGCCCATCTGTGTCACAAATGACAGAATTTCCTTCTCTTTTATGGTTGAATAATATTCCATTGTATGTATGTTTGTATATACGTATGTGTGTGTTTATATATGTGTGTGTGTGTCACATTTTCTTTATCCATTCATTTGTCAATGGACATTTTGGTTGTTTCTGTGTCTTGGCTATTGTGAATAATGCTGCAAAGAAAACAAGGGAGTGCAGGTATGCCTTTGAGATACTGATTTCATTTCATTCAGGTATATACTCAGAAGTGGGATTGCTGCATTATATGGTAGAAAATCCAAGGAAAAACAGATTTTATCATTGCTGACCTGAATATAAACTGCTATAGTATAACCGTTTTTGGAGAGTGTTTTGATACTGCCTGGTAAATTGAACATGTGCATAAGCTCTGACCCAGTGAGTTCTCTGTATGAGAGAGAAATTTCCCTGCCTTTGTTCAGAAGAATGTATAAGCAAGGATGTTCACAGCAGTATTATTTGTAATGTGAATGGCAAAATATTGAAAACAACCTAAATATCTATTTTTGGGGAATTGGGTAACTGTTGTAAATCAATTTAATGGGATTATTAGGCTATTTAAAATGAATGAGGACTTTTTTAACTTCATAGATAAATCTTGATGCCATAATATTAAGTGACAAAAAAGTAGTGACTAAGTAGAGAAAGCATGATACCATATACGTAAACATAAAAAAGGAACATTAAACAATACTGTTTATCATTCTTAGTACATATATATGTAGTAAAAGTATAATTCATTCATAGCAGGGATGCTTTCTCACTACAAGGTAGTGGCTAATGGAGCTATGATGTATCTATAATACTTTATTTCTTAAGAAAAAAAGATTAAAGAAAATATGGCAAAAGGTTAACTTTGTTAAATATGGGTGGTAGGTACATGAATGTTTTGTTACTTTATGTACTTTTGGTATGTTTAAAAATTTAAATTAAAAATAAAGCATTTCAAAGCACAATAGGGATCTAAGAATATATAGAAATTTCCTCAATCTGGTAATTCTTAGTTACAAAGAAACAAGACAGTCTCATAATCACTGGTGAAAAAATTACACCTAATTCTACTGAAGTAAAGAATGAAGAGTTTCCACTATCAACTTGCTATCTTAGCCAATGCAATATGACCAGAGAAAGAGATAAGAATAGTAAATATTGAAAATGAAGAACCAAAAATGTTGCTATTTTCTATCTAGAAAATCCAATGAAATAAAATAAGCACATTTAGAACTAGCAAAAGTGTTCAGGATAATACCTAAACAGGTTAAACAGTGTCAAAGTTTATTAATCAGTAGTTTTTTTTTTTCTATGCTCCCTATATCCAATTAGAAGACATAATCAGAAAAAAAGTATTTAGCTTCAAGAGCAACAAAAATAAATATCTTGGATTTAAAAGAGATGTGCCTAAAGGCTATTTAAAGAAATTTATAACACTTTACCAAAGGACATGAATAATGACCCAAATTAATGGAGAAATTCTGCTTAAATTACCTACTGCTACATAAAAAACTACTCCAATATTTGGTTACTTAACACAAAAATGACTTATTTTTTCTAATGATTTCATGAGTTTGCAATCCCTGTGGTTTTTCTTTTGTTCTCACCTGAGATCATTCATATGGCTGGGGTCATCTGAAAACTTGACTAGAGCTGGAGAGTCCAAGGTGGCCTCACCCAGATTATCTTGCAGTTGATGGGCTAGGCACCTCAGTTCTCCTTCTCCAGTGGCCTAGACTGGGCTTCTTCATAGCACAGTATTTTCAGGGTTCTAAGACAGAAGGTAGAAGCCTCAAGTTCTCTTCAGGTTTAGTGTTAGAACTCATCATTTTTTGCTTTTGTATTGGTCAAAATAGTCATAAGCCCTTTCATATTTATGAACTGGAATGGACAGCATTCCTAGACTAGAAGAACATCAAAGACACATTTCAAAGGGAGAAAGGACATTCTGGGATAGGAGAAATTTTTGGCCATTAAGCAATCTACCACACATTTGCATCACTGAATAGTGAGACTCATAAATGTAAAAATCTAAATTCTCTCTTTAATAATCTATATAGTTAAGTACAATCCAATAAAAATCTGTATATTAATTTTTGTAGAAAATAATGAGATAATCCTAAAGCTCAACTGGAAGACAAAAATGAATACAAATAGCCACAAAAATTACCAAACAACAACAAGGGAAATGACCAACAAGATTTCAAAATTTACTAAAACTTAATAATTAAAGCAGTGTGATAATGGTGCAAAGATTAGGCAAATAGATTAGTATTTTTTTTAACAGAGAATCAAGGAGAAGAATCATGCATATATTAAACTTTGTTATGAGGGAGAATTTCAAATCAGTGTGGGAAACTTAAACACAATATTAATGAATATCCTTTTTTAAAAAGATTTATTTGAGAGAGAGAGAGAGAGAGAGCATGAGCAGGGGGGAGGAGGAGAGGGAGAGACTCCCCAGCAGACTTCCCCCTGAGCATGGAACCTGATGTGGGGCTCCATCTTAAGACCCTGAGATCATGACCTGAACCAAAATCAAGAGTTGGATGCCTAACTGACTGAGCCACCCAGGCACCACTGAGTATCCTTATCAAAGACCAAAGATTTATAAATAAATATATCTATAACAGTATATTCAGAGAGTACCATAAAAATATTAAGGGGACATAATGGAATTTTTTTTCAATTTAGAATGTATAAAGGAAAAGGTTGATGCAATTGACTACAAATAAGTTATAACATTCTGTACAATGATGAACAAAGTGAAGAACCAAGAGATAGACTGGGAGAACGTATTTGCAATGACTAGTCATAAGGAATTAACATTCAAAATGTATTAATAGTTCCTATAAGGCAATAAAAAACAGCAGGAGGGGGAGAATGGGAAAATAACTTAAGCTGGCTATACAGAGGAGAATAATTCAAATGACCAACAAACATAAAGATGCCTAACTTCAGTAATAATCCTGCAATGCAATTTAAAGCAACGAGATCTTTTTTTTTCTTTTACTAATGAATTTGAAAAGTTTTAAGATTGATTCTATTCAGTAGTGACAACTATGTGGAAAATAGGTAGTCTCATCACTGCTAGTGATGGCAGGCATTCTTAAAATATTGTCAAAGGTTATTAGGCAATTTCTATCAAAATTAAACAGTTTTTACACTGTAGTTTCACCTTTAGAAATCTGTACCTTATAGAGAAACTTAGGCACAGAAGATGCACATACTGTTCTAATGGCAATACTGTCTAGAATTAGAAAACAACAGTGCCTGTCTAAATTTATATTCATAACTTAATAAACGATTGTTCATTCATTCTACAGAACAACATAACACTGTAAAATATGAATTAGACCCTTCTGTATTGAATATATTAGGTGAAAAGTCACAGAGGTATAGATGTTGATCCCATTTATATAGAAAAAAAATCAGTATATATTTCTGCAGGTAAACAAGTGGAAAAACTATTACAAGTCATTATCTCTGGGCAGAGGAGTGAAAGGCTAAGGTTTTCACATTTTGGTGTAGGTGCATTTTTTTTTTTACTGCTTGTATCTCTTACAAAGAGGATTAATGCATATATTATGATATAACTTTTAAAGGAATCTGAATGAAAGACATTATGAACTTATAGATTTCAGCAAGTTCTAGGAGGTTCCAGACAGTGACAAGGAAGTCAAGGGCTGTGGAAAGTTTCTCACAGGAGAAAGTGTTGAAGAAACTGGGCATATTGTGTTTGAATAAAAGAAAACTTATATTTGCTCCAGGGAACAGAGCTATGGCCAAGTGGATGAAAATTCAGGAGACAGAGTAAAACTTTCTAACTATTCATGACCCCAAATGTGAGATGGGTTTCTGAAAAAGGCAGTGGGAGCTTCTGTCAGTGGAAGGAGGTAAGCTGAGACAGGGCCATGATTTGTTAGGTTTATTTTAGAGGCAATGACTGTATTGGGGGGGTGAGAAGGGGGGTTCAGAAGAAACCGTTTAAACTTTAGGTTCTGGGATTCCAAATGTCCTGAATAGAGGTTAACGTAAAAATTACCATGCATGACCTAAGCTACATGACCTATGTAGTCCATGAAGTATCTTAGATTATGTCTGGAACAAAGCCATGACATCTAGCTAGAAGATCATAGTTTTCTGAGAAAATTGATAGAATTTCACTCTTAAGTGCACATAGATAAGTTCTCCCTTTTAAATGTCAGATCCTTTAGTTTCAAAGTGGAATTCACAGACCAGAAGCATCAGCTTATTAGACATGCAGAATCTCAGACCTTACTGTAGACCCACTTAATCAGAATCTGCATTTTAATGAATCCAGCAGATATTCCTATTCTTGAATCTGAGAAGCGCTGATTTATCCAACTATCTATAGAACTTCTCTTATTCCTGAGCCTTCAAAGCCCAAATAAAAAGAAACAACTCATTACAAGAAAAAAACCCTCAAAAAATAATTAGAAGCCTTTTTTTTTAAGACTTTATTTATTTATTTGACAGAGACACAGCGAGAGAGAGAACACAAGCAGGGGGAGTGAGAGAGGGAGAAGCAGACTCCCCACGGGGCAGGGAGCCTGATGCGGGGCCCGATTCCAGGACTCTGGAATCATGACCTGAGCCGAAGGCAGAGGCTTAACGACTGAGCCACCCAGGCGCCCAATAATTAGAAGTTTCAATTATCACTGCCCATAATCTGGGAGATAGGAGGACAAGAAGGGAAGTATGGCCATATAGGCATACATATATGTGCTTGAGTGCACATGTCATACATATAGATCTTGTACACACACACACACACACACACACATACACACACACACACACACACCCTTAACCTCACTCTCTCTAGCCATCAGTGTAAGTGGGTGCTCATCAACCGTTTTACTTTTGAAAGAGATTTCAGCTCACTTCCCCACAAGTGAACAGCACTTTCAATTCAATTAAACACTGAAAAGAAAAAGATAAACATCTTTGAGACTTTTTTCATACATTTCATTTTGGCAGCTGTTACTTAGGACATCTTTAATGTCATATTCTACATTTTATGGCTTATTATGAATTCTTTCAGTTGGTTTCAGCATATTAATGGTTATTTCAATCTTGATTTACTAGGCTTTGAGCATTTTTCCCCCCCCCGCATCAGGATTGTTTGGGACATAGGGGTTGTGGAAGGAGGTTACCATAAAAGAAGAGAAAAAAACTCTTAAAGAGAAAAAAGCTTCCAGGTAGCTGGAAACATTCTAATTACCATGAAATGCCTTAACAAAAATGTATTGTCATCTGCCTTTTTTGACTATATACATTTCCTGGATTGTTTTGGCTTTTCACTTGTGTATGAAAGCATTTAATGGAAAATAATGAATTCAGTAGTGTAGGGGGACATCACAATTAAACCTTGTGCTGGATCTTTTCAAAACATTGTTTTCCATAAACAGTTTCTTAACAAGTCATGTTGTCTTTCAGTGGGCTTTGCAGAGTTTAGAGCACATTCTACCCAACTGGCCCCAGATGGAAAATACTCTTGAAATTGGATGGTTTTTTAAGTGTAGCTCTCCACGGTCTTCTCAAAGGGGGAAAAAAAAAAAAAAAAGCTTGAACAGAATGCATTTAGTAACATGGTCTATAATTCCCCCAGCATCCCACGTATTTGGATGTTTTTGCTTCTGGCTGTGGAATTTTTCTAATTTAATTAACTCATTAGCGTTAGCAGATGACACAGTGTGAAAATTCTTTTCCCTAGTCACTTAACTAAATATTCTTCCAGTCCTCTGGGGTTATGTGCACACTTTATTTATTTTTAAAAGTTATTTATCTGTTTCATTTTTACACTGACTTTCTCCTTAGGAGTTCATGGGCAGATACGGGCATTTCATGTAATGAAATAGAAACGTTTCTTAAAGCGATAAATGGAGAGGAGGTAGAGGAGGGAACCAAACAGGGGAAACAGCTTTACTAAGAAGAACTGGGAGGGAAGGAACAGATGGTTGGAGAAGAGCAGCCAGAGCTGAAATGCTTATCCTGGTCCAAAGCCCTGCCATTCTGTCTCTTAGCTTTTGGTTAATACACTGTAAAAAATGTAGCAATAGTTTCTGTCTGGAAATCAGCTGGAAATATTTGAATGGCAAAGAAGGCAAGTTTTACAGATTATTCCAACCGGAAGTGAGTCTTTGCACCAAAAATATTCATTCATTCACTTTTTTTTACCTTTTTATGATATAAATCTTCCCTTCCTCCTTAAAATTTGAGGATGTGTGCTTTACATCTTTCTTTCTTCTTCTCTCTCTTAGGGCCTAAAATGAGGTCTGGGACCAAAACAGATATTGAATAAATATCATTATTGAATTCTGAATGAAAAGGATTCCGTTGAGTTATAACTAACAGTTGTTGAGTATCTACTCAGTATTTTATTTTATCTTTTATTTTATTTTTTTGAAGATTTTACTTAATTATTTGAGAGAGAGAGAGCACGAGCAGGGAGGAGCGGGAGAAGCAGGCTCCCCACAGAGCAGGGAGCCGGATGCGGGGCTTGATCCCAGGACCCTGAGATCATGACCCGAGGTGAAGGCGGATGCTTAACCAACTAAGCCACCCAGGCGCCCCTCTATTCAGTATTTTAAAATGAGCATCTTCAACCTCAGAGCCATTCCCTTAAGATGATTGTTGCTCTTGGTATTTTAATTTTATCCATGGGAAAACTGAGACCAAGCGACATTACATAAATCGCTCAAGTTCACAGAAATCGCTTATGATCACAGGACTTTTCAGTTGGAGAATTTGAACTCAGGACTATTCAGTATGCTGCTACCCAAAATGATATGGACATGGCACAGTCAGGATGGATGGAACCTTTGTGTCCCAGCTGAGAATCGTAGCCTGGGTTTCTGTAGTGAATAAATAGTTTCAGGTAATAGAAGGGGTTGACACTGAATTATATATTTTGAAAGGCTGAACTTTATGGTATGTGAATTATCTCTCAATTAAAAAAATATTTAAAGAGTAAGGGTTGAAAATGATTGAATTTTGGATGTTTTAAGAGGTTTGAAGAGTTTTCCCTTTCCTCCGCTCCCAAGGAACTTGATTCAGATTAGCTTGAGTTCTTTAACTGTTGTAGTTTGCTGAGCTGCATGCTGAGCAACAGCAAAGATTTCCAGACCCTGCCTGCATCGGAGTTCCCTAGTTCCTTGCTGGAGGTAGCCGTTTATGTAAGACCACAAGGCAGTAATTCTTAGGGTTCCTTTCTGGCATTTAAACTATCAGCTCTAAGCTATTGAGTAGCTTCTAGGGTGAGAAGCTTAATAAACATGAGCCCTTGAAATCATTCTTTAAAATCAATTTTCATCATCATGCAAGATTTTGCTCCACTTCAAAGAAAAAAGCTGTTGTCACATCCTGCAGAGAGTGTTTCCAGCCACTAATTTATCTGCAAGGATGGGCCACATTTGGGAAATCTGTTCGCATGCAGTCTTCTAAATCAGTTTCAGGGTGCTGTTAGGATTTAAATAGACATTTTGTGGTTGTAAGTCACATTGTTTGGTATTTTTTTTTTTTTGTTCCCCTGTCCAGGATGAAGAGAGTGGTTTCCTCTTCAGAGTGTGTGTGCACACACATGGGCATTCACATACACACTCATACACATTCCCACATGTGTGCAACCCACACACACTTACATACATGTGTGAGTACTTCATGAATAGATGTATCGATAGCAGAAAATTATCGAGCCAACATCTCTTCTAAAAGGAAGCTGCTGTGTGTATGTATTTAAAGTATAAGAAAAGCCAACTGCTTTCCTTTATGTGGACTTTGATACATGTGGATGAAAAGACTTCAATACAAAAGCTGACGGGAGTTTCAAACGTTCTATTTGGTAGCTATAAGCAAATCTTACAGATTCACAGTTTGCTCTCTTCCCTCCTACTCTTTGCACTTAGAAATGAGAGCAAAATAGTCTTAGAGAACAGTGGGGAGAAAGGCAGGAGTGGTTCTGGGAGCATTTGAATCAGGATTTTCTTCCACTCTTGTCCTTGGTGTTGGAGGTTCTCTCCTTCATTCTCTGAATGATGGCCCCACTCTGAGTTTTTAAGATTCTATTTGTGCATTAATTTGGGATCTAGATATGCTATTTCTGTCTTTAGTCAACATTAGTTTTTGCACAAAGCAAAAGGCCAGTTTAAGCAGGGTGATTAGTGAGCTGGACAGAATGAGCGTACAGAGGAAGATGCTGATCCAAATTTTTTGTATCTAATATTCTTCTTTGGGGTCAGTGTTTTCCCATTAAGAATTGTTAGTTGCAGTGATTAAAGAAAGATAGTTGAGTCTGTCAGCAACCACGTGTCCCTTGGTCCTTGAGGAAGGGAAAGAGACCAAGAAAGGGGGCACACCTTCACCCTTTCGAACTGGTGCTGAATGCTGGTGTCATTCGGGGAGCTTAAAGTATTTTTTTTTAAAGATTTTATTTATTTATTCATGAGAGACAGAGAGGCAGAGGGAGAAGCAGGCTCCCAAGGAGCAGGGAGCCCGATGTGGGACTCGATCCCAGGACCCTGGGATCATGACCTGAGCCGAAGGCAGACGCTTAACCATCTGAGCCACCCAGGCGCCCATCGGGGAGCTTAAAGTATTGATGACCGCATCCACCCCTGGTAGTCCTGATTGATTTGAGCTCTGGTACTCCCCCAGGTGACTCCAATAGATGGCCAAGTTTGAGAACCACTGCTTCAGCCAGTGGTTACCAACCCAGGCTGCTGTCACCCTACCCTGGTGCCTGGGGGCCCTGCCTCTAGAGATTCAAGGGGTCTGGGATGGCGTGCGGGCATTGGTATGTTTTACAAGGTCCCCAGATGATTCTAAGGAGCAACCAGGGTTGGAGATCTATGAAATACCTTGTCGGGGACAAGAGATTTGCTGCCCTTTTCATTTGTCTGTGGCACGTTCAATTTTTTTTTCTTTAAATTTTTTTATTGTGATGTTAACCACCATACATTACATCATTAGTTTTTGATGTAGTGTTCCATGATTCATTGTTTGTGCGTAACACCCAGTGCTCCATGCAGAACGTGTGGCACGTACAATTTTGAAATCATTCTTTGTAGGATTTATACCATGTAGGATGCTGCGTACTGCAGAGGATGGTGTCAATGAGTTTTACACAATTTCTGTTCTCTGGTTGTGTATGAGGCTGCAAACAATCCTATTTTGCATAGTTTGTTGCTTCACGAAGCTGACTGAAAAAATATCTTTGTACACTGTCTCACTGTAACCTCACAACCTCTGTGAGAACAGATTGGCAAGTGTAAACTCACAGAAGTTAGGGAACATCCTCAAGTTTACATGACAAAGAGGACTGAGAGCTAAATCTTGGAATGCCTTTGGTTCTACCTTTTTTCCTCCATTATTTAGGCACTACCATTAAAATTTCAAAGCAGAGGTGGGGAGTGGGGGAGTCAGAGAGACAGGAATGGCTATGGAGAGAAGTTCTCAGAATACGTGTGAGTGTATGAGAGAGTGTGAATAAGTGTGTCTTCATATGTGTGGCTATGTGCATGTAAGGAAATATGCCTTTGAGGTTTATTTAATGGTGTTGTTTGGTTATAATCCCTTGAAAATTACGCAGCCTGTTAATAAAGTGTGGTGGAAAAAAGAAATCACTGACGTCTTTAGGAATATTAAAGGGTCTGTCTAGCATTGAAAGGCCATTACTAGCTGTGAGGAAAATTAAAGAGAGTTTATTAAGGCTAACACAGATCCTACAGATACCAAGAAATGGTATTTTCATCAGTTAGAGAGAGATGCACGTGAGAGGAGAGGGGAGACCGGTATCAATGTCCATCAGTCAAAATAGATGCTTAATATCCTGTCTTCCTTCAACTCTTTAACCATTTTCCTCCCCTTGCAAGAGGGGAGAGGCTTCCAACCCATCGCTTGGAGGCAGTTGTGTGTTCTTCATAACCAGAGTTGTTAGAAGCTATAGAAAAGGCATGAACAGGACTCAGTTATGGTATTTTGTAAGTTCAGGAAGGTCCTAAGCAGTAATTTTTAGGTTGATAATAGTTTTAAACTCATGATAAAATGTTTTCTTCGAGGTTTGAGTATGTCTGTGTGTTTGGCTATAAAAGTGATTTCAGGGTTATAAATGTGTATAGCAGTTCTTTAGCAATGTTATATTGCCACCCTGCTTTTTCTGTATTCACAAAGACAGCTGTAAACATTCATTTATTCATTTATTCATGCAAACAACAAATCCTCATTGAGTGTCTACCATGTTGCTCTGCATCAAGCATTATACCACCTAGGAGAACATAGAACTTAAAATATTGTCCCTGCTCTCCAGGAGCTTAGTGTCTGGTAGGATTTTTAATTCCACACTATTGCTTAGAAGGCTCACAAAAAGGAGACCCAGAGTTGCCCAAGGAAGGCTGGCTGCCTGTCCAACAGTATCTCCACGGGGTGTGAATCAATTATTGTCAAGCCGGAAAAGAGAAACTACTCTAGATATTTCAAGCAGGGATAGAGTTAATGCAAGGAATTTTTTAATGAAACTGTTGGAAAAGCTGGAGGAGCAAAAGGCATAAGCTGGTGGTACTCAAAGAGTAGGAAGCTGCTACTGCCTGTTTTTATACTGAACTTGTTGGAGGAATCACAGAAGTTACTGGATCATACCTGCTGTTGATGTTGCTTCTCTGCAGCTAGAAGCAGAAGGGCTTTTCTCTTCCTGCTGCCTTCTGATCTCTCACTGCCTCTTATTGGCAGAATCCAGGTTGGCCAACTGACTAAGAAATCTTGGTAATGGTTGCACCTCTAGACCTGCAATAAAGGAAAGAGTATAGCAGGTGAAGGCAGGGACGGGTGGGTGGTAGTGACGGCATGAAATCCAACAGTGAATTAACCAGCTGAGAGGGATAGGGTCTGGGAGTAGCCACTGATACCCAGAGTTTTCTGTCAGGCTTTAGACTCAGAAATTTATTAGTACCCTGAGATGTGATCAGACTTTGAAATCTGACATTAACTCATATGGATGGAAATGTATCCCCTGAAAATTCATGTTGAAACCCTAACGCCCAAAGGGACTATATTTGGAGATAGGGCCTTTTAAGAGGTATTTAAGCTTAAATGAAGTCTTAAGAGTGGGGTCCTCATTCAATAGGACTGATGTCCTTATAAGAAAAAGAAAACAAAGAGGTACCACAAGTATGTGTACAAAGGAAAAGGTCACATGAGGATACAGAAGGCGACCAAATGCAAGCTAAGGAGAGATGTCTCGCCAGAAACCAACACTGCCAACACCTTGATCTTGAACTTCCAGTTTCCAGAACTGTGAGAAAATCCATTTCTATCGTTTAAGCCACCAAATCTGTGATATTCTGTACTAGCAGCATAAGCTGACTAATATACCAAGCAAATAAATGATGAATGTAAAGAGTCAGATGCTGAATTGCAAATTTGTATTAAAAATGTAACTTTCCAAAAGATTGCCTCCTTATATTTGCTGGTCAGCACATTCTTCTTCTATAAGTAAAAGGACATGGGAATCAAATAAAATTGGAAGGTTGCTTTATGGCAGTGGTCTCTGAGCCGGGGAGTTTGTTGGATAATACAAATGACCAGCCTAATACCAAAGTGTCTGGGATCTGACATATGCATGTCCCCTCTAGACTTGCAGTCCTTTCTGGGTATGTGTAAATGTGGGCACATCTCTTTCCTTGATGATGCTGGAGGTGGAGCCTGTCAGCCTTCCTGTCTTTTCCTTTGTGAACTCCTCCCCTTTTCATGTTGACACATCCAGGTTGCCATTTTGTTTCTTGCGTGTTCTTGCGTTGATCCTTTTGGATAACTTTACTTTGATCCTTTCCATGATTGCTTTACGGTATAATTCATGAATTTTCTAGTTCTTGGGATGGGGGTAGTACGTACATTTAGGGTGGTAACTGGCCAGACTCATGACTACAGCTGTGCTCCTTCCTGCCATTGACCATGTCCTTCTGATTGGCCAATCCCTGTGCCTTCTCAGTTGCTGAATGTCCTGAAGGTCAATCTCTGCCTATATTATTGGCACTATTAAGTATGAAAAGAAACTGACCAGGTTAAATCATTCAGTCAGCCTTCCACCTAGCAGACTAGGCTGTTTGAGAACTGTCAAAAGGATCCTTGTTTCCCAAAATGACAGTCTCATCAGCCTATTATGGAACATAAAATCCAGTCACTGGAAGGGATGATTAAGATATCTGATATATAAAGCTTACCTACTACCTCTCAGGTAGTGGGAAAACCCTTTAAATGGATCATCTCATTAATCATCACAACAACCCCACTATGAAGAAGGTCTTATTACATATTTTTTTAAGATTTTATTTATTTGACAGAGAGAGACACAGCGAGAGAGGGAACACAAGCAGGGGGAGTGGGAGAGGGAGAAGCAGGCTTCCCGCGGAGCAAGGAGCCCGATGTGGGGCTCCATCCCAGGACCCTGGGATCATGACCAGAGCCGAAGGCAGAAGCTTAACAACTGAGCCACCCAGGCACCCCAGAAGGTCCTATTATTAATGCCATCTTATAGATGAATCAGTTGAGGTCTATAGAGATTAAATTGTTTAATTTTATCAGCTGGTAAGGAGTAATCAAACCCTAAGACTAAGTGTTATGCTCAGAACAAACAAGTTACCTTGTCCTACAAGACCCTGGTGTGATGTAATTGTTACTTATGGCTTGGAATTTTCCTTACACATTGTCTTCCCAGCTTCTTCATTCTTTAAAAACTGGTTTCCTATTCTGGGGGCACACAAACCTCTTTCCAGCTTTTTTCCAGCAGAAGGGCTGGCCCCTCTATCTGGAATGCTCTTTACCTGTAATGCTTTTTACCTCTTTACCTGGATTCTACTTTTATCATTCCGTCTAAAATGTTCTCCCCTTCCACATGCTTGACACTCCGTAATACTGCCTCCTGAGGGTTATTTCCTTTGTAAGCAGGTACCTCTCACAGTTTAAAGTTGTTTGTTTGCTTCTTTATTTCCTGTATCTTCCATGAAGTTCCAAGGCAGGAGCCTAGCACACGGCTGTGTTACTAACACCTAAGTATTGGGTCCTTCATACTTTAGGTACTTAATAAATACATGCTCCCCGCTGAAGGATTATCTATTGTGACCTAGCAAATGCCAGGGCTCTTTGGAGTACGATGTAGTAGGGTGAGAAATATATAAATGAGAAAAGACAACAAGAAAATGACTTGGGGGGTATATTTTTGATGGAGGGAGAAATCTCAGGCCCTGAGTAGTCCCTCTAGCTGGAGCCATCATTACAGAGAGTATTCTGAGCTACCAGTGAGTGCACACAAGCACATATATCTCATACTGAGATGAGGAGGGGGCAGCAAAGTGGATGGAAACAGCTAAAGATAGGAAAGGCAAGCCCTTAAAACAAATCTTACTGGACTAATAGTTTTGCCGATAGTAATAGCATGCAACTAACTTTGTTCTGGAAAAAACTGCCAAAGAGTTTGTTTTTAACTACTA
Source organism: Callorhinus ursinus (assembly GCF_003265705.2). Taxonomy (NCBI): domain Eukaryota; kingdom Metazoa; phylum Chordata; class Mammalia; order Carnivora; family Otariidae; genus Callorhinus; species Callorhinus ursinus. The sequence goes on from NW_027397064.1 coordinate 93,395,461, forward strand.
GGTTCTACCAACCAGCAAATAATAACTTCCTATATTTAGACTGTGCTAGGTGGTTAATAAGTAAGGCTCTAAGGACTCCCATGAAGTGTGGGAGAGAAAGAAGTCTTTGCCCAGTGGGGTGACCAGGAAGCTCCTGTGAAGGAGATGGGACCTGCGCCAGGCACTGCAGAGGCGAGAATTAGACCCGATGGAGGTGAGGGGTGTGATCCAAAGCGTGGTCTCAGGAATGTGCCTTGCATATTCAGGGACTGTAAAAGGCTACTTGGCAGGAAGTAGACCTTGAACGTGATGCTGAAAAACTTGGTTTTAGATTCGAAATTCAGAATGGACTCCCAAGAGATTCCGAGTGGACGAGTCATGAATTGAATTTGGCGTTCCTCCAAGTGAGAGGTGCCAGATGGAGGGGAGAGCCTACGGCCGGGGAGTCTATGGGTTTCCTACCACTGACCATCATTTGGGCATACCCTCTCTGGGACATCGCTGTCCCAGCCCTCCTCCTGGTGGGCGAAACAAAGAGCAAAAGGCCATATGCTGGGGGCCATGAGGTCAGGTTCTGTTACATCCTCATTAGATTTGGAGCAATTGAGGGGCTGCGGATAATATTTATTTTCAATTTTATCAAAAGCTGATTGGCATAGTATGTTATTAAGTTCAGCTTTTCTTCAATAGCAGGACAATGGTTGTATGTTTTGTGTGGATTATGAGCAATTTCTGTACCTCCAAGTGCCTCCTGAATCATCCAAGATGTATTAGGATTATGTTAACTTAGTATTTAAGGTTAACTGGTTTTTGATGTAATCTGAGCATAATTATAACTTACATGTAAGTTGTAGTTTATTGCCTTTAAATCATTGTACGTCTACATGTTTTTTGCAGGTTAGAAAGGTGAGTTTCAGAGAGGCTGAATGACTTGTCCAAGGTTACTTGGGGAATGGGTAGGAAAGCCTGGACTAAAACCTGTTTCTTTTACTTCAGGCCATTTATATCTTGGTGCAGACTGGAAGCTAGTGCCTAATACACACAATATATTCCCTACTAACCGGGACACTTAGTCATTCTAGAGCTAGCAACCACAGTGGAGTATAGGAATTAACTATATCTGATGGAGTAAAATGCAGTGGGCATTCAGATACTCCTTGACAGTGACATGCCCTCCACCATTCATGTGGAATCCACCTGTCCTAGAGGGAACGTATCTTATAATGGTCCCCACAACAGTTTAAATTAAATATTTTACAATGAAATATTGGCAGTAATGTTTAGGTTTCAGTTTCCTCTCCTCGGGCCTTGGGCTCAGCCACTCTTGGTCAGGGAGCCTGGTTTTGTCAGTTTGATCTCATGGAATTTGCAGACAGCATCTATGTGCACAGTAACAGAATGATTCTGGCTGATAGAGGGAGGATGGGTGTGGAGCAAGCGTGGCATGAAACAGACTGTTTGCTTTTATCCACAGTCTGCTGATTCAACCTGCAAACCCATTCCCCAACTCCATTAGCAAGATCTATAAAAACACAGGGGCCTCTGTAAAGACGACTGACATTTGCAACATGGAGAGAGGTCTTTTGAGTTGAGAGAGCCCAGTTCTGCACTTGTGATTCGGGTCTGGGTATTTTGGCCGCAACACTTGTTTCTGGTTAGAAAGCTAAAAACAAGGGTCTAAGCACTATTCAGTTGGATGGTAAAACACATGCTCACTTTTTGCAGTGACCCTGGAAACAGAAGGGGAATTCTTATAAATCACAAAGGAAAATAAATAACTTCACCCATGGAGGGAAAGAGGCAGCTTGAGAAAAGGGACTTTGGAAAAAGGCTGTCTCTAGACAGCAGTCTTGTGGTAAGTACTAAATATTCATTTACCACTCTATATGTTTTGGCTTAAAATGCATTATTCTTTGACTGTTATTTCCTGAACCCTGTGCTTTTGAAACCTCTATTCCAGTTACCCCATTAGCCATATCCCCTGGGATTTGCTTTCATTTATTTTTTTACAAAGTCAAAAGCCAGCAAATTATTGGAATGTTTGTAGAGTGTCTTAATAGGCAAATGTCATAATCTGTCAACATTATATATAATTACATTAATTCCAGCTGAAGTAGACTTTAACCTATACAAAAACACTACTGTAAAGCTGATGCCAAATGCCAAGCCTATATATAGTTGTTCCATCACCCATTTATCTTCATTTGGGGATAAGTTGAGTAAGAATTTAATAGAGCTTCAAATATTGAAGAGTGAAGAGTCTCTGAGATCTTCTTAGGTACGTACCATGGTTCAATTGTTTATGAACTTTCTTTCAAAGAGTGTGAATGCTGATGAGCATCATTCTTAACAGCCTGGTTGTGTTTGCTTTCATGTACGAGAATCTGGTTAGTCCAAGGAAAGGGACTAAATCCCTGATTCTGGAAGGTTGGCTGTTCTCTGAGCTCAGATGTGTGCATCACCTCTTCTCTTCCCGAATGCATGTGACCAGAGTAAGAAATCAAGCGAGTCACTCCTTTCTCTTTTGCTCATTTACTGAAATAGAGATTTAGCTCAGCTCCTTCTTTTGCATGATGTGGAAGGATGTGCTTTATTCATTTGTGTGCTCCCAGCATTTGGCTGGGAGTCTGGGTCGGAGTAGGTATCCAATCAGATATTTGTTGACTGGATTTGTGAGTTGCACTTTTCCCACTCTGTGGCTATAGGTCTGGCTCTGCCAGTGTACAGACTGGCTAGTTACCCCATAATTGCTGAGGCTTAATGTCACAAACTGTTCCTGGATGTGAGTTTCCGGGAATGGAGAAAAGGATTACGTTAAACTTTTGTGTCTAGTTCCTCTCTTGTTTTTAGATTCAATTTCTGTGTCTGTGTGGGCTGTGCAGTGACCAGCCTACCTTCAGAGGCTAAGAACTTTCACAGCATTTTAGATTCTCCTCCCCATGGATGTGCCCTTTTCTCATCTCTTAGGTCTTTCTGTCTCTGGGTCGAATGTGATGCAAATAGCCTGTGTGTGTGTGTGTGTGTGTGTGTGTGTGTGTGTGTGTGTGTGTGTGTGTGTGCGCGCGCACGCGTGCGCATTTAAATATCTATTCCCTGAGGATAGTTTCTGGGGAAACTTAGGATAAAAAGATAATTTCTCAGCCTCTCCTTTCCCAAAGAAAACTCTTTTTACCTATTAACCTGCCAGTAGGGTCTGTCATATACCTAAGCAGAGGACAGAGATGCACATATAGTATGAACAGCACAGGAAAGGTTCTCTTTTTAAATCTTTTTTTATTATGAGAGAGAGAAAGAGCTCAAGTGTGGGGGGGAGGAGCAGAGGGAGAGGGATAAGCAGACTCTGGGCTAAGCATAGAGCCTGATGCTGGGCTCGATCCCACAACCCCGAGATCACAACCCAAGCCGAAATCAAGAGTCAGACACCTAACTGACTGAGCCACCCAGGTGCCCTGCAGGAAACATTCTCTTAACCCCAAAATATCCTTGCTGATTAGTCCCTAAAGTCCCAAATTCTACCTTCCATGCTGGAGAATATGCAAAGATGCTATCAGTGCAAGCATGCTAAGCTGTTGTCTTTCAATAATTCATAGTAGCACTCATTAATAAAATATCTTGGATCTTTCCCAAATGTCAGGCAGCTGAGCGAAATTTTGTTGAGGGAATTGGTAAACAATAGGATGCAGAGCACAGATTGCTGGGATGCAGGACTGGGTTGGGGTGGGGAGGGAAGAGGCAGTGAATTACCATGAGAGCATCAGGTACCTGAAAATCAGAGAAAGAGGAAAGAGCCTCAATGAAACCATTGTCCATATTTAAATTTTGCTCAGGGACAGGCTTGACTGTGAGCATAAATCAAAGCCTGTCATAGTAGCAGTGCAAGCTGAAAACCCAAAACCAAGCTTGGGTTTCCATGGCACATGGCTCTACCCTGAGTCTTGTGGGGCCTGCAGATCCATTCTGACTTAACAGCCTAAAAGAACACTGTGAAAATAAGTACCCATTGCTTGGCACCACCTGGGAAACAGTCCTATTAAATCTCCCCAAATGATGCGTAAGGAGAGTTTTTACACTAGCGAAATATCTTCCTTGTTTCTTGGAGGTAGATTAAGTGTTATGTCTGCATGTGCATAATTGGGAAAATCCTGAAACTGTGCTCTCTTATGAGTAGGTGGCCTGGGGGATGGGAGGCCTTAAATGCCACTCCAAGTTACACAGTTTAGGCCATGTGACTGTAAATTTGCCTTCTGTTTTAGTGTTATGTTCTTTCTTCACATAAGATGCTGAGGCAGTGACAGCAAGAGTACTTGTTCTGAGTTGGTGTTTTGAGAGTGAGACCCACTGAGAGTCCCTTGAGTGAATTCTCTTGTGACCATCAGGAAGAGAGGTAGACAGGGGTGAGCTCACAGCTGACTGGCCTGTAAAGGACTTGAACCCAAGGCATTGCCCTCCTCTTGGGTTCCCTGCTGAAATCCCACAAATGACTGGGAGAGAAACACAAGGAGATAATTCTGGAAAAGGGTTCCTGGAAAATACAAGGTGGAAGAAACACCTGACATCTTTCTCAAGGCATGTTTACTTTATTCCATTTTATGTTATTTTTTTAAATCCTAGACTGCTATCTTGGAACTGGGTTATCCAGTCTCCTCACTCTGTAGAAGTTACTACTCAGTGAGGTTCAATGTTTTTCTCGAGGTCCCCCAAGTAGCGTACGATGCAGGTCTCCTACCCCTCACTTCACTTCCTTACATTTTACTACATAAAATCCCAGTAAAAAGAGACGTCCCTTTGGAAAACTGAATAGAGGAAAGAGAAATATACTAAATCTTAAGTCTTGAAATTCCACCACAGTAATCATTATGACCCACATTTTTGAGAATTAGAAGGCCCAGAGGTAATTTCCACTTTCACATTTTGCAGGAAAAAATTCCTCATAATGTACAGTAAGAATAAGGTACTATTAACTTCATTATACTTTTTATTTTACATAATCAAATCATGAAGTGTTGAGTAGAAATTATAGCTCCCTTGCAACAGCTTTTAAATTTGTAGGCTGGTGGAACCACAGAATAAAGAAACTCACAGTCCAGACACTGAAAAAAGCTCCCCATTGGGGGATGGTCGCTTGTGGTTTTTAGTCACAATTTTGCCTTAAGGACCGGACACGGGAGGGTTTGAGTGTGTGTGTGTGTGTGTGTGTGTGTGTGTGTGTGTGTGTGCGCGCACACGTGCGTGCGCGCGCGCACCCCAGTAGCATTGAAGTGTTCTTTGATGTTGATTTTTTTACTTGATAAATCACCCTTTTTAAGAAGAAAGTGACAGGTAAGTGAAACTGAAATGAAAAATATGTTTCATTGTGGGGGGTAAGTACCCTGAGAGAAAGACAAGTGACTACAAGTTTGCCTTCACCAGTAGGAGTGTGCCGAGGAGCTGCACATTTGCAGCAAGAACAGTCTCCTCTCTGAGAACAGTAAAAATCACCCCAGAAATTGAGGCCTCTTCTTGACCCAAAGCTGTTCCACCCACCCCAGGATGCTTTTTGATCAGAAAAAGTCAGCATTTCACACTGTGCTTTTTTATTTGCAAAAAAATCATTCCCAGGCTGCCCGTATAGCTATTTGATACGTGTGGCTGTGATAGCATTGAGCTGATGAGAAGGCTGGGGAGTGAATTATTTTATTTCTCTCTTTCTTTATTTTTACCAGCTCACATTCCAATAGCAGAAATTCCCTTTTAATTTGAGGGAAAATTACTTTTTGCTTTTAGGCAAGGGTGGAAGTAAGTTTCTATCGTGAACGACAAATTCTTTCGTGGTACCCTGTTCCTTTTTCCCCTTCCAGAAGGAAGAGAAACGTTGGCCACACTAGATCCTCAGCTCTGACAGGAGGGCAGTTTTGATAAACTCATGAGAGCAGGAAAGGCCCCACACCAAGTCCCTCCATTCATCCTTCAGCCTCTCGGTTTGTATCCAAACTATTAGTGATTAGGCCTTCCACCGGCACACATTAAGCCAAACAATAAGCATCACTAGAAAACCTGCTTTACATTTAAGATGTTGTAGTTGCTATGGGATGTTCTGGATAGTCACCACTTTTCCCTCCAGATCCACCCCATCCTTCTCTGCCTGGCTGTGCACCCCTGGAGGATGTACCACACAGACCTTTTCAACAGGATCCCATGTCTTCTGGCATCTAGTTGGGTTTGGCCAATGAGGGGGACCTAGCATGAGATCAGAGGTCAGGAAGAGAGAGAGGTCAAGCTGATGGCTTTCCTGTTCTCTTCCTGCCTGATCCTGGGCCACAGTGACTGGACAGCTCTGCCTAAGGTCACAGCTTTTGTTGGGCTCACAAAACCACAGTTCTGTCTGTGTTCTGGTGTCTTCCCTCTCCCTGTGTTCCTTCAGGTTTCTTGGTAGTAATGACTCTTGGATGTTGCCAGTTTGTCTCATGTTGGTCTGCTTTAGGTCTGCCCACACTTTGTTGGGTGGTTCCTTTACCAAAATCTTCTCAATTTAGATGATTTGCCTGTGCCATCATTTTCCTACGGAGCCCCCTGACTGATACAAGACAATAGTTTGTTTATGGAAGCTGACCTAATCAGCAGGAAAAGTGATATAACACAGAGGAGGGAAATGGTGTGGCATTGACTCTGAGAGGCACCGAGGCATGGGGGGAGGGTGTAAGGAGTGCCATGGAGGAGGACCTGGAGTTAGAACGTGCTCTGAAGCAATTCAAGAGCTTGCTTCGGTAGCACATGTACTACAGCTGAAGCAATGGGGAGAATTTGGTGGGTGAGCAGAGAAGGGGCAACCCAAAGATATTGTCCTATACCCTCTGCTAACAGCTCATTTCATTGCTGAATTATTTTTTTTCCCAGAGAAACTTCTTCCTTATATCAAATTGTGATGGTTAATTTTGTGTGTCAACTTAACTGGGCTCAAAGATGCCCAGGTACCTGGCAAAACATTACTTCTGGGTGTGTCTGTGAGGGTGTTTTCAGAGGAGAGTAGTAGCATTTGCATCAGGAGATCCAGTAAAGAAGTTTGCCCTCACCATTGTGGCCGGGCATCACCAGATTGACGGAAGACCTGAATAGGACAGAAAGGCAGAGAAAGGGCAAACCTGCTCTTTGCCTGAGCTGAGACATCTCTTGTCCTCGGACCCCGGCACCCCATTTTCAGGACTTTGGACTGGGACTTGGACTTACACTATTGGCTCCCCTGGTTCTCAGGACTTCAGGTTTGGTTTGGAGCTACATCACTGGGTTTCCTGGGCTGCCAGCTTGCAGACAGCATATTATGGGGCTTCTCAGCCTCTATAATCATGACTCCATTCCTTATAATAAATCTCTCCGTATTTATCCTTACATTTATAGTTATGTTTACAGAGGGACAGAACCCTGACAAATTCACAAATGTAAATCTCTACTGCTTTATCTTCATTGATTTCACCCCTGGTTAGTGATGGGAGGAATTCTAAAGCAGGATTTCAGCAAATTCTGTGAAAAGCCAAATAGTGAATCTTTTGGGCTTCACAGGCCAGCTGAGCAGTCACAACTACTCAGCTCTGCTGCAGGAACAGGAAAGTAGCCTCAGACAATGCATGAATAAATGGGCGTGGCTTATGTTCCAATTAAAGTTGGTTTATAGAGACAGCAGGCTGGATTCTAAAGGGTATCTACACATGGTAGAGAAATGGGAAACTTGAAGGTCTAGTTCACTTTTCCTGGGTGCTAACTTTCTGAATGGTGACTTGTGTTTACCCCCAAGGATGCGCAATATGCTGAGGCAGGCAAAGGAGCAAATTTAGGATGTCAAACAGAGATGTATGTACCCACGTGCATGCATTTGAGCACAGGTAAATATTTTAGAAAGCTCAGAGCTCACTGAGAATTTTTCTAAATGGAAAATAGGGGCATTGTTGGTGTTGCTCCGAGCAGCCCATGGATTGTGGCTACTGCCCCCAAAATCTGCATTTTTGTCATGCTTAGGCATACCTGTAGCTTTCTCGACTCTTCCTGGTGCTGTAATTGGGCTACTCTCACCATAGCGATGCTGTACAGAGCGCAGGCCCCTAGGTTGCTGGAAGTTTCCAGCGACTCAAATCCTAGCTACCCTTGATCCCTTCTACTAATGGAAACGTATGAAATATGGTTCACTCAGTAACTCTGACCAGGAGGCCTGACCTTTGTGCTCTGATACCAAGATTGTTTGAGATTTCTCAAGTGAGCATCAAGTAGAGAAAGGTCAGTGAGTAAGAGGGAGGTTTTTATCCCCAAGCCAAAGGTGTGGTGTCTCCTGAGGATCCAGCCAAAGCCCGTTTTTGGGAAAAAGAAACAGGTAGGGAACAGACCAGCTTTGGCCTGAGTTAGCTACCTTTCCAAAGTGTTGTGCCGAATCTGACTACTCCTCCTTGACAGCAGGTGACTGTGGAACGAGAAAAGTGTCAGATACTTTAGAGAAAATTTACCCAGTGAATCTGCCCAACAGCCTAGCTGAGTCCATCATGGCAGGTCAAGAACATGCTAGAAGAATGTCTTGCCCAGCACACACCCCTGGGGGCTCTGGATAGATTTGGTGTGGATGGGCTGGGAGAACACAAGGGAGGCTTGGCCAGGTAGGTACAGCCCCCAATACCTGGTTGCTCAGGGCCTTAAAGGGACCCCAGATGAGCAAGAAAAGATCAGAACCCACCAGTGCTGGGAGGGAGGCCGGAGATTTGAGCAGGATTGCTGCTGAAGTGGTCTGAATGGAAGGCAGGATGAAAGAACAGAAATAGAATACACCCAAGCAATGGACATAGACTATGTTGGCAGTGGGGACTGGTAAAGTCCAGTGGGGTGCCTGGCTGGCTCAGTCGGTAGAGCATGTGACTCTCAGGGGTGTGAGTTTGAGCCCCACGTTGGGGTTAGAGATTACTTAAAAAAAATAAAGAAAAAACAATAAAAATCTTGGTGCTTGCTTCGGCAGCACATACTAAAAGTTGGAATGATACAGAGAAAGAAGATTCGCATGGCCCCTGCACGAGGACGATGGTAAGGTCTAACGTGTGAGCCACTTTAGCAGACAGCTCAGCATGTGCAGGTAGTGGAGCCAAGCATGAACCAGGATGGCTCCAGAATGGACCAGGGGGGCTCCCTTCCCTTGGTGAGAATAGCTGAAATTTACGGAGGCTTGCTACGTGCCAGACACTCTGGCCAGCGCTTCAGATAGAAATTGTCATTCAGTACTCAGGGTGACCCTTTAAGATAGGAACTTTAATTATTCCTATTTTACAAATAAAAAAACCTGAAGCTTAACAAGTTAAGGAACTTCCTCAGGGCTATGGGGCTGGTGTGCGGTAGACGTGGGATTTCAGCTCCTTTCGGGCCTCCCATTCCCCATCCCCCCAGATCATGCTGTCACTCCACAGCTAGGGGCTCAGAAGCAGAAAACCTTGTTTGCCAGTGACCGGGAGCTCCTTGCCTGGTACTTTCCAACGTTAAACAGCCCCAGCTTCAACGGGGCTGCAGGTTTACAGGTGTCTCAGCGCACCTGCCATCTCTGTGCCTGCTGATGCTGGAGGCCAGGCCTGATTTCAGGAAAACAACTGTCGAAGGGGCAGAGGTTGGGAGAGAGGAGGATGCAAGGAGTAGAGAATGCATGTGCTGGAACTTGGTCTAGGTCTGATTTCTGGCCTTGTGCTTCTTCTGATTAATCAGGTCTTAGAACCAACTTCGTAGAGATTAAAGTTTATGATAGCATATCTATAGAATACATAATATATACCCTCTATCTATAATTTTGCGTTTTTACCCACATGAGGACTCATTGTGGTGTATACATGTACACGATGGGGATATTGACTGGAATGGGAATAGAGGAGGGAGGAGTGGTGAATGACAGGGCACATCCAAAGTCTAGCTGTTGCCCAGGATGCAGCAGGATTTATAACTGGAGTGATGAGCCTGTCTGATGATTGCATGTTCTTTTGGCTGAGCCACTGACTGATAGGGCTGGTAGAGACCAACATCATTTCCTCTGAGGACATCCCCCCACCAAATGCTATTTGTTTGCTCACCGCTTGAAATTGATACCCCCTCCTCTGGTGGCGCACAAAGGAATGTCTGCCTTCATTACAGTGATGGCTCACCCTGAATGACCCCTCTTCCCTTCACCTTCCTTCTGTCTGTCTTTGAAAGTAAGGCAGTCTGCCACCATACCCATATATTCCAGAATTCTTATTAAAATGCCCTTTCCTGAGCTGCCATAATATTTACCTCTGGTCTTCATCACCACATTTAACGCTTTGTCTCATGACTGTCCACCTTAAATCAGGGTTTCTCAATCTATCTGACATATTGGACCCTGTGTTTCTTTGTTGTGGGGTTGGGGGTGTTCTGGGCATTGTAGGATTTTCAGCAGCATCCCTGGCTTCTATCTACTGGATGCCAATAGCACCCCTCACCCAGCTGTAACAACGAAAACCGTCTGCAGACATTGCCCAGTATCCCCTGGATAACAGAATCAGCCCTGACTGAGCTGAACTGTAGACTCCTAGAGGGCATGAGGCATGTCATACTCACATTTGGGTCCCTTAAGTCTGACACATGGAAAACACTCAGTGCAATGAATGAGTGAGTGAGTGAACTTACTAGTGAGTAGCCATTCATGAGCCAAGTACACAGTAGCGGGAGATACTGGGTATGGAGGAAGGGGGCACTACCTGGAGGAGGCACTGAGCACTGGTTCAGAAGTTTGAGAAGGCAACCTTTTCCATTTTATCAAAGATGATTCTAGCTTATGTATAAAGACTTGTGTTTGCATTAGAGATTCTTAACATGATACCTGGACCCTCTTGAGTTCCAGAGTGCTCGATAGGGCAAATTTCTGGAAAGGCTCCAGGGGTTTTGAATTCTCTGAAGTATAATGTATTAAATTTTATATGTATGTGCATATGTGCACATTTTTCTGGGGAAGGAGTCCATAGCTATAATCATATTCTCAAAGGTATCTGTGACCCGAGAATGGTTGGGTAGCTTCCTCTGCCATTAGTCTAGCAAGCCTGGCCCACAGGACCTGCACGCAGATGGCTTACCTTACCCAGGTCACAGAGCAGGATCTCAGAAGCACCTGGCTCCATCACCTGTATCCACCTGCTGCAGTGAGTTCTGTCTGCCTGCCTCAGACGTAGCTCTGTGCATACTTGGCATCTCAGAGATTACTTAATCAAAATAGGAACTGGAAATGTTTGGAAGGCCCTTTGTAAATGCTGTTATTGATAGATGATGATACTGCATCTTAAGAAAAAAGTACAGATGAGCAGAGACGTTCGCTTGGCGTGTTCTGTGTTTTCTTAGGGCTCGGGGAATCTGCTTGTCATTCTCCTGGTGTCTCACCATCTTTCAACAATGGGAATCATCAGATCATACAAGTTTCCATGGCAACCAAGGTTTCTGTATCCTCCTCTGGCAGCCTAAGATTGTTCCTGCAGCAGATTCTCCAGTGCTTTGTCCATAACAAGAGGTAGAGCTTTCATCGATCTCCTTCGAAGCTGGTCCTCAAACCCAGGAGGCAGCTTGGATGAGCTCTCTTATAGGTGTGTGTTTTCCTCTCTAGTGTTTCTAATCAATCAGCACAGGAATTGAGCACCTACTAAGCTCGAAGCACTGTGAAATACTAAGGGTGAAGATCTCTGTGAGTGTTAAGAAATGCAAAGCATGATTTCCATTTTGCGAAACTTTACAAAGTCTCGTCACAAATACACAAACCATAGTGATACCAGGAGGTCTACAGTGGTGCAAAGAACAAGAGTGATGGGATTTCAAAAGGAGGTTGCTCTTCCAGCTGTGTTGATCAGGGTGGGCTTTCCCAAGGAGGAGAGCTTTCATATTTCCCTCAATGAAATTGGTCCACATTTAACCTGTGGTGTCTATGAGGTCCCGGAAACAGAAATTTATTGAGAAAACCTCCGTGCCTTAAAAGAAAAGAGTATGATTCCAAGGTGCCTGGCTTATACTTGAGGAATTGCTGAGACCCTAAGGAAGCTGTGTTGTGATCCTGAATTATCCTCTTAACTTTCCTCTTGTCCCTGCTTGCCACCCCTCCCCCATCCTCTTACCCACACTTCCTGGTGCAGGCACGATGCATCGCACAGCTGAATCATTTCGATTTCCTTTCCTCTCATTTATCAGTGTGTGTTGTACTAACTGTATATATATTAGTTGCATTTCATCAGCCTGTCTCACGCCGATTTACCACCCTGTACTGTAGTTCATTATTATCAATTCATATTTATTAAGCCGCCACAGGGTTCATAGCTGGGAATTAGGCAGCATTTTCATTATTTCTGTTGCATTGCCACGTTCCATTGCCTTGGCTCAGCTTAGCCAGTATTTATGATCTTTCTGCCAGTTTTCTATTCATGTGACAGCCCTCATACTCATCCCCATTTCAATTAATATTTCAAGAGCAAATCCAGGAGCCATTGTATTAAAACGCTTCGCTTAACACCAGATGCACAGCCTCGATCCTGTCCCTTTCATGTACTAATTTTGCAGTTCTCTCCTAACATGGAATCCCATTTGTCTGGGCTGCTCTCTACAAGCCCAAACCGTGGTTCCTCCCGGTTCCTTTACATTCCAGGCGGTTCCAGATGTTTCCTCCTCATAAATTTCACTTCCTTAACTAGGCTTAATGGATCATAATTGTCCATTTCCAAAGATGTCTCTGAGGTTTGCTTGCCTTCTGTCTTTTCAGCACCTTTTTGGTCCTTAGTCATAAGCAATTGGTCTTCAGCTGGGTAGGTTTCCTAATATAATTAATTCATTGACTGCTCTCATGCACATAGATGTGTTGAGGGAAATAAAATCATTTGGTCTGATAAATTCTGGAGTCCATCTGTCAGAGCCAGCAGATAAGTAGGTTCAGGGGCCGTTGGTCTTTCTGGGAGGAGGAGCTATTCTCAGAGGACGGCCATCCCTGGGGATGGTTCGGCCATGAAGGCTTCCAGTAATCTGATGTGAATGGGTTAAAGGCTGAGCTGGAAGTCTTTGAAGTTACCACCCAGATGTGATTGGGATGTGGCTAGTGCTGTCATTCCCACCTCCCTATGTGGAGTTCTAGCTAGATGGCGGTGGTAGGTAGCTACCCAGAGATCTCGTGGGCCAAGTTTAGAGCTCTGCTGGTGGGCCCCTGAGGCAGGTTATCTGACCTACTTCCTGGTTTGGTGAGGTCTAGCAAAGAGGAAGTGAGGGTAGGAGAGAGCCAGGTCTAATGTGGTTAGCATTTCTCTTCCTCTTAGGAGGACCTGGGGAACTTTCCACAGTTTTGCCTACAAAGACTGCATCAACAATACTATTTCATTATTCACTGCATCAGTTGAAGTCCTAGGAGGAAACAGATGGCTTGCTCAAGCCCGATGATGGAGGACAGTTTAATAAAAGGTCTCTTAAAAGGCAGAGTGTGATGTAGGGAACTCAACGAGATAACAGGGCAAGGGGATGATGTGGCCATGCAACCACTTGGCCAGAAGGAGAGAGCCCCTTGGTAGCAAGTGTCACCTTAGGCGGAGGGTTGCAGCCAACCAGTGTTGGCCCAGCAGGGAGGGGACTGGGGCATGAAAACTCCCACCTCCCCTCCCCCTCTCCAGGGCCCTCTGGAACCTCCCATTTGCTGAACCCATTTGGAAACTAGAGGAAAATGGGCCTACGGAGCACCCTGCAGTCCAGAGGAGTGTAGAGAAGGATGGAGAGTGGGTGTGTAGGGGCCAACAGAAAGTGTCCAGCATGTTTCTCCTATTATAATCTATCTACAGCACACCTAGTCTGGAATAAGAAGAAAATGCTATCCTAAACCAGCTGAGGTTACTATTTCTCTGTTATTAGAAATAGCTTCCTATGAGTTGTTTTCTAGCCCATTCCCTTGGACTCACCAACTTGGTTTTAACTAGAACAGTATGATGTGACACCTTCACAATACAAGTTCCAAATGGCCAGTGAGTGACACGGTCTTCTCTCCGAGGTCCTGATAAAAATGCCTAGTGCAGGGCTACCTACATGTTGTGGGGTAGCTGGAGTACAAGGAGTATAATATAGCGGATTGATCATTGCATTAGAACTCTAAGTCTGCCGATTTGAAGTTGAGGGGAGCCCTTCAGTAGATGTGTGGGTTCAGCAAGTTTCTTAAACTCTCTGAGTCTCTGTGTCATCAATAGTGGGGTTGCCATGAGTGTAAAGGGAAATAAAGATCAAGAAAATTGTCTCAGATACTGTAGGACTCTATGCAAATGGAAAGTATTGTATTATAGCTCTGATGGCATTCCTCGCTGTTAAACTTCAGCCTCTCAAAAATATAAGCAGCAGCGGCAGCTTCAGAAGGAAACACATACGAAGAGCCTACTGTGTGTAGAGCACATTTTATTTTATTTTATTTTTCTATTCTATTCTATTCTATTCTATTCTATTCTATTCTATTCTATTCTAATTTTTGTAGAGAGTGTGAGTGGGGAGGGACAGAGGGAGAAAGAATCTTAAGTAGGCTCCAAGCCCAGCATGAAGCATGATGTGGGGCTCGATGCCACAACCCTGAGATCATGACCTGAGCTGAAATCAAGAGTCAGACACAGTGGACTGAGCCACCCAGCTGTCCCCAGAGCCCTCATTTTAAAAAAGTGTGGAGGAAAGAGATTGCATGTAATGTAGTAGAAAGAACACGGGCTGTTAGGAGAATCGAGGGAAGAGATTCCATCAGAGCACACAGCCTAGTCTTTTGTGGGCCACCTCCTCCAGGCTGCAAATGTGTAGAGCCAGCTGACTCAGCGACTCCAGATGGCCCAGTTTTCTTTGTCTGCAGATGGAAGGAGACATTCAGAAAAGATTTTTGTCTCAATGTTGGTTTGCGTATATTCGTATACGGTGTTTAAAAACCGATGGCATATCCATGATGTTATCAGCCAGACATGTTCACCAGGTATTAACTACAGGTTGTATCTGACCAAACCGTGAATTCCTTTCTTCTGAGGCCAACTGCTTCAGTCGTCCCCTGTTAATGAGCTGTACTCCAGACCTTCTTATATGGAGCGTTATATTTTTCTGGAACTTTTGGCCTCCTGCTCTCACCCTTGAAGCTTAGCCAATGTCTATTTATAACAGGCAGTTTTATTCCAGAGGCTTCCAGGAGCGCCCATAGCCTTCTGAACAAGCGTACAATGACTCCCCGTACGCGGGGCCCTGCTGGGTCCCCGGCCCCGGGCCCTGTGCCCCTGATAGAATCAGGCTGGAGACTGGGCTGCAGAGCCCTCTTTTGTTTGTCTTCTGCCTTCAGTCGCTTTGAGCTGTGCCAACTTCGAGCAGTAGGAGACTCGATTTGGGGAAGGGGCTGGAGATCATTTCCCATGCGACTCTCTCTCTTTGCTTGGATGGAGGAAGACAGGCTCGGAGGGTTCGAAGCGGGAAAGATTTTCCACTACATAAAGAGAATGAAAGAGGAAACAGGGTCCCAGTGGCCTCTTGCCAGGCCCCAGGAATGCGCCAACCCTGGGAATTGGCCCCTGGCCAGCCTCCTCAGAGGCTGCTGACTTGGGAAAACTGGCTCTCTGGCCACTGCCAAGAATGCAGACAATGGTCTTTTAGTTATTTCACTTTTGAAAGTTAGGTTTTTGTTTTATTATCACCAAAGGTAACATTTATTGGGCACCTATGTATGCATGCCAAAAGATAAAATGCATGATTGGAAGTCAGTGTAACTTAAACCGAGCAGAAACACCAGGGTCCTCATATAATATTTACAGCCTGCTTCTAATTAAGGCCTAATCCTCTGCTTGGGTATGTTGGTACCTTAGATGTGAGCTCTGGATGGTACTGAAATTCTAGAATTAAAATTAGTTTTTAAGTGCTAAAGTGAACTGTATTTATGTCACTTGAAAGGGCTGACATAAAGCTTATCCAATTGTCATTCACTTGAGAAAGGACTTTGAGAAAATGAAGCCCAGAACCGGTGTGTTGTGAGGAGGCAAAGAGACCGAGATCCAGCCATCGGCTCAGGATACTGAGGATTCTGAATCCCGGGATGGAAAGAGGAGGGGCCCACCACACCTTCCCCTCAGTGTGTGATCACATTGTGTGAAATGATGTTGATGATGTTCACGAACAGTCAGATGACCTTAAATTATTCCGTGTGGTTTTTCATTCCCATCTGAATCGGTGCTATTGATTAATAATAATAACAGGAACTAACATTATATGTTTTTATATCCTGGGTGCTCAACTTAACATTTTATTTGTATTAGCTCACTGAATTTTCACAACAACTTGACAGGGAGATGCCATCCATCCCCTTATGCAGATGAAGAAACTGAGGTTTAGAAATTCAGTAACTTGTACAAGATCACATGACTAGTAAACACCAAGGCCTGTCACACCACAAAGCTCGTGCTGCTGATACCTGTACCATCTGTGTGTACCGTGAACACCTTTCAGAGTCGAGAGGAGCATGCGTCTCTGTGTTGGGATCAGTGACCTTTGTAGCTTTCGCTTCCTGTGCTGTTGGGGATGCTGCTTTCCAGATGTCATGTCAGCACCATAGCTCCAACAGCCATTTTTACAGTGGTTCTTCTCCGAGTAGTTTCTCTGGAGCTTTTTTACTCAAATAACAGTCTGGCCTCCCTCATGTGTGGAAACTTTCCCCTGGGCTGTGATGGGAGGTCCTGCCAGGATTCTGAACAGTGTAAGAGTGGGGAAAGCTTCTCTGAAGAAGAACCTGGAAGAAGTGCAGGCCCAGAGGCCCTCAAAGCTCGTTTTAAGGAAGTTCAATTTATGTGACTCCAGATTTATACATAAGATGCATCAGGGGTTGCTGTTCCTCTTTCCAGAGAGATTCCTCATACAACAAAGGACTCACCAGAAGATTTTTTTTAAATAGACTTGAATGCCTTTTAAATTGAATTGCATTTTCAAAATTCAATTTGCGGTGGTAGTTTCCCATGAAGCTCAATGTCCAACATCAGACCTTTTTTTCCCTGTGATGGAAAACAGATCACAGATGATATTTTGGGTCGAAGTGCTTTCCCCAGGGGTCCTGAAGGGCCTGCAGAGCCTGCCATCACGCATGGAGGGAGTTTCCACTCAGGGGACAAAGACGAAAGTTACAACCAGGACTCCCAGGCTTAGACTCCTCCCTGGTGGTGTCCTTCGTCCCCCTGCACTCTTTAACAGTTCTGGTGGGGATGATGGATAGTGTGCTTTACAGTAAAGAATGGCTGGTGTCCTGCAGTTAATCCAGAGCAAATCAGATACCTTTGGACCCTCCCACACTTCTCTGAAGGACTTCTGCCAGTCTACAAAATTTCTTCCCTCACTGCAAATTATATCCATTAAATGTTTACTTTTATGCATACTGTGAGGCCCAATCTTCTGAAGAGATGAAAGGAAAAGAAGAAAGAGGGAAAACTAACTCAAATGTAGATTATTGGCCATGGGTGACGTGCTGGGCATGTCACAGATTGATCATATCTATTTCGATGAATTCTTTTATTCAGATATTTATTGTGCTGGGTTCTTCATGGAATTCTGTGGTGAACAAGACAACTGTCATCCTTTTCTCATGGAGCTAATATTCAAATAATTCTCCTGGCAACCTGTGATGCATTTATTACAAGTCCCATTTCAGAGATGTGGAACCTGAAGCTCCAAAGGTTAAATACCCCCGGGGCGCCCAGGTGGCTCGGTCGTTAAGCATCTGCCTTCGGCTCAGGTCATGATCTCGGGGGGAAGCCTGCTTCTCCCTCTCCCACTCCCCCTGCTTGTGTTCCCTCTCTCGCCATGTCGCTCTCTGTCAAATAAATAAATAAAATCTTAAAAAAAAAAAAAAAAGTTAAATACCCCATCCCAAATCACATAAGTTCGCAGGAGTTGGCACCGAGTTTCTGAACCAGAACCATGTCTGACCAGAGGCCAGTTTCTTGATTATTCTATTCTCTGTACTGTTTGTAACACTCAATTAAGGATCAAATCTGTATTGCTTAGTTAATAGAATACTGTCTGGAAATAACAGCAACGAAACCTTGTTTTTAAATGAGTTAACTAAGAGGAGTCTTAGCCTAACAGGAACAGGAATAGAGTTTATCTTTTTTCCTATGTGGTTACCGGATCGCAGGGGAAAATTGGAAAAGCAAATACAGTGGTTATTAGTAAAGGCACAACCATTCAAGCTGCATATTTGGTTTTCAAAGTCCTCTGCTCAGAGAGGATCCAGTTCAAGATGACTGCCCCTGTTGATAAGCATGTTTCTGTAGGGCTCCTTTAGAAAGGAAAATGAAACCAGCTAACAGGGCACACACCTCTTAGCATTATAAATTAAGACCCAGCTCTGCCACTGGCGAGCGGTGCACCCTCCTCAAACTCCTTCACATTTTCCTGAGCTTCTATTTCCTTCTGCACTTATAAAGGATCAAGTGCCACAGGAGCAGCAACAACAAAAAGTTTGAGAATGTGAAAACTTAAACCCCAGGAGCAAGGAGAAATGTGATAAAGCAAGAACGAGGAAATGGAGCAGGGTTTTTGACTTGTCCACAGTTCTACCCCAGTGCTCAGCAGAGGGGAGCGTTGTGAGAGAGTCTGTGAATCACTGGGTGAAAGAAAAAATGAATGATAACGGTCACGCTAATAAAGAGAAAACTGTATCATTGCTGGCACGACCGGCTTTGTTCCTTTTATGTGTCCCTACAGCCACCAAGGAAAGCTTTATCCTGGTGAGTACTGTGAATAATCCACACACACTCTTCATTAAATAACCGAAGATGGCACGCCCCTGAGAGCTTAGAGGTGCTCAACCCGCTCTCAGCCACCCAGGATGGAGGCTCGCTCATCTGGACGTGATGGAAGACCATTCCCGAAGCCTGCCACGATGCAGAGCAAGGGAAAGGGACCACTTCTGTCCAGAGCCCCACCTCCCACCTCTGCAGGGAGCTTCATCATTTCCCAGATATAGCTGGAACCTCACCATCCATTCTTCCACCTATCAAATTTTCATTGAGCACCTTATGTCCAAGGCACTGTGCTCCTATTAACATCTTTAAGAAATATAGCTATCTTAAAAATTCAGTGTTTCTGTCTCTGAATTTCTGCAGTGCTTCTTTCAGAGCTCTGGTGGTGAGAGCCCTCATGGGGAGCCGCACAGATGGAAGTCACGGAAGCTTAAAATGTGTGCTGGAGGAGTTGGGTTCAGGAGGCTTTCCCTGTTTTGGCCCTGTGTGAATATCAAGAGTATAACCTCCTTAAATGACATAAAGAGGAATGAGGATAGAGAACTGAGTCAGTCTTGAGACTAGAGTAAATAACTCTCTACAATCAGGCAAGGACTCGTTGGCCAAAGGAAAAAGAAAGACTAGAAAAATCATCAAACACACACACACACGTACACACCTCCTCTCCAATAAGTGGATCCAAATTCTTCTTTGCTCTCTCAGCCCTCAGAAAGCAGCTAGCATTTATGGGATGTTCCAGAATGCAGTGGACCAGTGGCCCATAATATCTGTGTGGTTGAGGCGTAGCAAAAGACACTGAAAGGTAGATCATAACCTAAGCATTACATTTCCTGCTCATTTTCCAAACTGGTAAATCTAGCACATTTGGGAAAAGGTACCCACAAACCAGATGAAGCTTTGTGCCAGTGGACCGGCAGAGCCATCATGGAGTGGTGAGATGTGGGGGAAACCCAAGGCCAGACACCAAAGGAGTGGCCATCAGTTGTGACAAGTACATGAGGTGAACAAAAATTTAGGGAAACTTGACGCTCCCATGAAGCAAAGACTGCTTGCCAAATAGTGAATGGTAATGCCACTTCCTTAGTGCACTCTGTGGTTTGTGTTCTTGTCACGTGGCTCAGATATTCCCAGGGGGACTGGAAAATTATAAGGTGTACCATGGTAGTATTTCTTGAAACTAATTATCTGAGAGAATTCATGGAAAATTGAATGGACTAAGGTTTCACACTTGAATAAGACTCACCATCATCCATGACAATGTATAAATTGCTCCATTAGAAAGGTTAATAACTTAGCTGTTGTTAATAGTAACTAGTTAGATCTGAATATCAGGAGTAATCAAATCAATATTTCTGTGTTCATATTCTTTGTATATACACCTAATAAACTAAATGAATAAACACAACTTTAATTCTGAGTGTAAAACTAAAATGCTTGAGCTCTATGTTCATGTTCGATAAATGAAAAAATATTAGTAAAGTTAAATTATATTTGCTGGAATCTCAGTTAAAAACCCGTTTGTGGAATATAAATTTTAGTACTTCTTTTCAGGTGAAAACTTCTAAGGAAATAATTTTTATATCTTGGTCACTAAGTTCCTTAGATTGAATCAATAAGAGTTAATCAAGGACTCCCATAATTACACTGACGTAGGTAGATTCATTGTATTGGTTTTTGAGTCTGGCCAACTCCCCTTGATCTCAAGCTTCTATAGGAAAAGATATTTGTAGTCCTCATTGCCATGTTCCCAGCATATAATGCAATGTCCAGCACATAGTAGGGCTCAGTAAATGCCTGGGGAGTGAATTGCCGAGTGGTTGTGGGCTTCACACTCTGGTCCCAGATTTGTCACTAACTGGTTGAGATGCTCTGGACAATTCTCCTTTCCCTTCTGAGCTTCAGCTTCACCTGTTTGTAATCACAGGTTGGGGTCCCAGTGACCTTTCAAGTTCCTTGGAGCTCCATGACTCTATGACATCAAGTGTCTAGTTCAGGGTGGGAGATACCAAAGAAAGAAAAAAGGAGATTCCAGCTATCAGTCTGTTCCCAGCAAAAGATGGGTTTCAGTGACTGAGCAAGCGTAGTGGGCCTCTCCTCTGTGTTGCATTTAAATAAGTTATAAAGGTGAAAATTTCTCATGATGGAATTGTAGGCATCAGTGAGCAGGGAAGAGAGAGATCTTATAGGGAAAGACATTTATGTCACTCTCATAAGAAGCTTACTTGTAAAGATTCAATTCTGAGGGAAATTTAATATTGGATAATTTATACTATCTAAGAATGAGTTATTTGCTTAAATTCCTTTCAAACGTTTCAAGATAGACCTTTTATAAGTCAGTTTGTAATCCTACCTTAATGTTTGGTCTTCCCACTTTACCCAAAGCCACCCTGTCAGCTTTTCTTCTTCTAATTTTTTTTTTTAAATTTGAGTACAGTTAACACACAATGTTACATTAGTTTCAGATGAACAACATGGTGATTTCACAAGTCTGTCTGTAGGCTGTGCTCACCACAAGTGTGGCTCCCATCTGTCACCATACAACACTATTACAAACCATTGACTACATTTCCTATGCTGTACCTTTCATCTCCATGACTTATTCATTCCATACCTGGAAGCTTGTACCTCTCATTGCCCTTCACCCATTTGCCCATCTCCCTACCTCCATTCCCTCTGGCAACCATCAGTTCGTTCTCTGTATTTATGGATCCATTTTTGCTTTTTATTTATTCATTTTAGATTCCACATACAGGTGAGATCATATGGTATTTGTCTTTGTGTGTCTGACTTATTTTATTTAACATAATACCCTCTAGGTCCATCCATGTTGTCACAAATGGCAAGATTTCATTGTTTGTGGCTGAGTAATATTGCATTTTATATTTATACCACGTGCTCTTTGGACACCCTGTCAGACTTAAAATCAGTTTAAGGATTCTGTTTTGCCAAGGACATTATTGCCTCATTCAGGGGTGCCCATTCCAATTGACATTTTGATATTCGAGATAAATTATTGCTGTATCTGGTTTGTAGATATCTCCTCAAGTTGTACCTCAGAACCCTTCTGCCTTCCAAAATTCTGCAGAAAGGCATGTCACTCCACTGTCAATGGAGCAGTGTCTCCAATCTGATAAGCATGCTCGAGTTGTAAATGATAAGGAAAAGCCTTGCCCAAAGTCACACTTTCGTGAACTTCAGAGGGGTTGAATAAATGGTAAGACCTCACTGATTTGGAAGATTTGGAGTACAGTGTGTACCCGACTGAATATTTTTTAAAGGACTGAAGCTTAAGCCTTTCCAAATTTACATTCTAGTTGAATTAATAGCAAATAGAATTTTTCCTTCATCTGCTTTGAAAAATGAATTACCTGTCTTTAAGATTCTGGGATTTTTTTTTTCTTTTTTGTTCTCCCTTTCTCTTTGTTCCTTTGTCTGTCTTAAATTCCACATGTGAGTGAAAGCATATGGCATTTGTCTTTCTCTGACTTATTTCACTTAGGTGTTTGCCAGAAGGGAGGTGGGCGGGGAGAATGGGTGAAACAGGTGATGGGGATTAAGAGCACAGTTGTCTTGATGAGCACTGAGAAATGTATAGAATCCTGGAATCACTATGTCATACACCTGAAACTAATATAATTTTGAATGTTCATTATACTTGAGTAAAAACAAGTAGGAAAAAAAGAAAAAGAAATTATCTGTGGTTGGCGTTGCTTTACAGATCTAAAATCAGGCATCCAAGTTCTTAAAAGCAGTGTGTGTCCTTTCCCTAAGATTCGGTGTTGTTGCTGCAAGATGACTTAGACTCTGCAGATTTCAGACTGAATAATTATACACTTCCAGGTAATCAAGTCCAAACTTATAAATGCTTATAGTGTTTGCTCTTCTACGTCGTTGTGAATGATCAGAAAACTCCTTAAAAAATAGCTTTTGGGTCAGAAACAAGTTGGGATCCATTCTTTACCTGTGAAAATCAAGGAATCTGCAAAATAACACTTGGGCTTTTATGTCACTTTTCCTTGGCCTTGAGTCATAGGCTGGTTTTTATGGTATGGCCTCTGATTAGGTGGCAAGTTGTGTCCACCTGGCATGGATTTTATCGCGTCTGAACATGTCTTTAAGGAAGTCTATCTAGCTTGTGCATTTTTAGAACCCAGAGATGATAGAGACAAAAGACTTGAGTATTTCCTTCTCTTGGGATCATAGTTAAAGTTGCAAGTTAGCTTTGTGAGTTAAATATCTCTATCACATCCGGATAATAGAAAACTTTTCTTCCCAACTAAAGGCTGGTTCAGTTTGCCAGTTTGGTACTGAGTTTCAAAACAAAAATTGATCCTATTTCTTGGGTATAAGTCCTTATGTGACTTTGGCCAATCTGCCAAAATTGCAATCAAAAAGATAAAGCCAGGGACATCTGGAAGCCTCAGTCCAGTAATTGGAACATTACCCATACCCGCTAAGTTAGTCTTGTAGAGCTTCCTTCTCCCCACAGGAAGAAAACAACCTGTATTAGAGCTCAAATAATATTGTCAGCCAGCAGGTTCCTTGAATCAAGAGGTCACTGGCCTGGTCATGACCGCTAGATTTCAGAGAGGACTGAGTTATTCTTGGAGCCATAGAACAATTTTATCTGTGGAAGCCGAGATAATGAACTATCAAAGCTTATGAGATAATCATGTGAAGCTTTGGGATATGAGTGGATCACCTTTTGGAGAAAGAATACACACTCCTTAACCTTCTCCAGACCTTCAGGTCAGCACAGCTGAGTACAAGACAGAGGGTAAAACCATTTCCTTCTCTTACGGATGTCTTTGCTGCTTTTATAATTTTCCTTTTATTCTTTTATTTATAAATAAATACCTTTTACCACTTGTCCAATCTTTCCCTCACACATATTATGCTTCATTATGTGTTAAGTATATATACAATAGGCCCCCTTATCTGTGGTTTTTGCATGTCTGTGGTCAGCTGCGTTCTGGAAGCAGATGATCCTCCTCCTGACATATCTCCAGAAGTCCACAGTAACCTGATGCTATATCACAATGCCTGTGTCATTCATTTTACTTTATTATAGGTATGTATGCATAGGAAAAAACATGGTCTATAGAAGGTTCAGTATTGTCTGCTGTTTCAGGCATCCATAGCGGGTCTTGGTCCATATCTGCCATGGATAAGGGGTGGCAGGGGGGACTACTGTATCCTGAAAGGAATCCATGAACTTGTCTGGAGCCCCCACCCAATTTGCTGACCGGAAGTTGGTTGCTCTTCCCTTCCAAAATATGAAACTCTGAAAACCACTAGTGCTTCACAATGTAAGGCACGGCTCTCAAATGCTGAGTGTTTACAAAAACAACCTTAAATTTACGGCATATATTGCTTATGGACTTCTTTTTTTTCTTGACAAAAAACCTGGCATGAAATTTCAAATTTCTCCATCCCTATGGGAAACTACAAGATCAGAGAAGTGGAGCATTTTCAAGCTGGAAGGGGTTTTAGATATCTGAATAGATATTAAGCATAAACATAGCTCTGTGGGCTGCATTTGCCCATTTTGAACATTCTGGTATTTGTGTTACCTGAGGTTCTTTGTATCTCTCTGAGAACACAAAGATAAAGTCCCCTGTGGTTACTTCTCCATTATTTACCAGAGACAAAAACCTATATCTGAGCCTAGTTAGCTCTGCTTTGAACTCCTTGTTTGCCTTCTTCCCTGTTGGTCACAGACATATATAAAATTTGGAAACGCTAAAGTTGCCCAAGGAACAAACAAATCTTTCAGAAGTCTAAAGAGAATTCCACATGGTTCTTTGTGCTCAGAAACTGCTGCCGCAGGTTCGCGGCTGCTTTGAAGTGGCCCCTTTCTATACAGGAAGAACGTTCTATGTGACCAGGTGATTAGTAAGAAGCATATAGAAGGAGTGTCGCGGAGGGTGGAGAGAGAATGTGCCACTGTTGGTACCCTGTTACCTCCCAGTAACCTTCCTGATGGCTGCTCCGTGGTGGGGACTTAGGGTGAGAAACTCTGTCTGTGGGCACCTTATTCAGACCCTTCAGAGCTTGCCCATGACTGCAACTTGCATGCCACATTCTTAGGCGGGAAGCCATAGCAACCTGCTTAATAGCAACGTTCAAAACAGTGTCCTTGTGATTAAGGCAGTATTAAGAAAATAGAGCTTCTGCCTCATTTAGGCCCGAGCTCAAAGATGATAGGCTGTGTGGTAGTAGGGCTTTTTCTTTTCTCTTAAATCAAATTTCGGCAGTCCTTTATCCTCGAATATAGATGAAGCACATCTGATATTTGGAAAATAAATGTGTGGCATCGGATTTTCTATGCTCATCTTCCGAAATTGGCAATTGCCTCAGCTCAGTTACATGTTCTATAACCCTAGCAATCTGTAGAGTGCTCAGTTTCCATGGGAATAAGCTTGGCACGTTCATTCAGCTCCAAATCAAATTAATTCAGGAGGTTGTGGCTGTCCCGACACTGAGGGCTAAAGGAGTCTCCTGATAATTAGAAATATCAGCCGTGTTGCTTTATTAGACAAACACTTTCCTGGGTGTCTATTTGTTTGTTTTTCAGATGTCTAATCTTACTGTGCCTGCCTTCTGCAAGAAGTAGTTCTTTGCAAAGATAATTGGAAATTCTTTTGTTTTTTCACTTATTTGAATGCATCATAAGAACTTGGATATTTGTTCCTTCTCTTAAACTGGTCAAGTTTTCCCAGATAGGTGCAGACTTGTAATCCTAAAGCAATAATTCTCTAATTTGAGACTACAGCGAAATTATGTAGAAGGCTCATAAAAAAAACAGATGTCTGGTCCCATCCCCAGAGTTTCCAATTCAGCTGGTCTGGGTGGGACTATTAATTTGCATTTCTAACAAGTTCCCAGGTGATGCTGATGCTGATGGTGGGGGGGGGGGCACACCTTGAAAACCATAAGCCTTGTCAAAAGAACCATGAACCTCAGGAAGCATTTTTCAGATCCTTGCTACCTGCTTAGTTAGCACTGTCCTAAATTTCATCAGATGTATCTACTATTTTGATTACTTGTGTATTACATGCAAAAGCAAGAGGAATAGACAGTGAATCACATACGCAGTCAAGGAAAGAGAGGTGAACATGGGCTGGAGAACTCAGGGTGGGCTTAGGAGAAGACATTGGGCCGTGACTTGACCACAAAGCATGTGAAAATGTAATTTTCATAAAGCAGGTAATCTTTAGTCAGAAATTAACAAGTAGCCAAGACTTGGGTTCAAGAGGTGCCCCATGTATCACCCACAAGTTCACCCCTTTCCCGGATGAGCAAGATTTCCACTTTTACAAAGCTTCCTTCTGCTGTAATTAATCAGGGATTCAACAAGGCTGTTTTGTTAGGTGAGTAATGTCAGCTGGTCTATAAATAATATCACAAAGTTAGCCTTGTTTGCTGATACCCTCTCTGAAAGCGTTTTGTGTTAGATACATTCTGATGGAAATACTGGTTAAAAAAAATTTTGGAACTTTGAATATCGTCGGATTTTATACACACTCCTGGTTTTAATGAACTTCTGAATAAATGATCTGTCAAAGCAAGTGGGTTATTTAATTTAGATCTTGAGACATCAAGACATTATACGAGGCAGGCATAAAATTTTGCCTGAGAGTAACCAGCAAGGAAATGCTTTACTGTTTGCTTATGTGAAATGTAAATGTTCAGCTGGTGATTCTACCCTGGTCTACTATTTATACTGCCCAGATGAGTTGGTGGATTTATTCCTAGGTGTAACTAATTAGGCCCCTACCATGCCCATGCCTCTGGATTGAATCCTTCTGCATCGTCCTGTTGTTCAAGACTTGGGAAGTCTTTCTATGCATAGGTAACTCCAGACCTTCAGAAGCAGGCTGTCATGAAATAGCAGCTGGAATCACTGACAGAGCCGCTTTGGAGCCAGACTTGACAAATTTCAGATGAGTCTAAGTCCTAATTGTTCTTGGCAGGTGACAGCTGGTAATCAGCTCATTCTGAGTGTGTTAATCTGTGCGCACGTTGCTTGGTCAAGTCCCCTGTCAACTGCACTCTAAGAGTTGGTGTGTTTCTGGTCTGCACACATATCTAGTCCTTGACGGCTGGGAGACAAGGCATCTGATCGAAGAACTCTGCCAAAGATTGTATTTTCCGTTTCTGCTTTCAAATACAGTAATTGGGTATTTGTTCTTTCCTTCTCACAGACCAGTAGCCTTGTCTGGGTATGGTAGGATGTGTTTTCTATCCCCTTCAATCTCCTAAGTGGTGTTGCAGTACACTTGGTTTTCTTTTTTAAGTGCTCAAGCGGCTGTTTTCTGGCATCTGGGAAATCAGCAACTAAATTATTCACTGGAAGGGCAGGTCTGAGAGACAGTGATGAATTTATTTATTCATTTAGTCAGCAACAATTTAGTGAGCATTGGTTGTGTGTTAAGAACTCTGCTCAGTGTGTCTTTCTATAAATGAAATGCTGTCTTTGACTTTGGGGAGAGGTAAGTAAGCAAGTAATTTTTAATCTAGTGTTGTGGTTGCTAACACAGAGAGAGAATGTGCTGGGGCGATGCGGAGTCGGTTGGTTGGAGGTCTGCCTGATGGATTTGGGGAAACTGATTGGAGGTTTAGACTGGATTCAAACTTTGGGTAGGTTTGTTTCTTTTCTTTGTGTTTTTTTTTTTTTTTTTTTTTTTAAGTAGGCCCCACGTGGAGCCCAACCTGGGGCTTGAACTCACAACCCTGAGATCAAGACTTGAGCTGAGATCAAGAGTCACCCCCTTAACTGACTGAGCCACTCAGGTGCCCCCCCCCACACACTTTGGGTAGGTTTAAAAGCAGAGAGGAAATTGGCAAGCAGATGACTGAGGGAAGGACACTCTGGACAAAGAACTATAAAAGAAAAGGCACAATAGTGAGGGAGAACTAGGGCAAGTGGGTGAGCAGAGCTGGGAGGCAGTTAACAGAGGAGAGGCTGAATGTGAGGCTGGAGAGGGTGACAGGGGCCAGACCACGAAGGGCCCTAGATTCTGTGCTAGGGAACTGGGGTTTCCAATACAGTGGCATATAATTGGGATTGCCTTTTAGAATCACACCTGGGACGGAAGTATGGAAAATGGATTGAAGGGGTGCATGACTTGAGGCATAAGTTTTGGTTAGGAAATATTTCTGTTAGTTTAGGGAAAACCCAAGAAAAAGTCATGCTAAGGTCATCGCAGTGGAAACTCAGAGACGAAGGTTATAATGAGAGAACTAAGGAATTTTAGCGAACAAGAAGTGGGGTAAGGGAAAAGCCCTAGGGGCCAGGTTTGGGGCAAGAAAAGAATTAGGCTCTATAAGCACATTTGTTGGTAAGTATGGCTTTTTGTCTGTTGAAGGTGGACAGTTAAGGTGCAATGAAGGATCAGTGTCAAGTTGCAGAGGCAAACGTATGTCTCTCTAAAGGTAAAAAGAAATGGAAAGGGGCCCCATAGGGGCCTCTTACTCCCCACACCAGAGGAAGGGTATTATGCGTTATGGTCTGTGGCGTTATCTATGAACAGAAAGGCCAGCCAAAGAATGCATGTCCACGTTGAACAAGCCACGGAACTGCCAACCTATTCTCATAAAGCCATCCTTCCCCAGTAGAATGAATTCTGGGGTAAGAAAGAACAACCTGACCTCTCTCTCTTTGCTTTATTGTTTCCCAGAAAGTGAGCAGACAGGTCTTTAGGTGGAGCATAGGCAGCTGGCTGGGCTTAGACCATCCAGATCCTCCCTTTAGTCACTGTCTTTCTGCCTTGGTCACATCATTTCTTCAGTCCACTCACTTTTCTTTCTTTAGATGGCACTGCCCATTTTGATTTATTACTCAGCTCTGTGCTGTAAGCAGATAAGAAAGTCAGCTACAGAAAATAATTAGTGGGAAGTTTTAATTGTGTCAAAGGATGATGACTAACACAAGCTGCAGTGTAACTACAGTATTAGATGCACTAAAAACCCAGCAGGAAACTCCAAAACCAGATTCTCATCCACTCATTCATTTTTGCTTAATACTTATTGAGCACCTACTATGTGCCAGGCACCATCAGTAAACAAAAATGGATGAAATTCTTTGCTCTCATGGCACCCATAGATTGGGTTTACAAAATATTTTGGTAATGTTCATACTGTCACAGGATTTTCTAAACTTACCGAAGTCATGGTGAGGATAATGTGACAGTCTTGAACAAGAAGAGTATGGAGAAATTTGGTCCTTGGCTAATGGTAATTGTTGCTTTTAGGTATTTTTTCTTTTCCCATGCTCAGGCTAGTTTTTTCTGCCCTATGGACCAGCATCAGCATTCATGCCTTCCTTCTTCTTTGACTGCTCTACATCTGTCCACAACACATTGAAGCGTATCAGTAAAATGTAAATCCTTTCAAGGTCAGCATACCATTTAGAATTGCAAAAAGTTGCTAGACATGTCTACTAGGGCACGGTGACCTTCCCTAACTACACTGCCACTTGGTGAGATATTTATGACATTACATGACTGCTTCAGGTAGAAGATGAAATAAATACAAAGCAGTTTGTCAGATTTGCCAGTACAGAGAACGGTAATGACCTTAACCTTGGAAAGAAACACATGGGATTCTGATAACCATGAGCAGAGTCATGTGTACCTTAAACACTGGCTCTCTGCTGTGACTTTTGTTCTGGGCAACAGCAAGGTGGCTCTGACCACACCCTGGTCTTCTAGTCCAGGAAGGACTTGTCAGAGAGAGGTACTCAGCCTATGATTCCTTTTTAAAGAAATTGTGTATTCACATACTGGATTTTATTTTAAACCAATAAGAGTTAAGAGCCCTGAACCAGAAGTTTAGATCAGGAAATGCTTTCTTCTTTCCATATGTTATCTCAGGGGTTATGTCTAACACCCTTGTGAGATTGATGTGATCATTCCTAGCCATTGTTCTTGGTCATACAACTAGTTAGTGATGGAACCTGTAAAGGAATCTATCCCTAATGATTCCAAATATAATGCTCTGGGGAGCATGATATGCTACTGCCAAGGACCATTGATAGGGAGCATACTGTGTTAAAGGTCCTTGGAACATAACTGAAAATCAAAGGCATAGCCACTTTCCATACAAATCTACACATCTGCTGACAGCAATTCCCATTACTGAGCACTTTTTGTGGACTATACCCTCTTTACAACCATATAATAAGGTAGGTATTGGCACCATCATCTCACTTATGGTGGAGGTTGAGAAATTAGTTTACAAAGAATGTGTGGTGGTCTGGAATAGTTCACATCTTTCCTGACCCCCAGGTCCTCTCCAGAAAGGACAAAGGCCTACATACAAATAACTAGGTCTAGCATCCGGCACTGGTGGAGCAGGTCTTATGCTGAGCAGTAGAGTCAGAATAGGAGTTGGGTCACAGAAGGGAATGAGCATCCTGGCTTGGAGTAACTGGGAAGGCCTTACAAAAAGCCTTCAGGAGAATGGGAGTTGCAGGGGGAAAGTGACATAGAGAAAAACTGGAAAAATAGTTTTACAATAAATATGCACGGGAAAGATTTAAGCACATTTACAAAAAAAATGTGAAACTTTCACAGGGCTTTATAAATAGACATAAAGAAATTACAAATCCATATGTGGCAAATGATGTGCTGAACTCCTTACCTAACTGGCCCTAGCTACAGATGGAAGTAATTCCATTGCCTCTTGTTTCTATCTTCACCCGACCTTAGCTGTGTTTGGTCATCTGGAGGCCCCTTAAACTATGGCTTTAGCTGTATTGGTCATCTGGAAGCCCCTTAAACTATGCTCACATCTGAGCTAAGGCTTGTTATTCTTCCACGTCATGTCAAAACTCCTTGCCTCGCTTTACAGGGACCTTTGCTCAGTATTACACTTATTACCTGTATTACTCACGAATGCAGTTACCTATGTGTTTATTGTCCATCTCTCAGGCCGGTGGCAAATTATACAGGAGCAGCCCCTTATTATAATTTCTCTGGTGCCTTCACAGGGCCTGATGTCCTAAAAGTCCAATATTTGTTGAATAAATTAATGCATGAGTTCATAAATGTATGAATGAATATTGAACTAGGTGGATATAAAATCTTAGGTGAATGTGAGATAAGTTTGAGAATCTCTCATGCTCTCTGTCTCTCAAAATCAAATTCCACTCTTTTCCCATTTCCCCAGGTTAGTGTTTCCCCTGAAGTTTCTTCTGATTCTTTTGGAAAAGTAAGCAGGCCTACTTTAGACCTTTTCTTCAGGAAAACCCATAGCTCTTTTTTTTTTTTTAAGATTTTATTTATTTATTTGAGAGGCTGAGACAGAACATGAGCAAGGGGGAGGGGCCAAGGGAGAGGGAGAAGCAGACTCCTCATTGAGCAGGAAGCCCAGCACGGGGTTTGATCCCAGGACCCAGAGATCATGACCTGAGCCAAGGGCAGATGCTTAACCAGCTGAGCCACCCAGGTGCCCCAAAAGTCATAGCTCTTAAGAGAAATCATAAAACAGATGATAAACTCAGTGAATACAAAGCAAACAGCTAGAGCTTGTGTCCACAAAGAAGATTTGGCTAAAAAGGAACATATTCCTGGAATGAGGCACCAAAAAAACTTGTAGTCAGCTGTGTCAGTTCTGTTTGCCTGGGTCTGACTGGTTATGTCCAGCAGTATTAAAAATGCTTGCTTTTAATGCTGAATGATGATACATAAGGTGCTTTTTTCTCCCTGTGTCCTCAGTTGACTTCCCGTCTGAGCAAACCCTAGCCTCTTGGCTCTAGACCTTGTCTTCATTATGCTGACAGTGCAGAACACTGCACCGTAGAGATGGTGTTTTGAATTTTTGGTGGGATTTTTTTTTTTTTTTTTGGCTTTTGGCTTTTGGCTATTGCCATTCTTCCTCTTTCTTACTTGGCTCCATTTGCTTAGTGATGCTCTCAGATTCAATCATAACCTTGGTGATTCTCTTGAACTGTTACACACACACCATTATTGCCATGGGCAGATCTTAATGGCTCACTGAGTAGACCTGAGAAATCTAAAATCAGTGTTGACAGGATTCACTTGTGTTGCTTTCTGGACTAGCATCGAATCTCCTGAGAATATGTGCTCCCTTAGGGCTCTAGAGAAACTGGCATCACTTTAAGTATTCTCCATGGCCCATTCTTGGGCTGGCTGGGGACCTACATCCTAAAGAAACTCCACTCAGGAAATGGTGTAGGGGCCACTGCAATGCCTGGCTTGTACCCAGATCCAGGGTTTTAGTCAGGGATGCTGGGCAGAGGGAGTTTGTCACGAGTGCTCCTAACTTGGACGTCAGGGAAATTGTTAGGTCACAAAGGACCTAATTGCCAAGGGAGGTCCATGACCTTTTGCGGGACTGGTACCCTGTCTCCGAGACCCCCTGGCTCCTATTTTGCCAGCATCCTGAGCCTATTTTCTCCCAGCGTCCTTCACAGCTGCCTTTACCTAGCACCCCAGAAATCTTCCTTTGGAGCCTGGCCAGTTCTCCACGTGAAATCAAAACCATAGGTTTAAAGAGTTGATTATGACAATTTCCATCAGATTGAATCTCTGGGTTTCTGGGTGTTTTTTTTTTTCTGTGGCAGGTCCTTAGGCATATCATTGCTACCATGTCCATTTCAAATTGAAGACTCCAGTGTCCAGGAAGCTAGACATTTAGACAGATTTACTTACTGCCCAGGAAAAACAAACAAACAAAAAAACAAGAAAAAAAACACTTGTTGAATGTGATTTTATTGGGCTGAGATATTTAGGTCATTTGGGATCTACTTTAAAATACAGACAATTAATTACATGGGCAAATAAAGAGTTTTAAGTAAACATTGTATAGAGTTTCTTCCTGCTTTAAAATTCTATGATTCTATTTTTCTATAAGAAGGCCATATCAATATGTAAGAAGTAAAAATTACTAGGAAATATAGTTCTATCAAAGCCTTGCTTTCATACGGGAACTCTCATGAATCCTTCTGGATGGGTGATTGTCTATACTCCCAACTCTGCCAAGAAAGATCCCCTGTGTAACACCATTTTTCAGTTTTATCTCCATGAATATTAACTAGTGTTTCAGAGTGTTCTCTCAGTTAAGACGATCTATCCTGTGGGGGCCTTTTCAGATGTTCTAACCCTATGTCTACAGAAAAGGCTAATATTAAAGCTAAGGTCTTAGTTTCAGATAAGCACATAGGACTATAGTCTGCATTTATCATTGGCTGATTTCTCAACATAGTTCAACCACAGCAGAACCAGAGGAAATGCCCCATCTTGTGAGATTGTGAAAAGAGACATGCTGTGTCTTTTCTCTTGATGACGTGGAAATGGGGGTGAGTGTAAGGGAAACACTCTGTGTATCTATGCTGGATGTAAAACTTTACCCTGTGGAACTCCAACTATACAATTGGAGTCCCATTTTTTTTTAAGATTTTATTTATTTATTTGAGAGAGAGAGAGAGAGAGAATGAGCACGGGGAGGGGCAGAGGGAGAGGGAGAAGCAGGCTCCCAGCTGAGCAGGCAGCCCCACGTGGGGCTCAATCCCAGGACTCTGGGATCACAACCTGAGTGGAAGGCAGACACTTAACCAACTGAGCCACCCAGCGCCCCATGGACTCCCATTTTTCAGTGTTTAGATTTACTTACAAAGCAGTTCACATTAGGAACTTTTGGGCTGATTTTTGCCTGCTTTGTAAAGCTTTAGTCAATGTATGATCCACTGCTGCTTGACCATCCCATGCTAGAAGGTTCTTTGTTTTATTTTGTTTTCATCAAAGATAATAGGGTGATTCAGAAGGTCAAAGGACATTTTTCCAAACTAAGTAAGCAAAACACTCCGTGAAAATAATGTTAACAAATAAAGCCTGTGATGTATATTGAGTGCCTACTTTGCATCATGGACTTTGTTAACTACATTTAAAACTCGTAACTGCATTTCTGTCTCCAGTTTTAGATTTTAAGAAAAAAAATGACAATTGAAAATCAGGAAGGTATTGATCTAGCAAAGGTCATGGATCTGCACACAGCAGAATTGAGAATGCAAGTCTGTCTGACTCCAGTACCTGGGCTCTTTACCTGTTATGCTCCTGCTCTCTGCCTGCTCAGTACCTATTATATGGCTTCTGGTCAGAGGCCGTGCATTCTGCTATCCTGACTTTGTAAGCCTTGGGAAGGAAACTTCAAGGCCCCATGGAAGACCAGAGGGAATTTTGTGCTTGTGGATCTCTGAGAATCAGACCATGTGGCTCCCTGGGTGCTTCTGCTGTAGCCTGGAGGGGGTGAGGACCACTTACTCACTATCCATTAAGCAACCTCTTAGGAGGGGGGAAAGAAGTGGCCATGAACCTGGGTATGCTTCAGCTTGCCTCATTTTCAAACTCCTTAATGCCCTTCTGCAGGGGACTGGAAGTTAAATCTTTGGAGGGAAAACCCACTGTTTCTCCCAACGCCTCTGCTGTCCAGTAGCCCACATTCATACCATATACCGTTTTCAGAATTAGAGGGGATTTTTAGAGGATGACTAGCTCTATTTCCTCCACCCTCTGCCCATTTTAGGAAAGAAGCCTGGAGATATTTAGAGGCATGCCCAAGAAAGCATGGCTAATTAGCTGCGGAGCTAACAAACATTTTGATTTTTAGAATTCCCACCATAGTGCCCTTTTCACACCACCGTACCACCTCTCAGAGGCAACCTTTCAAATCCTGTTCTTTCTTTCTTGCCTTTCTGCTTATTTTTCAAGTTCTCATTGTTTAAAAGTATCTCTTCCTTGCGCTCTTTGCTCCTAAGTTTTCCCCATTTTCCCTTCCTTGTGTCTAGGACTCTTCCTGTGCTATTGTTGAATGCACATTAATGTTGAATAATGGCCATTCCTATAGCCAGTGCTACTTTGTATTTTCTTTGTGGTGGGGAGGGAAGTATGAAAGAAATTCGGGCTATGAACAGCTGTTACTGAATCCTCCAAACAGGAAAGCACTCTGGGCTATTTTTAAGCCTGGCCTTCAAAGATGCAGGACTGGGTGCAGCCTTTAACCCCTGCAGGATGGCTGGACTGTGTTTTCCAGGGTGCAGTTCAGAAAAGCTGTAGTTATTGTTTCTTCTAGGGCTCATGTCCCCCAAAGAGGCACCAGCCAATGACTGCCCTCAGGCAGAAGTGTGGGAAGACTGAATCTCAGGAAGTGCAATGACCTGTTGAAGGAACTGGTGTCCATCAGTGATTCTCGGGAATAGATTCCTAATTGTTTTTATCAGAACAAAAACAATAAGAAGCTCTTAAGAATGCCTGACCCTGTTTAGCTACATGACACCATTGGCTTTTTGCATAATTGCTGCAAGGAAAAGATATTTTAAAAAAGTTCAGTGCCGGGGCACCTGGGTGGCTCAGTCGGTTAAGCATCTGCCTTGGGCTCAGGTTATGATCCCAGGGTCTTGGGATCGATCAAGTCCTGTGTTGGGCTCCCTGATCAGCAAGGAGTCTGCTTGTCCCTCTTCCTCTGCTCCTCCCCCCTTCTTGTGCTCTCTCTCTCAAATAAATAAATAAGATCTTAAAAAAAATGTTTACTACTCAGTCTGTCATAGAATAAAAAATTCTGATAATTTAATGAGGTCAATTCAGCTGCCTGAACCAGAGCTCTGTCATTCCCATGTTTTGAATGCCGACCTACCTGTAATCTCCAGTTCTGTTTCAGACTATGTTGAGGAGCTTTCATACTTTAAAGATTTTATTTATTTGTTTGAGAGAGAGAGAGAAAGAGAGAGAGAGCATGAGCAGGGGGACAAGCAGACTCCCAGCTGAGCAAGGAGCCCAACACAGGGCTGGATCCTAGGACCCTGGGATCATGACCTGAGCCAAAGGCAGACACTTAACCGACTGAGCCACCCAGGGGCCATGGAGCTTTTGTACTTTACGTAGCAAATCAACATATAAGGGATTGCTAAGAATGGTACCTCAGGTGACAGAATAATCGTCACCATGGTCACATGGCCAGCTTCACATTGTTGGGAGTTTGAGTTTCCATCTCAAAAGAATAATGGGGGCACTTGGGTGGCTCTGTCGGTTAAGTGTCCGGCTCTCAATCTCAGCTCAAGTCTTGATCTTGGGGTCAAGAGTTAGAGCCCTGTGTTGTCCTCCACATTGGGCATGGGGCCTAGTAGGCATGGAGCCTAGTAATTTATTAAAAATAAATTAATAAAATAATAATAAAAATGAGGGTGATGTTTCTGCTGATAGTGAAAGATTTCAGAGGTGTCTTACCTAAAAACTTTTTTCTTTAAAAACAAACACACAAAGCATGTGATATTTACCTGCTTTGGCATTTCCAGTATATTCACTGGAAACACGGCTTCTGAGAAAGCATACAGGAGACTTTTAGAGGACAAAAAGAAACAAGTTATCCTCTGTTCTCTTCAATGTAATCTAGCTATGTATTTTCTTCCATGTACTCTGTTCTTTTTGTGACTTTGTGACCTACCAGTGCCCACATAACTGTCCTTTTGTATAGACACAGTTTTGTGGTCTGTGTGAGTGCACACCCATGTAGGCATATGCACACACATAGACATGTGTGCATGTGTTCCAACTACCTACATGATTTCGAAGTGATTCATTCTACCCATAGTTTTCTTCTTTCAGATGGGCAGGTGATATCGTGCATCATCCCATCTGCCTTAGAGACTTGTTAGGCATATCATTTGTGCCAACTGACCTGAAAGCAACCTGGAAAGTTACATTACAAGCTGCCCCAGTAAAAAGTAGTAGTAGCCTATTAATGGAGTTTATTGATAGTAAGCTAAGCCCCCACCCAATATTCAGCAAAGAGGATACCACAAAAAATGTTTTCCGTTACTGGTGATAAACTTGACCAAGCTATCTAAATGTTGTTGGGTTCCTTTACATTCAGCTCATGATTGGGAGGAGAGCCAATGTTAATAGTTTATTTTGTGGCCATGGGACGCTCTTTCTAAGTAAAGCTAATGGGCCAAAATTTATGACTTTGACTTTGTCACTAGTGCCTAGCCAAGTGATAATGCTGATGCTGGGGCAACATCACTTTAGCCTCTAAAGTTTGGAGATACTACTGGTTTTCTTGGAAGTTGTTTATGTAGTCCTGCAAGCAAGCATGGTCAAAGATGACCTCATAAATATGGTCATCTAGAAGCTGCCAAAATCTCATAAGATTGATTAGTTCCATGCTAATGGGTGAACCCCAGTCCATTTGGAGAGTTCTTGGAACACACCAGCCATCTGCCTTTCCACACTTGAGTGATTTAGATGGCCAGGTGTTCTGTCTAAAGGAGAGAAGATTGCAGCCTAAGTGGTTCCTTCAGGCTGCTTCAGCATCTTTCTTTTCTTCCACAGAAATGATATCAGTATAATTACATATTTATTGTGTGTTCCTTTTTTGTCTGTTTTCCTTATGACCATAAGTTGTTTGTGGTCAGGGAACATGTTTGTGTTATTCCATACTTTAACCCAACACACAGCCCACTGAAACTTATTGAAGGCAACTGAACGCATTCATGAGGAAATAAATGAATGATAGAATGATAGACACACACAACAGCAAGCCAGGAACAGTCCAATTTCTTCATTTTGCAGATGAAGAAACTAAAACATGAGATTATTAATGTTGGCCTAATTTGCACAGTCTGTTAGTGGCCACAGTGGGACTCCTGTCTAAATTTCCTGACTCAGTCTATGGTCTCTTTATTGTACCATGCTCCTGTTGAGATTATAATCCATCCTTTCGTGTTATTTTAAGTGCAGCTCTTTGGATCTAGGGATTAAATCAGGGAGGGATAGAAAATCCTCTGCCCTGGGGATCAAGACATGCTGGCTTGGTAGCAGCATGAGGTGGTCCAAAGGAAGGATTTACTCACTATCGAGATATTGAAATACCAGCAGTGAACTCTCCCTGCCTTGAAATTCCTAGAAGCAAATCACAACCACATCAAGACAGAGACTAAGCCAGATGGTCTCTCCTGGTCCTTTCCAGCTTTCTGACTCATTCCTGATGATTCAGCCAGGATGGAAATAACTTCCCATCTTCCCTGCAGGCTGGTCCTCATGCTTTTTGAGGTGTAGTTCTGACAGAAGAACAATCAGAACTACAGCAATAAAGAATCAGGATACTGGCAGGCAAATCTACCATTTGAAGGTCTCATTACACTTTTCAAAGGGCCTTTCCAAGTGGAGAGTTTGAACGAAATAATGGCCAAATGATTTCCCATCCAGGTTTTTCTTCCAAAATATAAATCCAAAGGAAATTAATATAATAAAATTATAATCACAGGCACTAAAATTTTAACTGCTAAGGCAATATTTAATGTTCAGACTCTAGACTCTAGCCAGGGTTTGCAAACTTGGCTGAATGTCAGAATCACCAGGGAAACTTGGTCCTACCTGCCAGAGATTCTGCTTCAGTAGTTTTAGGGTGGGACCCTGGAATCATCCTTTTTATTAAAGCCCCATGGGTGAATCTAATGGGCTACATTTAGAAACCACCATTCTAGAAAAATCTCAAGAAACTTTCCAAATGGGAAGTTCTGTTTTTGAACTCATTGTTCAAAATCAAATTCATTGTCCTGGGTTCTATTTTAGGAGATAAAAAGCCAATTTCTTTGTAAGATATTAGCAAAATTCTCAAAAATTATAATCTTCAGCACAACACTGGGATTTTTCCTAGCCTTTTTTTTTCTTTTATAAATCCAACAGAGTGTAAAACACACATACCCCATGAAGTGGGGGGGGGGGGGGATCTTGGACTCATTTGCAAGTTTCTTAGTCAGTGGATTCTTATGATCTCTTTGGCATTTGGTTAGCTAGATGTAGACGGCTCCTGTATAGCGAGAGTGCTGGGGGCCAAGGAGTTTCAACTTTGTTTCAACAATTCTTTAGTGTAGTTTATGTAAAATACTAACTTATGAGATAGACTCTCACATCTGGAGAAATCATGACAGTGAAAGATACAGCAGATTAAGAATTAACAAGGACCAGATGCCCTATAATAATGTGGGTTTTCTCTTTACAATTTCAGATGCAGATTTTTGAAAAATGGCTGTTCTTCAGGGCTATACTTGTGTATTTGAAGCCACTTAGTAATTAAAACAATAGATAATACAGGAAGAAGGAACAAACTAAGGAAGGAAGAAAGACTGTCAAATAAATAAAATCTTTTAAGGAAGGAAGAAAGATTATAGGTAGGTAGGTGGGTAATAAGTAGGTAGATAGATAGATGGATCTATGAATGGATGATAGATATACTGACCTTTGTAGGAATCTAACCCATTTATTTGAAGTAGCAATGGAGAGCTATGAGATTTGGTGGATAAATAGTATTCTGGAAAACCAAGAGATGTGAGTTTGAATCTTGCATCTGCTCTCTAATTCCTCACCTGGAGAAGTAGAAAACAATTTGTATTTTCCTTCAAGGATTACTCTATCACAGGAATGGTGCTTAGGTGAGAAACAACAAAAGGTAATGAGTTCAGAGAGGTGATAGGTGAACTAATAGAAAAGGTATAAAATCTTACAGTGTCTCAGTTTTAAATGACCCAGCAGTTATCAAGGAAATGCTGGATTTTAACACTTCATGATGCCAGGTGTGGGCATTGGCAGAAACACCGTGATTCATTGACAGATGACTATACAGCCCACCTGTAGTTTTAGCTTTTTAAGAACCATTTAATAATATTGTCTGATGTTTCAGAGTTGCCATCTGAAGCAACAACCACACAGATCATCAGCAAGATTTCTCTATTTGTATATGTGCATAACCTTCCTTCTATTATCCAATGGTATAATATGGATCCACTTGAAATAAAGCTGTAAATCAGTTAGGGTTCTTTGGTGGTAAGAAACAGAAATAAATGCTGGCTGATATATGTGAATCAAGGAAGCTATCAGAAGAGTAGAGGATAGGGGCACTGGATGGCTCAGTCGGTTGAACATCTGGGGGGACTCTTGATTTTTGGCTCAGGTCATGAGATCAGGGTCGCAAGATCGAGCCCTGTGATGGGCTCTGCCCTGGGCATGGAGCCTGCTTAAAATTGTCTCTCTCCCTCTCTCCCTCTCCCTGTGCCCCTTCCTGCCTCCCTTTCTTAAGGAAAAAAAAAAAAAAGAGTAGAGGGATAAGTTCCTGTCAAAATAAAAGCTAAATAATCTTGCCTTCAGAAAGAGAGCAATTTGGAGATCTCAGCGTGAAGAACTGTCTTGGCTTGGGTTTCCCGAAAGGCAGAACAATAAGTCAAGGGCTTGGAATATTTGGGAAGTGATTCTAGGAAACAAGAAGAGAGGACAAGCAAGAGTGAATCTGAGAAGGAGAGGAAGACCATGCAAACACTGAATTGGCCACTGCTGTGGGCAACTGGTGTCAGTCGATCTGGTACCCTCTAAAGAACAGAAGTGTCTACCGAACGAATTGAAGGGACACTGCTAGTTTTGTATTGTCTTTGTGGGCCTTCCAGATTTGGCATGTCTGAGTTGGTTCTTGTGCAGGTGGCTCTAGTGAGAATATTAGTGAAGCTCCAGGACAAAATAGCAGCAGGACAGTTATTTTGGAAAGACAGTAAAATGTACTCTTACTAAAAGATGGGGGAACATTGAGGCAAGCAAAATTAATTGATATTCCTTAACTGAAACTGGAGGGTGTTTTTGTTTGTTTGTTTTTGTTTTGTCTTGTTTTTTTGAGAGAGAAATTTATTAGGAACTCATACACAAGCTTTCATTCTTGCCATTTCTGCCGCTTCTCCATTTATTCAAAGCCTGACTAACCCAAAGCCCACATTTTCCATCAAGTCTTTCAGAGTGACATATTCTTCACCAGTGTATTATTTTCTCTAAAGTTGTATCGTAATGTCCCCACTACCCAGCTCAAACTTCCATTATTCTTTAGGTCTTCAATGTTTGACTCCATTCCTTTCTATGGCAGGGAAGCATGAGTTTTAACAACAGCCAGGGCTGAGTTAAAGTTGTTATTCCATCACTTGCTGCTTATGCCATATTCTCTTAGGAAAGTCGTTCCTTGTACCTCGGTTACATCATCAGTAAAATGGGTCTGATAGTAATCACCTTATACATTCATAAGGATGACATTAAAGTGAACTGATGGCCTATGCAAAGTAACTGAATAAATATCAGGCACTTAACAATTATTAGCTCCTCTGCTTTCATAACAAGTAGCCATACCTTATACTTCTTTCAGATATTTCAAAGAAAACTTGGTTCAAAATTAGTTCTCATGAAGGCTCAGGAACACTTATTGATTATTCATACAAACTCATTGGTGAAAACCTCACACCAGAGGTTTGCAAACTCTTGTGAGCTATGGGGTGTGTCTATTAATGGATATGTATTTGTATTTTACCATTTAAACAACAATTTGAAAATCTAGATATTTCACTTATAAAAATATGGATTGCGACTTCTCTTGAAATACTTGGCTCACTTTTCTGCGTGGTACAATTAATTGAACCCGTTGCCAGCTCCCCACTAAGACAAGACATGGACTCTCCAGTCTGCTGCAGCCCCCAACATGCCTTAACAAAATATTGTGCCAAGTCTTCTTCATGTGTTTCTAATGTCTCCTCATCCTTATATCTTTGTGTTTAGGACTCCAGCTTCTTCATAAGGATAGAAAAAAAGATAAAACTCATTTTAGGTGGCTATAGTGAAACCACATTTATATTTATATTTATGTTCATGTTCATATATTTATATTTATAGTGGCAAAACCGCTATTCTGTTTGTCTTATCTTAAATATTTCCTGGTTTATGTGTCAGCAGTATTTATTCAGCATAATTGTTATAGCATCTGCACGGCCTTGGCCATTTACAGTGTTCTGCCACACTCTAATTTATATGATCTTCACCCACAGTCCTGCCTGCTGAGGTGACAAGGCAAGTGTCATGGTTATCTCCATTTAAT
This sequence comes from Callorhinus ursinus, assembly GCF_003265705.2. Lineage (NCBI taxonomy): Eukaryota > Metazoa > Chordata > Mammalia > Carnivora > Otariidae > Callorhinus > Callorhinus ursinus. The sequence goes on from NW_027397064.1 coordinate 93,437,094, forward strand.
GATAAGGAACCCAGCCTCTGAGAAATTTATAGAAAGGCTCAAGGTGCCAGTACTTGCAAATGGTGGAGTTATTGACCCCAAATCTAAGGTCATGCTTATGTCTGTTGAGGGAAATTTTAAAGAAATCAAAGGTCATTGCCCTTAAGGAGTTCGTTATTAAGTAAGGTTTCAGGAAAAAAATACAAGGAAACAGGTCAGAAATATGTATTGGGAATTTATGTTGTGCAGGGTGCTTCCTGGCACGATTGGAGCTGGGGAGATGCTTTGGGCTAGACCGGAAAGGGAAAGTGAATCAAGCCAGATTGTGAAGATTTGTTTCTTTTTGCCGGGGTCCATGTCTTCTCTCCGTCTTAAAGGTATACTCTGAATCCCTGTGAACCTGAATAACGGGAGAGTGTTAATGGAAAACACTGCCATGTAAATGTCATGTAAAACTCAGTTATTAAGTGGAAGATGTGTAAAAGTCACAGGGCACCAAAAGCAGCCTGATCTTTCTGGAGCAGAATGTCCAAGCTAAAATAAATCAGCCAGGATTTTATCAAAAGGAGAAGGTACAACTCTCCAATTGCATGCTAAAGGCAATGGTCAGAGTCCACTGACCTTGAACCTACAGCGGGAGTAGCCAGCTTGTCAGGCCATTAGGCCAGGATACCTGGAATCAAGGTCAATGCTCTCCTCTTCATTTTTCTCTTCTAAGAAAGTAAAATTAGGGTCATACTAAGACTTGGGAAAAGTCCTTAATGACTGTGCAGGCTCGTTCAAACCAACTTTAAATTTTCTTCATGTGAGAGAAATCATGATTAAAAGTATGCTTTGGGCAAGAGTTTTGAAGGTCACCCACAAAAGTGGAAGTGAAGGAAGGAAAAGCTGCGCAGACCAAGACTAGGCAGATTCTGTTGTGGTTAGTCTGGGCAACTTTAAATAGGGAACCGTGGCATGAATTCCAATCTCACATCTAGCTCATGATGGGAAAGCGTTCAGAAGGAGAAGAGGTAATTAAAACAGCATCATCAGCAACTACCTTATTGATTTAGGCACTTATATTGGAGGATACGGGAAATCAGATGTATTTTCCTAAAGAAAATATTAATTCATAATATAAAAATCAATGTGCTCTATAAGAGCATGAAACATATTCAATATGAATGGAAAAAGGCGACTAAAGATGGATCACTTCATTTAAACATTTTAAAATATAATTTTACCTGTTATTTTCTTTTTTTTTTTCTTTTACACTGATTAATATTGTTGGCTTTAGGGGAAAAATGTATGAGGAATAAATTAAAAGTGTGCAGATTAGCTACTCTACTAAAACATGAAGGCACAGAAGCCAGTATATAGGGCTATCACATACTGCTTGATTACTTATCCACCATTGATAAGGGCTCTGGAAACTAAAGAATGCTGTCAGCAGAATCGGCAGGTTTAATTACACCAGCCTGAGCCTCTCCGATGTGAGGGCAGCATGATTAGAATTGATGAACCTTGGTTGGTAAGAAGCCTTACCAATTATGAAGTTATATTTGATAATTAAAGAAAATCACAATTATCTTTAATGCTTAGTAAAAGATGAAAGGGATACCTCACTTTGCATTCCAGCCTGTGAGGAGATTTATTTACACTGAAATTTGAATCAAAGAGCACCATTGACAATATCATTGTCTTATTAGGAAAGACTATTAGGGCTGAAGAAACCCTCTGGTTAAACTCAATTTTAGCTCTATATTTGACACCTTTCAAATCACACACAGGCCTGTGAGTCTGGACAACTCCAGGAGTAAAAAGAAAAGCATGGATGGAGGGTAAAGAATTTCTGGCTGCGCTTCCTCTCTGTCAGACACAGCACAGAATTGTTTTGTTGTTGTTGTTGTTTATTTTTTTTTTGTTTTGGGTTAAAGAGGTGGGAGACAGCTGGCTCTTGGGTTGATTCATCAATCTTCCCATTTCTAAATGCTGAGATTAATTGCTTGCATGTGAAAGATTACCTGGTATTATGATAAGGGAATACTGATGCCTTTAGTCATTGTCATGAATCACACCCATCATGTCCCTCTTGAAAGACGGGCCAAGATAATGCTTCTTGATCCAAATACTTCCAGTGTTTATACTAGATTACTTGGACCAACATTTTCTGTGCATCTGTTGAAAGCATGGCTGAAATATGGGCATTTCATTGTGGGAAATACAGCATGTCATTGAGGAAGTCCAAACAAAGGGCAGTTATGATATGTGGGGAAAAATATTCTATGCCACGTCATAAAAGGAGAGTTTACCTTTGTTCAATCAGTCAGTCTTCCTTCTGTCCTTCAACAAATATTTGTCAGGGGCACTACATTTGGAAATAAGAATAAAAGAAGTATGAGACCTAGTTTTGGCCAGTGAACTTTTTACTTGGGGGGGGCGGCGGTAATTGAAATAAATGCTTTCAGTATGTGCAGTCTAACAAAACAAAACACAGAAACAGATTCATAAATACAGAGAACAAATTGGAGAGATAGGCGAAGGGGGTGAAGGGGACTAAGAAGTACAAGCTTGTAGAATGGGTAAGTCACAGGATGAAAGGTGCTGCATGGGGAACATAGTCGATAATATTGTAATGGCGTTGTATGGTGACTGCACGTGGTGTGAACATAGCTTAATGCATGGAGTTGTCAAATCACTGTGTTGTACACCTAAAAACTAATATAGCATTGTATGTCAACTATACCTCAATTTAAAAAAGAAAAGAAAGAAATACTTTCATATAAATTTTAGCCAAGTGTCATAGGAGCAGAAAGGACAGTACAACTAAGCCTTTACATAAGACTTACATCATCAACATCCCCTGGAAAGTGGTTGGAAATGTGAGTTCTTTGGCCCTACCCAGACCTTACTATGATGGAAAAACATTAGAGGAAAACACATTATTTGTACAACTGAAACATTAGTGGTCCAGATAAAACAATATCAAGATCATCAAAGGTGGCATCTTTCTGACTATTTACCCGATGATGACCGCAGCTTGAGTCTCCCCCCTGCCCGGTTGCTTCTGCCTCCGTCCTAGCTTTTCATTCTCCCTGATTTAGAACCTGCTAATAGCCAATACTAGGTTCCTTGCAAAGGCAGACCAAATTGGAAATAATAGGTAACTAGAGAAAAATACCATTTCTTCTTTTTAGGGATGAGGGTTAGGTAGCAAGGTGTAAGGCTGGTCAAGTAGAGAGGGGTGGTTCCCAAAGGGCTTCTTGCTATCTTATCCTTTTCAGGAAGAGTACCATTGGCTGGGGAGAATGCAAAGCTTTGGGGAACTTTAATAACTATGACTACCATAGTACTTAGAGTCCTTTGGCCAAAGGGGGAAAGATGCTCTGAAATTGAGAGACGGTGACTACAATGAAAGTATCTTTCTATTGCAAACAAGGCATAAAAGAAAAAACATGAATACAAATGATTGATTAGAATGGAGTTATATGATTTTTACAACTGGATTGCTAGATAAAACTATGGTAAAATCAATGATCCCACCAAAGAGAATCCTCAAAGACACTTTGTGTTATGTTGACCTTGGTCACTTTTAGCAGAGGAGATGGCAGAGATGGTATTGTAGGTGGCTATTTTTATAGGATTCCAAAACCAAGGCAGTAAGACGAGGGTGAGCCTTGATGCACTGACGTGTGACTAGAAGATGCTATGGAGGAAGGTATTGAACGTGCGTTGAAGTCCACAGTTTGGAGCCAGCTTTGCCTGGTGTCGCTGGCTGCCCAAGCAGTATGCTGAAGAAGGAACAGTCTTGGCCAGGATTGAGTAGACCTGAATCTGTGTCCAAGGTAAATCCCCCCACATCTCTGTGACTCTCTTTCTTCACCAATAAATTCTCTGTCATCATAACCCCTACCTTTGTGGTAAAAATGAAATGTAATATTGAGGAAAAATGTCCTTTGAACTGCAAAGTATCATGCAAAACTTTATTCATATTTTTCAGAGTTGCCTTGGATTTAACATTAGTACATTTTATGCAGATGCTCTCAGAATATTATTTTTCTGCCTCTCTGCTTAGAATAACCTGTGCATCGAACCTGTGTGTTGATACTCCTAGCAATCCCAGAGGTCTCATACAGATTGCCAGGCGAGCAGACCAAAGTCTGGTATGACCCAGAGCCCATTGATGTAGCATTGGGAAATGCAGGCTCAACAGTGCTGTTTGCAGTCCCTTCACGTGACAGCACTGGGTTGAAATCCCCACGTTTGGTCCAACGGGATGCTCCCCGAAGTGTATGGTTAACAGGAAGAAGAGATTGGATTATAAATCTTTAGAAGTAAGCCTTCTGAGAAAATACCTGATGCAGGAACCTCAAGGGAAACTAAATTCTTTAATCGATTGAGAACGTGCCTTACAAAAGCTTTTAAACATTTAAACACCATCATATAAATCAAGTTAGAAATATCCCACCAAGGAATTAAAAAGTTCTTGCCATGTAAAATATTAATTTATCTTTTCAAGGCAGAACAAACAATTCCTTTAGAAAAACACTAGAAAATGTGGAATAAACTCATTTGGTTGAATTTGGACACGCACGTAAATGTCTCAGGTCTTTGGACTGTTTCTCATGCTGAAAAGTGAAGACCTTTAATGCTGAAACTTGGTTCCAGTATATTTTACTTGAAGTAGTTCTCATGTCTTTGACTCCATATTTCAAGGCAGGTGTTTCTAACTATTTATTAGGAGATGATCTGCAATTGAACAATTGACTTCAGGCTGGAATTTAACAGATATGCTCCTGGAATTGCAAAGGAATATGTGAAGTACTATTGGATTTTATTTTATTTTATTTTATTTATTTATTTATTTATTTATTTATTTATTTATTTATCCTTTTTTTATTATGTTACTCACCATACATTACATCATCAGTTTTTGATGTAGTGTTCCATGATTCATTGTTTGCAAATAACACTCAGTGCTCCATGCAGAACGTGCTCTACAGTTGCTCTGCAGAAACAACTATTAATGAATCACAAAAGGGCAAACATCTACCACATGGCCATTTCTTCATTTGCTACAATATACATGCATCAGGAGTAACACTGAAGCTGCCTGGAAGACTCCCAGAAAGGAAACTATATGATTAGCAAAGTTAAAACCTGATTTGCATCTAAAAAAATGTAGTGTATGTTCATTTATGTGCAAATGTAATGGAAAAAGGCTGTAGGTAAAGTGGCTAAATCCTAAACAAAATAAACACTTAATTTTCTTTTATTGTGCCCTGTGACTATTAATAATATTATGGTACCAAGTCAGAAACATTAAGCCAAGCAGGGGAGCAATAAATGTTCCTAGACTGTGCACCACTGTTGATATTAACAACTAATCGCTCCAGAGTTCACATAAAATGCAGATGCAAGTACAAAGAAGATATTCGATGAAGTCAGCAGTGGCAGTGAACTGTTCACAGGTGAAACCAATAACTAGAGGGCCAGCTCAGCAGGGGCAGAGACTGTAGAAGATATCAAGAAAAAGACTTGGTAAATCATTGCTTTATAAAACCCTTCTGTACCTATTGACATGTGGATGTTTTTAAGTTTGTAAGGTTCTTGGTCCTAATTCCAACTGGAAATATTATTTGAGAATGTGCAAAACTCTTTATCATCTGATCGTCATATCTCATAGAGATGGATAAGATGGCTATTGCTCTTCATCTTGTGTAAAAAAATCACATAACAGATAAGATTAAGGAGGGAAACTCTATCTAGGCTTGTGATTCCAGCTCTCATGTTCTTTTGATGATCTCCCTTAAATCATCTATAAGTCATGTATGTATATAAATATAAATTGATATAAAATATAAATTGAATATATTAAAACATAAATAGATATGTTTGTGTAGAGATATACATAAGTATGTCATGTAAAATGATATTTGGTACTTCTATCTCTGACGGTAACTTAGACTGGAAACACCAAATAATCGTCCCCAAAAGAAAACTAAGATGCTGACTGAAATGTAAAACACACATACACACACACAAAAAGGAAAGAAGGAAGGAAGGAAGAAAGAAGAGAAGAAAAAAGAAAAGAGAAAAGAAAAGAAGAAAGGGAGCCTGGGTGGCTCAGTCGTTAAGTGTCTGCCTTTGGCTTAGGTCATGATCCCAGGGTCCTGGGATCAAGCACCACGTCAGGCTCCCTGCTCAGTGGGGAACCTGCTTCTCCCTCTCCATTTGCCTGTTCCTCCCCCGGCTTGTGCTCTTGATCTCTCTGTCAAGTAAATTAAAAAAAATCTTTAAAAAAAATAAAATGTAAAACAAGAAAAGACCCATAATTTTAAAAGTATTGCAAAGCTGGCACAAAAGCAAGGAATTGGTAGAGGACAAAATTTAAGTGTTAATTAGAATTTGGGAAGTAAGTGGGCACCACGACGTTCACGGGTGTCAGACAATCCATTGGCTTTATGGTCTGATATGACCAGCAGAGAAACATAGGGCCCACTCAAGGTGTGACCCCAAAAAACTGCAATCTTAAAGGGGTGAGGGCTAGTATTAGGTCCACTGCCCAAAAGAGATTGACAGGAAACTTGCCCATGAGGACTAAACAGGACTTAAATAAATAATTTAGTTAAAGATTGCTAGGCAAAAGCAAATCTATTCCTTCCCTGAAAGAATGTAACTTCAACATGGGTCTCAAAATATTCCCACAGATAAGGTTCCTTAGAACATGAACTCACAGTCAAAAATCACAAAACACAAAGGGAATTATGACATGGTAAGTGAAAAACAGAAGAAATAGTAGACAGCAGAATCAAACCTGTAGAGACTTTGACACTGGACACAAGAGGCACATAATATAAAGTCTTTATGTTTCATGTTGTGGCTGAGATGGCCAGTTATCCATAAAATCGATTGTGACCTATTTCATAGTAACAGAAGTAGAGGGAGGGTATATGGCTGCCTTGCTTGACTACATTCTCAGTTGACTGTGCTATCAGGCGTGGCCATGTAAATACGTTCCTACAGAAAGAGTGTGAATGGAAGTGATGTGTGTCACTGTGCCCTCTTGACTGGAGCCTTGACTGGAGCCCTGATGGGCAGCAACCCAGCTTTAACCAGCAACTTGTTGACAGTGTCCTAGGGGATGGAGAAGTAATGGCTTGGATGGGACCTGAATCTCTTAATGGGCACAGACAGACCTGGACAATTCACACCGAGATTCACACCAGATGAGCCAGCTATAAACCTCCTAGTTCTTCAAGTCTTTATATTGTATTATTGAAGCTCTAGCTTTACCCTTCCTAATATAATCTGTTTAAAATAGAGAACCTTGGGAATATAAGCAAAACCCAAAGAACTATGGAAAGGACCAAGGAGATTTGACAAAGAATGAAACAGAACACCTAGGAAAAAAAGATGATTTCCATTCAATGTAGATACCTTATAAAGTACAAGGAAATGGAGGAAAATGGGAAAGTTTTCCATATTTCCACCTCCCAAAGATAACTAATGTTCACATTTGGAGGTTCTTCCTCCAAATGTGCACAGCATGAAGATTGCCAAAGACCAGACTCCTTTTCTTGCCACTCTTCATTCACTGGCCCCCATCCCATTTCCATTTGGCTGCAGTAAAATTTAGTGTTTTGTGCTGCTTGTCCAGAAAGAACATCCTTTAAATTTTCTCTGGACCATAAAGGAGTCACTTAAGTTCTTTTAATTTTTTAATTTTATTTTTAATTTTTAAAGTTTCTTTAGTGTGGTTGGCCTGCAATGTTACATTAGTTTCAGGAGTACAACATAATGATTCAACAGCTCTGTACCTTATGCTATGCTCACCACAGTTGTAGCTACCATCTGTCACCATGCAACGCTGTTACAATACCATTGACTGTATTTCCTATGAAGTGCCTTTTATTCTCTTGCTATAAGTACCTTTTTTTTTAAATCCAACTTGAAAAAATAGTTTTCATAGGTATTATTTTCTATATCAAAAGAGGTAGCTTTTTTCCCTAAAAACTATAAATATGTGCTAATTTAGCTTAAATATTGTAGATTCTATATTCTGGCTTAATTCTGAAGTTTTATTGAGATTTTAAATATTAGCTATTTTGTAAAGGAGATGTTTTAAGTAGAAAAACATCTACAAGACAGGTTTTTTTAATGTAAATCTTGCTTTTCTCAAGATTAAATTTCTTAGCTATTATTAATTTATTTGTGTGCTATTTCTGTTGGTTAAAGGAAAAATAAGAGTATGTTATAGTTTACAGTTTGTGTATGACAATTCTAGTTAAATGGCTTTTCTTTCAAGCTTTTATAATCGTATGCATCTGCTCATATTGTTATTTAATGAATGTGAGCTACCATTATTCTATTCTAAAAAGTTAAGTTAAATTACAATTTCATTTGAAGTTGTAATATGAAGTATTTTGGTGGATATTTATGAACTCTCTTTGATACTTAGTAATAAGATACTTAGAACAAAAACAGTGTGAGAATATGTTGCTGAAATAGGTAATATGCATAAAATTAAAATATATTGGCCTTCCTCTTAAGATTTATTCTGCCATTAATTCTAAAATCAGGTAGCTCTGAATAGGCCTCCAGAAATATAATAATTCATTAATGGATCTATTTCAACCCTACATGTGAATCAGTTCAGTAAATGAGCAATTTAGAACTTTTGCTGAATATCAAAGTGAATAGCCAGGAGTGAAACCATATTAAATGATAAATGTGTGTGAGCTAATTTCCCTGTTAGTTTGGGAAGGGTAAAAAAGAGGAAAGTGTAGTTAGCAAGGTCTTATTTATTTATCCAATGGGGACAGAATACAATCTAAAATCATATAACTAAACATTAGCTAAAAATAACACTTTCTCTCTCTCCTGATTGACAAAGGAATAATGAAGTCATGTGAGTTTTATCTTTTTTTCCTTTTCCATGTAAGTCTTCTATTTTATGTTGTATATTTTATGTATATAAAAGTATGTATACTTTATGTACTTCATAAGCATTTTAAATGGCCAAACAGATGTAATACTGAACTCAATATTTGAAGCAAAATGCTTTTACTCTGTATGGATTTATGCACATTTGAGTTATATTTCACCTAACAGTGCTTCCTAATGTAAGTGTAAGCCTCACATTCCTGACCATACATATTAGCTATTCATTGTTATATATTTGTATACCTCTACAGGCCTTTAGGAAATCAGCAGAATCTGGGCCATTTCAGTTTTTTGCAGATATTGTTATGTTAAAGAATTTGGAAATACCAAACAAGAAAATTGTGCTGTATTTAAAAATTTTCCATTGAACGACTGTCATCAAATTAAACCATCTGTGTGCTATTCCTTCAATCCTTAGTGTGTCTCTCCATCCATAGGTATGATTTCACTTGAAGATAACATCAGAGGTCTGTTTGAAGCTATTGATGAGCAGGAGGCCTGGTCTAACTGGCCCCTAGCTCCTCCTATGATAGACCCCAAGGGAACCCTGTAGAAATGTTGTACTCACATAAGCCAAAGAGAAAAATTGTTAGTACAATCAATCCTTGGGCTTTGCTTCAGCTCACATCTCAGTATGGGAAAAAATGTACAAATGTACATGAAGTCTGGCTTTGTGAAGAAAAATGCTAAGAGAATCCTTCCTTAGCCAAATGTCAAGTGCTATTGACCAGGACTTGATAATTTCCCCGTCTCATTGTAACAGCATTGATGAACTGACCATTAAATAGTTTGTACCTCTTCTGAAATCTGGAGATTCTTTATCAACCTCCTTGTCACCCCCTCAATCTCTCCTCTTATGGTCCTGTTCTACCCAGGAGTTATTTCTTCACAGATTTTACAAAGGAGTAAATACAACAACAACACAGATTGTTGTGGGTTTATTTTCCTTCATGGTAGATTCATCAGTGGTGACACTCAGAATCTAGAGGACTTGGTGTCACACTGTGGGTTTAGAAGGCATGTGTGCTGTGTGGATGGGGAGTGACCCACTTCCCATTCCATACCTCATCTGCTTTGATCCCATGGCAGCCAGGATGTTGCAGTAGCCCTTTAGAATTTCCCTGACTCTGCACGTCTGAAACATCTAGATGCCTAATATATAGAGAGTTGCTCATGTTTTTAAGTTACCATTGATGCCTTTTAAAATTGGGCAGAGGAAGAGATGGGAAACTTCATGTGAGAAAGGAACATTGCTTTTATTGTGATTAATACTACATGATTAGTACTAGCCACCTTCTGCCCTGGAAACCAGTAAATTTTCACTAATCCAGTAAATGTGACTCTAGCTAGTACCCATCAAAACCTCATCCAGTGATGATGGACCGGCCCATTCTAAACTCAACCGAGTTTCTCTTTAACTCTGTTCAGCTTCGACTGAACTAATTTTTGTTGGTACTCATGGAACTCAACATTTGTAACATAGCTACCAGACACGGCTGCATATCTCAGCCAAGCTCTTAAGCTCTTAACAGATTTATTGGCAGCCATGTGAGGGGACAGAGACCTGACATCAAAACTGAACATAGGAAATGGCAAAAAAAAAAAAAAAGCATGCACACTCACTCATTTAAGCAAAGGGAAAAGGAGAAAATCATGTTTCATTTTTGTCTTAGAAGTGTCAGAAATTTCAAGGAATGCCATTTTCTTTCTATAACTATGTACAATGTGAAAAAATTGGAGAAATAATTTTAATAAAAATTAGTAAAAAGATAAAAATAAAATAAATAGTAAAAAGACTTTAAAAAGATAAAAAATGAAAAGATAAACAGGCAGGGGAGAAAATGGCCCTTTGTGAATGGACTTTTGCATTTTTTTCATTACACAGATGAATGCTATTTAGTGGACTTAATGCATTGCCTTATAACTCTTTCCACTTAGCAACTTAATTATTTTTTAAAATATTTATATCTCAAATATTTATTTGAGAAAGAGAGAGATAGCAAGAGAGAGCAGAATAGGAGGGAGGGGCAGACAGAGAAGCAGACTTCCCACTGAGCAGGGAGCCCGACGCAAGGCTTGATCCCAGGACCCCAGGATCATGACCTGAGCTGAAGGCAGATGCTTAACTGACTGAGCCACCCAGGTGCTCCTCATAAATGTTATTTTTTATATGTATCATTGTTTGTCCTGAATGAAATAGTTTCCATAAGATTTTGTTCCTCCAAGGTATCTAAAAAATTTTTATTTTAAAATTTATCATTTTCCATCTTAAACATTTTACACTTGTCCTTGAGCCAGCTCTGGAATATGTAGGAAGCATCCTATTTTGCAATATGAAGATTAAGGCTGCATTTCCATTCTGTCTTGGCCAAGGCAAAAATGTTTCTGTGAACAGCTTTCCCTTCACATCGAGTGGAAAATAATTTTCAGTGGCAGCATTTGATACCCAAGCAAGGAGAGGAATGAGTCTTTGAGGTCATATTTTAGCTTTGGCTCTAAGGCCCTAGAAACCATTATCTTAAAATGATATAAATTCAGTTACAAAATGGAAAGATGATTACATGATTAATGGAAGTTAATGAAGATCATTGAAATCTTATCCTGGATAAGGCCATCAGAAACTATTTAATTCAGTTTCCCCTGGCTCCAGGCAGGCCACATGGGAACCACCTTGTCAGATGGGATGTCTCTTCTCATCACATACCTCTCTAGGGAAGTCAAGTCCCTTTCTTGCCTGAAATATGATGCATTCTTGTCCTGACTAAGCATGCGCTCTTACCTGGGGTCTCTTGGCTACTTGTGTTGCTTCTTGGAAATTGAGCTCATGGCTTTGGAGTAGTTAATGAAAGGAACTGGGGGGACAGTGCGACAATTGTAAAACAAATCTCATTACACTGATGACATATCCAATTGCCCCGATTACTTTAGCAAGCACATTTATATGGCTGCTGAGAGAAACGTGGTTAAGTGCGTGGGGTTGACACCAACATTGGCTGGTAAATTTTTCTCCACTGTAGTTCAAAATATCTAGGAAATATGTGCTTGCCTTTTAAAAAAAAAAGCCAGTTTAAAAACAAAGTTGTGTTTGCTTTATCCAACCTATTCTCACTAATGGAAAAACAACTTAAGACTAATGTATTACTGATTTGGGGTCAGCAACCTTCTTCAAATTCAGTTATAATAAGGCTATTACATCCATTAGTAATTGATGTGTACACTTACAAAGAAGAGATCTAAACTATCATAGCTTAACCAAGACAGGATTTACTCTGCTTCCATGTAAGAGGAGTCCTGGAGGAGGCAGTCCCGCTGATGTTGGTGACTCCTGGATATTATCAGAGACTTATACTGCTTTTATCTTCAGTCCCACCATTCTTTTCATAGAACTTCCATTCTCAAGGTCACTTCAGTGTCACCTCAGGTGACAGTATGGCTGAGAGTCTAGGCAGGAAGTTGAGGAAGAGAGGAGGGCAAAAGGATACCTGCCAACTCAGAGACCTCTGAAGGGTTTTCCTGGAAGTCCTGTACAATGGCAATGCTTTTAGCTTGTAAGTCAATTGCTACCCTATCCCTATCCTCAGGTGATTCTGGGGAATGTTCTTTTACATTTGGGTACATTGCTACCCTTACAATATTGGGGTGTTGCTGCTGAAAAAGGAATAATGAACATTTCACAAGAAAGTCCCCATCTCGGCTACAGGATACATCCTTTATTTTTGCTTGTTGTGGGTCCTCACTTGGGATCACAAAGTGATGATTTCATTGCTCATAAAACAATGAATGTTCAGGGAATCAAACAAGGTATGGTACACCATTGCTCAATAGATGCAGAGCACGAATGTTTTTTTCTTTTGGATATTGTTTGATTTAGTGAACTGTAGCTCCTTCTCAGCTCTTGTGATTGGGGAAGTAAGTTATGATGTGCTTTTGCCTTGAGTGATTCTTACCATGAATTTATTTACATCTACCCATGGCTGATATGAAATTTAACGTTTGCGAATCTTAACTTAGCAGCTTTTCGATTGTCAGGATTTCAAACATTAAAAAGAGGTTTACGTTCTGCTTTTCCATAAGGAAAAAAATTAACTTGATTTCTCTAAGTGCAAGGACTTTTTCTTTGAGGATTCTTTATGCTCTCATTTCATATTTTTTTTTTTCAGAGGTGGTAGAAAGAGCATTTGGACATGAAGGCATCTTAGCTTCTGATCATAATTCGTCCAGGCAGAAAAGTCCATGAAAGAAAAAACAGAAACAGGTTGTAATTTGGACCAAATTGAAAAAGATCATGCTGTAGGACATTCTAGACATAATTATTCCATTAGGTAGAACTTCCTGAGCAGTGGAGGTGATATATAGGTCTCAGTGGTGAAAGTATGGGATGGCGGACATCGAATAACAATAAAGACATTGGAAGAGTTGTCCCAGGAAGATGACTAAAGCCAGTTGGCTGTAATAAAGCCTAGAAGAGAAAGAAGCCATCATTTTAATATTCATAAAGGCATTTTGAACAACTGACCTTGAATTTAGAGAAGGACGAAATGAACATGAACTGTATTGATGTGTGTCATTTTCTTTTCTTTTGTTGCTGTTGTGGACACGTGTCATTTTAGGCTTTATAAAAAAAATCTTAATTCTCAAGACTTTAAGATATTATAAGCATACCAAGAAAAATTGTGGGTCCTTTTTCTTTGGACTATCTCTTTAAAGAATACCCTTTTATTTTGGTATTGCTTGAAACAAATCCAGGCTCAATGAAAATTTTGTGGCTAGCAGAAAGCTGTGCTGCATCCAGTATTTTAACAAATTAGCATGAAATAGTTTTTGAAAACAGAGATGTGGAGTTGGATTAATTTCATCTGCAAAATATCTTGGCTGTCAAGTAACTATTATTACCTCTTTGAGAGTGCAGTCCTTCTATGGGGCTGGGCTTTTTCTCATGGTCTTCAGGCCTCCTTGGATTGCTCTGCATGTAGTCAGTCTCCTGACCAGTGCAGTTCCACGGATGCAAATATCTTATTAGTCATATTTCTCCTAGAAAATATATTTATACCTTTCCCTTTGAACTCCCAAGAAAGCTCCTTTGAAATTACTATTTGGCCTTTCTGTCAGATCCAAGTGGAAACTTAATTGCATTTACAATCTGAAGGAATCTGCTCTGTTCAAAAAATGTTTCTATCCAAGCTGAAAATAATACACTAAAACTAAGTGTCACGGTGCATATTTTGCTTGATTCAGGCTTTTTGGATAAAAATATGCGACCATTCTTCCAGATGTTTTGTCTATATGGTAGGTAACATCTCACTGTTTTCATTTTTGATTGGTTACCAGCATAGAAAGAATATGCTGGGCTGTGCAAACAAGTCTTTATAATTCTAGGTAAAATATTTGGACCTATTAAAAGTTAGGGAAAAGAAAAACATCTCTGAAAGTAGGTAGGTCTACATAACCTGTTTATCCAGACAGTCTTTTTTTTTTTCAAACTTTTTTAAATTTTGCTATGTTAATTACCATACATTACATCATTAGTTTTCAATGTAGTGTTCCATGATTCATTGTTTGCGTATAACACCCAGTGCTCCATGCAGTACGTGCCCTCTTTAATACCCATCACCAGGCTAACCCATCCCCCCACTCCCTCCTCCCCTCTAGAACCATCAGTTTCTTTCTCAGAGTCCATAGTCTCTCATGGTTCGTCTCCCCCTCCAATTTCCCTCCCTTCATTTTTCCCTTCCTGCTATCTTCTTCTTCTTCTTCTTTTTTTAAACATATAATGTATTATTTGTTTCAGAGATACAGGTCTGTGATTCAGCAGTCTAAGTCAATCAGACAGTCTTTAAAGTTTGAATCAACTATAGAATGTACAAATGTTTACACTTACCTTCGCTTCACTGGTATGAGAGGTGTGATTATTTTGAAAAATCTCAGCCATGTCAAAAGCACTTCATTTCCTACAGAAGCTGAGATCTGAAATGCTGAACAGACTCTTTTGTTGGGCAAAGAAGGGCTCGAGATTACAGTATGTTTTTCGATCTACAATGTTGGTAGTCAAATGTTGATGCAAATGAATGTTGAGAAATATCACATGGTTTGATAAGAGTATTAAGGTGTTCAGAGCACTGTAATAGGTTTCCAGTGTTTCTCCATTTTCTGACGTCCTATCCCTGATGACCTAATTTAGGCAAAAAACATAATATTTATCTTCGGTAGTATGTTGAAGTCTAATTCAATACCAAATACTGATTTTGGAGGAAGTCAGCAATGCTGTGTAGTAATTACAACATGCAGGGTAGCTAATTTCATTTAAATTATATTACTCAGTGTACATACCCTGTGCCCCCCAAAGGCAAATTCTTTCTTTTATTGCAGCTTAAAAGAGAAATTTGAATATGACTAGCTTGGTTTCATAGTTTCTACTCATAGATGCCTAATTTCTTAGTTTTATTACTAAAAATGAACATACACTGTCCCTTTCACTGATTTGCAACTGTAGACTAACAAAAAAGCAATTTAACTAGCAGAAATGATTGCTGTTTTTAGATAATTATTAAGGTAAATTAGAAATATATGACAGATTCTAACATGTAAATAACAGGTTTGAAAATGATTGGAGGTGGTTCTCAAAACCAACTCTCCTATGTCACTTTTTTATTTTCAACTTTGTTTTTCACAATTTATCATTACTATGTTTCTGATTATGAAAGTAATGCTTGCTTCTTATAAATATATCTATAAATGTTCAAAGAAAGAAAACCCGCCTGACATTTTGGCCTGCCTTCCTTGTGAGCATCCATCAGTCTATCTGTCCATCCATTCATTTATTAGAGATCACACCAGGTGTTTAATCTTCTGTTTCCTGTTTTCATGAGGACTGTTTCATCCATGTTTTCCAGTGGATTTGTAACATTTGAATTAATATTATTTTTACTGGCTAAATTATATTCCATTTAATGAATGTCGGTTTCCAATGGAATTTTCATCTGTCCTTCCTTTCCTTCCTATCATAAAAATCAGTGAACATCTTTGTTCATAAGGAATTGTCCACATCTATTCCTAATGTCTTAGGAAATTTTATTAGAAGTAGAGTTATTTGATCAATGCTGTACAGAATATGTTTCTTCAAATCCTTTGAATCAGGTGAAATTTTCATCTACTGAGATTATCACAGTTTAAAATTATTGATTTGTTTAAAGAGACAGAGGATTACAGTGTTCTTTATCCTGTAGTTCTATAAATCTTGAAATAGGTAGATGATATATTCACTTTGGTAATATTTGTTTTTAGGATGTTCCAGTTTTCACGTCTGCTGATTGCTGATGACTAGGGAAAATCATCATGTATTGTTTAACTGACGGCTGTTCTTCCTTTAGAGTCAGGTGCTAAAGATGATAAAACACTTCAAGTTCTTTGTTTTTCTGTGAAATTGAAGCTATTTTTTCATTCATTACTGGATGATTTATTTGGAGATTTTAGATCCCTCCTGCTTTGGGTTTAAATTTACTGATTCAACAATGTATTTATTTATGTAGCAATGGTAGGGACAGGAGGAAAAACGGGAAGGAGAGAGGATCCCACAAGGAGCTCCGTATCTAGTGATATGAAGAAATATGTTATATCGAATTGTGGTCAGTAGCAATCTTACGCATGCTGTTGAAATGTAGCAACACAGGGAATGGCAACACAGGTGCCCCCCCTCCCTTATAAAGGTAGGGCTTGGTGCTGGGATGACATGGTAAGAGCAGGTAAAACTGACTTGCTTCGATTACTTTTTCTGCATGTGTCACAGCCTAACTCCTGATGCTTCGATGTTGTTCTGAATGAATTGACAAATTAATTTCACATTGCTTCCTCTAATAGCCTTCTGTCATGGCACCTCTTATGTTTCAGAAATTGTTTAACAAGGGCCAGTTGGGGGACTTGTATCCAGGCAGCGAAAGCATCAGCCAGGTCCCCAGCCCCTCCTCCTCACCTCTTCCACTTAGATGCCTGGTTGTGAATGACTTTTCCTAGTGAGAGTTTCCTCATTCCATTAGTGGCAGCTGTAGGTCTAAATTTATAACACATGAATTATTCTCCATCAGTGGATTTCCTTATTGGACACATATTCCTTTTAATCGGGGCTTCCCCTGATCCCATATTCCCCTTCACACAGACCGCCTGGCGAACTGCCGGTTGTTTTCCCAGCTACTGAGGCTCTCCCAATAGACTGTATTTCATGCTTATGTTCTTCAAATGGTTCCTTGTCTTGGAGCGTGCCCTGAATTTGCATGAATGAGAAACAGTTTTCTCCAGGAGAGGTAGTTGCATGTGGCACAGTGTTGTTTTTGAGCTAAGCATTGTTGTCTTTGGCCAGTTGGTTGTTTTCTTCTCCATCTTGGAGCACTGAAATATTAATGTGGTGGACTGAGCTGGGTAGCTGTTTCAGAGGACTCATTTGCTAGATCACCTGTCCTAAAGAAAGCTATATGGAATACTTTCCTTTCTATGAAGTTTCTTCTCCAGTTTCCTTTGCAATGCACATGTACACCCCCCATTACTCAGCATGCATATGATTGTGTGGGAGGGAAGACCACTTACAGTTCTATTTTAGAAGGGAAATATTTGAAGTTTGCATCACTCCTTTGGGTTAGGAACACTTGTCCTCAGTAGTACCTATTAGTCAAGTACCAAGTGGCGGAGACACAGGTGCCTTAGCCCAGAAGAAGTCAAAAGTCATAATTCTTTTTCAGGCTGGGATCTCTTAAGATTGTAAGGTTACCTGGCATCAGATAGCATCAGGGATGCAGGTCCTCTGGTTCATAGATACTGATATGGTCACCCTCTCTGCCTTGCTATGGAAAGAGAATGTTTAGCTAAAAAAAAACAAAAACAAAAACAAAAACATTGTGTTCTTAGTGAGGTGGATGTGTTACCTCGGCAGGAAAAGAAAAAAAAAGGCTTTGAGTGATTGTTACATGGCTGTGTGTGGCATTCCAGGGAAAAGATCCATTAGAAGACAGACAAGATAGCACAGCCATCACTGTGCTCACTTTTCAGCAGAAAATGGCTTGGCTTTCACTGATGAAATTGATTACGAGGAAGGATTCTCATTGAAACTGGGATATAAGCTTTCTGATATCTGCACATGAATAGGTCCTGGCCCAGCTCACTGAAATGTGGGCCTTCGATTTCTTTGCAATGTGAAATGTGGAGAAGGTTGAGATGAAAGCTGGTTCTCAGTGCACTTGCTTTGCATTTCATGATTGCTGCCGATGAAAAGGAAGTAGTGAGATCCGTGAACTTAACACTGGTGTAGACGATGGCTTCTGGGTCTCACTTAAGTATCCCTGTGTAGGCCCTATAGATCACAAGATTTCCTGCTTGCCTAGCAAGTAGCCCCCTTGATATTGAGCGATCTATGGAAAGCGTATTCATATTACAATCACTTTAAGGAGAGAGCATTCATATATCCTAGGCTAAAGAAATAACTGACTAAGACCACACAAAAGACCAAGAAAGAGGAAAGAAGAGAAAACACATACTATAAAGAATATTCTCTCCAATAAATGGAGATTAATTTTAAAATTTACCTTAGTGAAAATTCCTTAAAATATATAACATCTTCTGCCTATTAACATAATGTATTCTTAAAAGTGCTATGGCATCTTGCTAATGCTGTTTATCAGAATAAACTCTCCCAACTTTGTCTTAACTGAATTATTTGTTTTCCAGGCCTGTTTTCTCATGGTCAGCTGTGTGTGTGCGTGTGGTATTGTGTTTACCAACACTGGGCAGAATGGGGTTTTTATGCTGTAAGCTATACAAAAAGACAAAGTATTAGTCTTACCCTCAATAAGATTATAATCTAATTGGAAGAATAAGAGTAGTACTCAAGAAATAATTGTAGAACATTACAGTGAGTATATTACTTGCTGCCACGTTGTGTAGTCCTCATTTTAATGACTGAACAGTGAAAAGAGAGATGTATATGGACTTGAAGTAGACTGAGGCAGGGGTTATACTTGACGTGCCTTTAGGATTTGGGCAGGTAGGAGGGAGAAGGTGAGCATGATACACAATGTATTAGTTTCCTAGGGCTGCTGTAACAAATTACAAACTATGTGGCTTGGAAAAACAGAAGTTTATTCTGTCAGAGTTCTGGAGGGTAGAGTATAATTCCAAGGTCAGCCTGGCTGCATTTCCTCTGAAGCCTCTAGGGAAGCTTCCTTCTTTGCCTCTTCTGTCTTCTGGTGGTTGCCAGCAATTTTTGGCTTGTGGCAGCGTGATTCCATTCTCCGTGTTCATGTTCACGTGACTGCCTTCCCTCTGTGTCTTATCTGTGTCCAAATCTCTGTCTGCTTATAAGAGTACTAGTCATTGTATAGAGCCCAGTATGACCTCATCTTAACTTGATTACATGTGTGCAAAGACCCTAGCTCCAAATAAGGTCACATTCCAGGTTCCGGGTGGGCATGAATATTTAACTCAGTACACACACGGTGAGTAATACAATCATAAATTTTTCTGTTTTGTTTTTTGGCAAAACATTCTTTTAGTTTCAGCATGTGGAAACCTTTCACGAAGTTTCTCATTTTCCCTTGTGGAAAAAGTGGAGAAATGTGGTCTGGATACTAATACTATGTGGTGGGTTAGATCTTGGTTGAATTATTGCCCCCAAAGGGAGACTGATGTCAACCAGAAGAAGGTTTTTGTGGCATGCTACACATTTTTTTCATGACCCTGGGACTGTTCAAGTTTTTGGTCAGTGATGTGAATAAAGATAACAGAAGTTATATATATCCCATTTGAGGATAGCACACCGTTGAATTTTTTCAAGTTTCAGCCAAAGAAGGGTGTTAAAAGGTAAGAAAAAAAGATGAAAAGAGTATTTAATAGAAATAAATGTAAAGTCTGGCATGGTTCTAAAATCAAGTGTACATTAGAGTATCAGAGGGCTATTGACTTAGTAATAATATGTATTTAAATAGTCAATGGTAATCTCCGTATGAATGACTCCTAAAAAAAGTAATAGGCAAACCAAAGGCTCCATTAATGGAATAAAGAAGGTCATCATCTTCCTCTACTTTGGGCTTTTCAAATTATACTGAAAATGATTATATTCAGTGGAGGTTACCAAATACTAACGAGATTTGTTGGATGTTTTGGAATGTATTCAGGAAAAAATGGCCATGAGAGTAAATGACTCAAGATGACATTACTTGAGGGATGGATGGAACTTGGAATGTTGAAGAACAAATGGGAAGAATTGGACTGAAAAACCGAGCTTTCTTTTAAATCCTCAAGAGTTATTTGTATAAATGTTTATTTGAAAGGACTCAACTTTCTTGTATTGCCCCAAGAGGCTAAATTTTGACAAATCAATGGATATTTCTAGATATATCTTTGATACCTTGTCACAGGACCTCTTTGCAGAGATCCTTGGATTGCTTGCAAGATGGGGAGTTTGAGGTGCTCAAAGCACAGACGCACAGCTGTTGACAGAAAGTTGTCAGAACAGCTCAATTGATGGAAATTTTGCTATATGGCTTCTGAGAGTCCTTATGACTCTGACTTTTATAACTTCTTTTGAAAGAAAATACTATAAAACTCTGTGAGATTTGGATGAGGCATAATGATGTTCATTATACATTTTAACCTCCCTTTATAGTTCAAATCAATATGGCATATAACAGAGAAAAGGTGGTAGAGTCAAGATGATACAATCTCTGATCTCAACCTTGGCATGAGATCCACTTCAGTTTGGACGATAGATTTTGGAGAGGGAATATTTTGAAAGTTGGAGAGACATTATTAAAAGGAACTACTGTGCCTTAGGGAAAACTACTATTTCCTTACTCAGAGAATTCTCAGGGTTGGAAGGGACTAAAGGCCACCTATTTCAAATTTCAGAGATATCTGGGTTTAGTATTTCTATCTTCGGGAGAACATATATTCCCTGTGATCTATAAAATGCCATTCACCCTTTTTGATAATTTCCCATTTTTCTGGTATGTTATAAAATTCCTTTAAATATTCTGAGTATAAAATAGATTACTTTCAATCACTTTTGCCTCAGGCACAAGAGCACTGAATCTTCAAGCTAAAGTTGAAGAAAAAGAGAAACAAAAGCCCAAAGTAGAAATTCAGTTTCTAATATGAATGAGAGCTAAGAGCAGTTTAGAGAACATTCTTTCATTTATTCATTCACTGATCAGCCAAAGACTTGCAGAGAAGCTATTCGGTGATAGGCAAGGGGAATGCAGAATGGGTCAGAAATCATCCTTGGCCTTGCACTTGCAGCCTAGCAGGGAGAAATGTTACCCAGTGTGATAGGTGCTCTGTCTATACATAGTGCATGGAAGTGTTAAAGCGCATCACATCACAGTGAGGGGAGAAAGGCCATTAAGAACAGCCTCTGTCTTTGCTCATGTGTACATCTTACATAAGTCTATGTAAACAGAGCACCTTGTCTACCTATGTTATTTTGTAGAAAGGAGAAATATCGTTAGAAAGATTAAGAAGCACATAGACTAAAAGACTAAAATACCTACAGAAATGTGGGTCTTTCTCTTATCATTAGGCTTTCTTAAAGGATGGGAAATGCTTTAAGGAAAAGCTGCCCAAACATGCACTTCTAGGTATAGTTCAGTGTGCAGCCTTTTGGACAAATCTTGAAGAAAACCAAATCAAGCACTTACATGAGATACTTTTGCTTTAGATTTAACAAGTCTTTCCTCTTGACTGCTCAGGATAAACAGCTGGATTACTTGACATGATTCCATACAGAATGGATTAGCTAAATTTGTGCTTGTTCTTCCTCCCAAGTCAATTAAATGCCCGAGCTTCCCCATGTTGGGATGGTTTAAAGGTTTGATTTGTGGCAAAGAGTTTCTGGAAGCTTAAAATGGTGGCTTTTTCCCCACCTATTTAAAATAAATATAAAATTTCTCATGACAAGGAGGAGAATAAATTCAACAGGAGAATGATATTGCTTTCATTTCAGAAGTTAATATAAAATACAATGGGAAGAATAAATTAGAAGTATATATTTTAGGTATATGGGCTTAGGACGTTGATCTGCCAGCCCATGTCTTCCTTATTCTGTTACTACGTCTCTTGCTTCACGTACACCTATTTATAATATGTTTAATAGATGTGTTTGCTTTAGTCTGATGAGTTTTCTCAGCAGTGTGTTTAGAGCTGAATAAGACAAGCGGCCCATATGTGTGGATAAGGTCGTTGGAAGTACTGTATGTGGAACCCTGTCTCAGCAGGCTGGACACAGCCTGGCTATTCTTAAGGGTACCAAGATGAGGGCCACAGAGAGAGGTGCAAGATGACACTGCTTTGAGACTGAATTTTCCTCTATTTAAAGCAAAGAAACAGACTTTGAGAATAAGTTGTTAATCAGATTAACTTTGGGTTAATTATTTACATAAGAAGACTACTTTACTAATAGTATGAGTTCTGGGACCTTGCCATTTATCTCTGAATTCTCATGTAGCTCAGTAAAAGTTGCAGATGGAATTTTCTCTTAAACATTGACCCTCTCTTGGATCTCTGTGATTTGATTTCGTGCCACTGATGGCTTGTTGGGGGGAGGGCAGTGAGTGGATGACGGGTGGAGTTTGATGTGCGTCATCCATGTTGGCTGCTCATCATGAAGCCATGAACTTCACCCACTCCCCTCCATGTAGAATCACCCCCTCAGCTTTACCAATAGCCCTTGCTTGGTCAGCTCCTTGCCCAACTAGTCTTCCACATTTTATGTGATTGGGATTATGCTTAAAACTCACCTGAAGGTCTTCCTTTGTTGACTGCACTCTTGTTCTCTTTCCTTGGTTCCTCTTCTTTCTTACCCACTCAGTACATTTCCAGCATGTGTTCTCTGTCTTCTCTCCCATCTCTACTCCTCACCCTTCACTTCTTGCTGCCCCTCCCTGTCACCCCTCCCCTGGTTGTCCTTATCCCCTCCACAGATCCAGCTGCCACCTCCACACACATGCCTTCCAGCTGTGCACCTTTAATTTCCAAGTACATTCTGAGCTTGAGTTTGACCTTCTTATTAGGCTTCTTCATCTCCAGGGCACTGGAAAGCCAGCATGTTCAGGACCAAGCTCATCGTAGAAGGGTAGCCGAACATAGTGGTCAAGAGCATAGATTCTGGAGCCAGGCTGCCTGGGTCCACCTCCTTCCTACCTCCCTCACTTACCAGCTGGGTGATCTTGGTGCGAGTTCTTTTAACTCTCTTTGCCTCAGTGTCTTCATCGTGAAAATAGGTGTAATAATCCTATGTACCTTAAAGAGTTGTGAGAATTGAGTGAGTTATTACACGTGAAGAGCTTAGAGATGCCTGGGTATATGTTAAGTGTGCAAGGGCATGTTAGCTGTTTTTATTGTTTTACTGTTTTTATTTTCTTTTATCCTTAGAAAACTTCAGCTTCTGAAAGACTCTCTTCTTTAAGATCATATGTATTTGTGACATCAATCAATTTTCCAGTGGCCCAACTTGAACCATAAGACTTGCATTCTTCTCTCACTGTCAACCTTCTATAAATTATTATTTTTTTATTTAAAGATTTTTATTTATTTGAGAGAGAGAGAATGAGAGATAGAGAGCATGAGAGGGGGGAGGGTCAGAGGGAGAAGCAGACTCCCTGCTGAGCAGGGAGCCCGATGCGGGACTTGATCCCGGGACTCCAGGATCATGACCTGAGCCGAAGGCAGTCGCTTAACCAACTGAGCCACCCAGGCGCCCCAACCTTCTATAAATTATTAAGCCTTTTAGATTTTCTAATTATTATGTGTCTTGTTTCTCTGCCTTTTTCTTCCCCTCTCCTATGATCACTACATTAATTCTTCCTTGAAACCATAGGAGAGCTCCCTACTTTGTTTCCTGCAGCTGTTCAGTCCTCACTTCCTCTCTTTGCAGGTCTGTCTTGCATTATCACAAGGCTAAATTTCCCTGAAACACAAGCTGAATCATGCCATCTTCATCTGAAACCACCACCACCCTGCCACAAATACACACACCCTGGACACTGAATGATATCTAAATCCTTCAACCCAGTTGAAAGGTCCTGTGCAACCTCTCTTTTTCACTTACTGCTCCTTTGTTGTTTCCTCCAGGGGCTTCGTGTATGGCAATCTGCTCTAACTGCTATTCCCTAAAATTACTTAGCTTCCTTTTACCTCTTGTGCTTCTGTTCACCTTCTCCCTTCTCCCTGAACTATCCCCTACTCACTCTCCCAGGGCTGTCAAGATCTTATCTTTCCTCTGGGACCAACTGGAATGACAATCCACCCTATTAAGCCTTCTTGGACCACTCCAGTGAGAAGTGATTGCTTGCTGGAAGAGCCAAATAGTACTTTGCATTTACTCCTCTGAGGGACACTTATTTACTGCAAACCAAAAGGCTGAGTGTTGTGTAGTGAGAAGGATTTGGAGTTTGAAGTTATAGGAACTGGGATTTTAGTTCAGGGTCTACCAAAATGAGCCTCCATTTTCTCATTTATAAAATAGCAATAGCAATAAGTTTATCACAGATTTTTATGAGAATTGAGTCAGATATATATGAAAAGTATTTTAAAACTAGCATTAAAAAAAGTTTCATTTAAAACTAGTTGCTTCTCATTTTCTTCTTTATGTCCCCCACAACACTTTACATAATCTAGGCTTTTCAGAATTGGTGTTGAATAAATTATTTGTGAATGAATCCATAAGATTCAACTTGTAAAACATACTTAACTATGACTTTCTTCTTTTCAAAAACCCATCTCTCACCGTAATGGTGACCAAGCTAGATTTGGGAGCCATTTCAAGGCAGTGAAACACGAGAAAGTTAAATTACCTGATACTTTTACAACTTTCTTGAATAAGGAGAATGGCCTTTTAATAAATTATTTCCTTTCCCACATAAATCAATCTATCACAAGAAATGTTTAGTGGCTTCCCATAAAAGTAATAAAATGACCTAAGAGATTATTTCTTATCAACATATGGCATCTATTCTGACCCCTTGAGATCCTAAAAGGCAAAGAATTAGTTAAGACCATTGTTCATGCAGACAGCACGATCCATCGGGAATTATGATGAGTCAAGGTCATAGAAGTCGGCTGAGGAGGGATCATTCAGAGAACAGATGGATTGGAAGGAGCAGTGGGACCGCCTCTTGCCCCGCTATCAGGCCTCTGATTCAGAGGTGCTGGCAAGCCAGTGACGGGAGAACCCTGACTCTTGTTCTGCCTGAGTCAGTGGAAAGGCAAGGATCCTAGTGCAGGGAAGGGAACTACAGGACCCTGACTAATTCCTAGAGATGGCACCCGCAGGGAGACTTCTAATAATCCCCCGATTTTAGCTTGATGTCTCACATCTGTCATCTCACTTTATCCTTTTAAAACCCCACTGGGATAAGGAGGGCAAAGTCCATCAACCTCCTGTTTGACAGGGAAGAGTGAGAAGGAGAATGGATCTCCACTTCCTTCTAGTAGATAAAGAAGGTATTTTCAAGCAATACCCAGAGATGTATAACTCAAAAAAAAAAAAAAATCCTTCTAGTTTTTGTCTTTAGAAGTGCTTTACGGTTTGGCAAAGTGTCTGGGTCCCTTACATCCTCATGTTAGCACTTTCATTGTGCTTACAGGGCCCTGAAGTGCTGTAGGTACTTCTCTAGATCCTGTTACCAAGGCTTAAGGGCATTAGTCCTTGGTTCTGTCTGATCTCCTCTTTCCCCATGTGAAGAATGGCTCAAACTGTCTGAATCCTGGATGGCTGCTAGCTTTATTTAAAGACCTCAAGCAGGTCAATCATGAGAATGGGGACATTTGGGACAATGAAGTAGACTTAAAAAAAAGAAAGAAAGAAAACACTGGCCATTTAAAAATTAAAACTATATCTAAACACTTGAAATGAATTGGAATGTCACAAAATCCTCTACTTGCTAAGTTTTTCTTGTGCATTGATTAATAACCTCACATGCAATTAGGAGTAGCCAGTTACCCTAGGCAGGGGTATGAAATTGTCTGAAACATATTAATGAATAAGTTTGCCAGAATCTTGACTTCTAGGTTCAAAAGTCAGCTACCAAGATCAAAGAGAAGGTCATCAAGAGAATGTAAATAGACTCAACAGGTCCCTATACTCATTGTTTTCTGCAGCCCCCTATTCCAGCAGAGAAAACAGCTCTGTGGAGGAAGAAGAAAGAGCAGGTTTGAAGTGGAGGCAGGTGACACAGGGGTAAGCTGGGGCAGCATCTGATGGAAGCCTGCTTGAAGCTTAGGGATCAGAGCCAAATGTGTGACTGTTCAGGGGTCAGTCCAGGAGGGACAGCAGCTGCCTTGGGGCACATGCCCTGGGCTGTGCTGCACAGCAGAAATGGCAGCCCCAGAGGCTACAGTCAGCTCAAAGGTCTCAGGGAGTTTCCATGTGCAGAATCCAGAATAGAGCTGGAGGAGAGAGAAGGCCCATGGGTAAGAAGGGCTGATCCCATCATGGAGGAGCATCCAAATGAAGCAATAGGGTTCCTGCCAGGGATGGGCTGAGCCTCAGTGCTTTGCATGCCACCTGAGTGGAGTTGTGGGATTCTGCAGATCAGCCAGTGGCCATCACTGGAGGAGCACTGTTCTGCTCAAATCCAGACGAGAAGAGACACACCTAGAGCAAAGGCCAGCATTGAACAGAGGGAGAACAAGACCAAGCAGCGGACTCGCTGTCCCCCCATCTCCTGTAGGGGCTTGTGAGGTTCACAGTGACCCCAGCCAGGCAAGGCAGGGAGAGACAAGGGAGAGCACTTTAATGCTAAATGTGACAGTCCTTTAAACCTGAATCCCTGAGAAAATTGGCTTGAGAAAACGCTGGAGTGACTAGTTCAAGATTTTGTTTTTGTTTTTGCCATCAGACAGGATAGGTAGAAAAAGAAAAGCTACATCTTGGCAAATGTATGTTTGGAAGTATGCAATTCATATCACTTGAAAAAAACTAACATCTAGGGGCAGCCTCAAATGCCTTTTACCTTTATCAGAAATGAATGCTCAGAAATTTACATGTAGTTAATGGCAGGGACATTCTAGAATGGGAAATTTGTGGCTGCTTCTTTTTCCCGAATGGGAATGCCTTCAAGCTTACAGACTTTGTCATTTGAGCAGTGTCTGAGATGTCCTGACCCCAAGCTGCCCAGCTTCTCTGCTGCACTGGCTGGGAATTGGCCCTTTAACCAAGACATGGGCTCATATTAGAGGTGCAAGTCTTCCCTTTCAACAGTTCAACAATTGCTGCTTATCGGTCATATAGGATATACCCAACACTCCACTAGGTGCTAGTGGGTTTCAGCACCAGGGAGCTGGCCCACAGCCCAGCGGGGCAATAGCTCTGGAACCATCAATTATAAAGTGGTACAGGATGAGACCCACACTTGAGGACAGTGGCTGTGGGATAGGACTTTGGAAGCTTTATGGTGGAGGTGATTGTACTTTTTTTGGACTGATGAGAATGGAGGGAAGGGTATAGAAGGAGGGAGGGAAAAGAAGAGGGGAAGAAGGGGAGGGAGACAGGAAGAAGGGGAGGGAGAGAGAGAAGAATAGGGTAGGGGGAGTGAGAGGGAGAGAGGGGGGAGGAAGGGGAGAGAGAGAGGTTGAGAGAGGCTTTCCATGTTATTTCTGCTCAGCAAAAGCCTCAGAAAGCCCAGGTGCATCTGCCTCAGTTCTGTGCAGAGGACTAGCAGAGACCCAGCATACAGATCAGTTTTTACCTGGTTTCTACAACATTTGGACTTTTCTCTAAATTATGTCTAAAAACAAATTGAAAAATTGAAATGCCCATTTTTCAATGTTTTCTTTCGTTGACTATTGGATGTGTTGCTGCAGCCTAGCCCCCACCTCTTCATTCTTAGCTGAGTTATTTCCCGGACCATCTCCATCACCCAAGCAGCTCACCCCTGGCCCGTTGTTCCAATGGGGAAGATGCTTTTGCCATGCCATTCTGTGCCCAGCAAGGTTTGGCAGTGACGCTGCCAAGAGGCAACTTCTTTCAATTCTGACTCGGAAAAATGAACACAGCTTGTACTTTTCCTTACTGTGTCTAGGCTCTGTGCCAAAATGCTGGGTGATGGCATGATGTACTAAAGGTGCTCCATGCCCTGGAGATACTTATAAGCTGGACTGAGAGTCAAGACATACACCCAGAGCATGGAGCTAACAACGTTCAAGGCTGAGAGGATTTGGGACCAGATGACAGTGATACAGACCAGAGACTTAACCACAACACCAGTGATGGTCTTTGCTGTGGTGCTGACCTGGGCATTGTAAGACATTGGAAGCATTCCTGTCTTCTGCCTACTACATGCCAGTCCACCCCCCTGTTGTAACAACCAAAAGTGTCTCTAGACCTTTCCAATGTCCCCTTGCAGGCTAAATCATCCCCAGTTGAGAAACACTGATACAGACCTGAAGGACATTAGGTGTCAAAGAGGAGGGATTGGTGGTTTGCCATTGTTACAGGGACTCTGGGTCACAGCAATGCCTGGAAAGATAGGGTAGGTTTTGATAGGTACGAAGGAGTGCCAGAAGTCTTTCCAGGGGAGGGTTCTCCTTGTCATAGCCCCCCACCTTTTCCTATTTGTATTGCCCTGTCTGGAGTCACCAATTCAGTCTGATTGCTGCAACTTGTTCTATTTTACTTCCCCTCTCCCTCCTTTGCTTCCTTTCTGCCTTGATTCATGTACCTTACTCCTTCACTGGACACAGCATAGGCGTGAGGTAATACCTGCCTTCACAGAACACCAAATAGCCACCCTTGTGTGGATGCCTCTAACAAGGACTCAGGTTTCATTTGGCCTCTGCCTGCTGTTCTTGCAGAGAACTCTCTGGTAACCTGCCTTCCTCCGTGCTCGGCTTAGATTTTCCTATGAAACCACATTTCATCTCTTTTTTCAGTAGATGTTTCTTGTTGTTACATTCTGTTCCATTCTGAAAGCAGTGTGGGCACGGTTCTCTGTGTTTCCCTGATTTGAAGTGCTTTTGAATCATATATAGGAGTAAGAAAAACAATGATGCCTGGTAGAGGTTTTATGACAGATAGACTCAAAGAACAAGACTGATACAGAGAAGACTCTTAAATATATAAATAAAAATTTTGAGCGTGGTATTAATTTCCCCTTAGTTGTCATGGAAAATGCCCAAAGCAACTGGCATAGCCTGTGAAATTACAGTTTAAAAGCCTGGTGATGGAGATGGGGAGGCAGCGAAGCCAGTAGCATGAAAACTGTGTGGAATGGTCATTAGTAGATGAAATCTACTAAGAATTTCAATACAGAATGGGTTACGAAGTTAGTTTATTATCTTAGTTCATTGTTCATTTTGATGGGGAGATTACTCTGTACCTTCCTTGGAATCCCAAAATTACTCTGCAAACTGCAAATTCACCAATGTACAACTGTAAGGGCAAATTGTGCCTGGGCTTTTTCTATTTAAATTAGTTTTTTTTAAGATTTTATTTATTTGAAAGAGAGAGAGCGAGAGAGGGAACACAAGCAGGGGGAGTGGGAGAGGGAGAAGCAGGCTCTCCACCGAGCAAGGAGCCCGACGCAGGGCTCAATCCCAGGACTCTGGGATCATGACCTGAGCCGAAGGCAGACGTTTAACGACTGAGCCACCCAGGTGCCCCTAAATTAATTAATTTTTATATGCATTTTTTAAAATGTCTGTTCATGTCTTCTGCCCATTATTAATTGGATTACTGGTTTTCAGGTATTGAGTTGTATCAGTTCTTTGTATATGTTGGATACTAACCCCTTATTGGATATGTCATTTGCAAATATCTTCTCTTTTTCAGTAGGTTGTTTTTCAGTTTTATTGACTGTTTCCGTCTTTTTGTAGAAGCTTTTTATTTTGATTAGTCCCAATTGGTTATTTTTGCTTTTGTTCCCTTGCCTCAAGAGACATATCAAGAAAGATGTTGTTATGGCCAGTGTCAGAGAAATTACTGCTGTGCTCTCTTCTAGGCCTTTTATGGTTTTAGGTCTTATATTTAGGTCCTTAATCAATTTGAGGGGTTTTTTTTTCTTCCAAATTTTTATTTAAATTCTAGTTAACATACAGTATTTTGAGTTTATTTTTGTGTTTGGTAAAACAGAGTTAGTCCAGTTTCATTCTTTTGCATGTTGCTATCCAGTTTTCCCAACACCCTTTGTTGAAGAGCCTGTCTTTCCCATTGCATACTCTTTTGTCAAAGATGAGTCATATAATTTGTGGGCTTATTTCTGGGTTTTCTATTCTGTTCTGTTCATCTATGTGTCTATTTTTGTTCCAGTACCATACTGTTTTGATTACAAAAGCTTTGTAACTTTAAGTCTGGAATTGTAATGCCTCTAGTTTTGTTTTTCTTTTTCAAGATTGCTTTGGCTATTCTGGATCTTTTGTGTTCCATACACATTTTAAAATTGTTTTGATTCTGTGAAAAAAGCTATTGGTATTTTGATAGGGATTGCATTAAATGTGTATATTGCTTTGAGTAGTGTGAACATTTTAACAATATTTGTTCTTCCAATCCATGAGGATGGAATGTCTTTCCATTTCTGTGTGTCATCTTCAATATCTTTCATCAGCGTTTTATATAAAGTTTTCAGAGTACAGGTCTTTCACCTCTTCTTGGTTAAGTTTATTCCTAGGCATTTTATTATTTTTGATGTAATTATAAATGGCATTATTTTCTTAAATTCTCTTTCTGCTGCTTTATTATTAATGTATATGATGCAATGTATTTCTGTACATTGGTTTTATATCCTATTAACTTTATGGGATTCATTTATTAGTTCTAATAGTTTTTTGGTGGCGTCTTTAGGGTTTTCTTTATATAGTATCATGCCATCTGCAAATAGTGAAAATTTTATTTCTTCCTTACCAATTTGGATGCCTTCTCTTCCTTCCTCCCTCCCTCCCTCCCTCCCTCCCTCCCTCCCCCTTTCCTTTCCTTCCCTTCCCCTTCCTTTTTCTTCCTTCCTTCCTTCCTTCCTTCCTTCCTTCCTTCCTTCCTTCCTTCCTTCCTT
>NW_027397064.1:93468116-93540384 GCF_003265705.2 Callorhinus ursinus
CTCTCTCTCTCTCTCTCTCTCTCTCTCTCTCTCTCCCTTTCTTCCTTCCTTCCTTTCCCTTTCCTTTCCCCTTTCATTTCCTTTCCTTTCTTTTTCTTTTCTTTTCTTTCTCTCTCTCTCTCTCTGTCTCTTTCCTTCCTTCCTTCCTTCCCCTCTCTCTTTCTCTCTCTTCTCTTTTCTTTTTGCTGTGGCTAGATTTTGCTCTGACTTCCACTATTATGTTGAATAAAAGTGGTGAGAATGGACATCCTTGTCTTTTTCCTGACCTTAGGGGGAAAGCTCTCAGTTTTTCACCACTGAATATGATGTTCAGTGTTATTTTTCCATATGTGGCCTTTATTATGTTGAGGTATATTCCCTCTAAACCTACTTCGTTGAGGGTTTTTAATCATGAATGGATGTTGTACTTCATCAAATGCTTTTCCTACATTTATTGAAATTATCATATGTTTTTTAATCCTTTCTCTTGTTGATGTGTTACATCATGTTAATTGATTTGTAAATATTGAACAACCCTTGCATCCCAGGAATAAATCCCACTTGATTGTGGTGAATGATATATATATTTTTAAAAGATTTTATTTATTTATTTGACAGAGAGAGACAGCAAGAGAGGGAACACAAGCATGGGGTGTGGGAGAGGGAGAAGCAGGCTTCCCACTGAGCAGGGAGCCCAACTTGGGGCTCAATCCCAAGACCCTGGGATTATGACCTGAGCTGAAGGCAGACACTTAACAACTGAGCCACCCAGGCACCCCAGTGAATGATATTTTTATTAGATATTTTATTTATTTATCTATTTATCTATCTACTTATTTATTTATTTATTTATTTATTTATTTATTTATTTATTTATTTAAAAGAGAGCCCGAGCAGGGGGAGGGAAGAGGGAGAGAGAGAATCTGAAGCAGACTCCACACTAAGTATGGAGCCCAACATGGGGCTTGATCTCATAACCCTGAGATCATGACCTGAGCTTAAATTAAGAGTCAGACACTTAACATACTGAGCTACCCAGGGACCCCATGAATGATTTTTTAAATGGATTTTTGGATTTGGTTTGCTAATATTTTGTTGAGAAGTTTTGCATGCATGTCCATCAGAGATATTGGCCTGTAGTTCTCTTTTCATCCATCTTTGGTATCTTTTATCTCTTTTTGGTGTCTTTATCTTTTTTTTTTTTTTTAATCAGGGTGATACTAGCCTCATAGAATGAATTTGGAAGCTTCTCTTCCTCTTCTATTTTATGGAATAATTTGGGAAGAATAGGTATTAACTCTTCTTTATTTTTTGTTTTATTTTATTTTATTTTTATTATGTTAGTCACCATACATTACATCATCAGTTTTTGATGTAGTGATCCATGATTCATTGTTTGCATATAACACCCAGTGCTCCATGTAATATGTGCCCTCCTTAATACCTATCACCAGGCTAACCCATCTCCCCATCCCCCTCCCCCGTAAAACCCTCGGTATTTTTCTTGGAGTCCATAGTCTCTCATGGTTCGTCTCCCCCTCTGATTTCCACCCCCTTCCTTCTTCCCTTCCTTCTCCTAATGTCCTCCATGCTATGCCTTATGTTCCACAAGTAAGTGAAACCATATGGTAATTGACTTTCTCTGCTTGACTTATTTCACTTAGCATAATCTCCAGTCCCATCCATGTTGATGCAAAAGTTGGGTACTCATCCTTTCTGATGGCTGAGTAATACTCCATCGTATATATGGACCACATCTTCTTTATCCATTCATCTGTTGAGGGGCATCTCGGATCTTTCCACAGTTTGGCTATTGTGGACGTTGCTGCTATGAACATTGGGGTGCATATGGCCCTTTTTTAAATGTTTGGCAGAGTCCACCTGTGAAACCATCTGGTCCTAGACTTTTGTTTGTTGGGAGTTTTTGATTATTGATTCAATTTCACTGCTGATAATGAGTCTGTTCAAATTTCCTATTTCTTCCTGATTCAGTTTTGGGAGGTTATATGTTTCTAGAAATTTATCCATTTCTTCCAAGTTGTCCAGTTTGTTGGCATATAATTCTTCATAATATTCTCTTACAGTTTTTGTATTTCTGTGATGTTGGTTGTTATTTTTCCTTTCATTTCCAATTTTGCTCTTTTGAGTCCTCATTCTTTGTTAAATGAGTCTGGCTAAAGGGTTATTAATTTTGTTGATATTTTCAAAGAACCATCTCCAGTTTCATTGGTCTATTCTACTTTATTCATTCATTCATTCTAGTTTCTATTTCATTTATTTCTACTCTAATCTTTATTATTTCCTTCCTTCTACTTTGGGTTTTATTTGTTCTTCTTTTTCTGGCTCCTTTAGGTGTAAGGTTAGGTTGTTTATTTGATATATTTTTTGCTCCTTGAGGTGGGCCTGTATTGCTCTGAACTTCCCTCTTAGAACAGCTTTGTTGCATCCTTAAGATTTTGAATTGTTGTATTTTCATTTTCATTTGTCTCCATATATTTTTTTGTCCTCTTTCATATCTTGGTTGACCCATTCATTATTTATTAGCATGTTATTAAATATCAGTGTATTTGTATTCTTCCCAGATTTTTTCTTGTTGATTTCTAGTTTCATCACATTGTGGTCAGAAAACACGCATGGTATGACCTCAGTCTTTTTTAATTTGTTGAGATTTATTTTGTGGCCTAATATGTGATCTCTTCTGGAGAATATTCCATGTACACTTGAAATAAATGTGTATTCTGCTGTTTTAGGGTGGAATGTTCTGAATATATCTGTTAGATCCATCTGGTCCAACGTGTCATTCAAAGCCACTCTTTCCTTGTTGATTTTCAGTTTAGATGATCTGTCCATTGATCTAAGTGGGATATCAAAATCCCCTGCTTCTACTGTATTACTACTGATTATTTTATGCTTTATATATTCAGGTACTCTCATATTTGATGCATAAATATTTACAATTGTTAAATCTTTTTGTTGGATTGTTCCCTTTATAATTATAGAGTGTCCTTCTTTGTCTCTTATTTTAGTCTTTTCTTTAAAGTCTATTTTGTATGATGTAAATATGGCTATCTGGCTGTCTTTTCATTTCTATTTGCATGATAAATGCTTTTCCATTCCTTCACTTTCAATCTGCATGTGTCTGTAGGTCTAAAACGAGTGAGTGTCTTGTAGTGTTTAGTCTTTCTTGGCAAGTGTTTTGTGTCCTGGCCCTGTGAAGACTGCTGGCTAGCTAAGTAATGAACCTTGTGCTGACATAGCCCTTCTGCTGCAAGGACTTTAAATTTTAGACATTGATGAACTTGATTGAAAGATTCTTTGAAAGTTCAGTTCAGTGCCAGGCTTGGAGTCCAGACCTTTCCTCCTTGCGCATCCATCTTAGACAAGTCATTTACAGCTCTCCCTTCAGACCATCTCTAGAGAAGACTGATATTCTTTACTTTTTAAAGATTTTATTTATTTATTTGAGAGAGAGAGAGCACTAGCATGAGTGGGGGCTAGGGCAGAGGATGAGGGAGAAGCAGACTCCCTGCTGAGCAGAGAGTCCAGTGCTGAGCTCAATCCCAGGACTCAGAGATCATGACCTGAGCCAAAGGCAGACACTTAACTGACTGAGCCACCCAGGTGCCCTGAGAAGACTGATATTCTAATAAATAGCCTTTCAAACTGAATATTAGGTTTGACTTCAGCTTTCCTTTTCACATTTAGCCTCCTAGCTGGTTATGGCAGATCATAAATTGATTAGGCTCACTTACTGCAGGTAGCAGATGTATAAATTGTAAGAGAAGAAGGAAGAAAAGTTAAACTCATAACTGTGTGTGTGTGTGTGTGTGTGTGTGTGTGTGTGTGTGTGTGTGTGTAGGCAGTGGAGGCTGTGTCAGTATGAATGTTATCTTCTCTTATATGTGAGGCTTCAAAGGCGTGTGTGTGTGTGTGTGTGTGTTTTCTTCATAGAACTATACATCCAGTGTTTTAAAAGACCTTTAAAATTGACCAAGTTCAAAAAAAAAATTGGCCAAGTTCATTTGTATGTCTTGAGTGGGCTCATCCTTAGTGATACTAAAGTCACCTGTTTGTGTCAGGCACTCATAAGGGATATAAAGCACTAACTCATTTAAGCCTCACATCTACGGGGGTAGATATCACTAGTATCCGTATTTCACAGGTTAAGAAACTGAGGCACAGAGATCTTAAGCGTTTAATCCCAAATCCCATGGCTGGAGGTTTTGAATTGGGCTTGAATTTAGGCAGTCTCATTCTAGAGTCCACGCTCATGAGTATGATAGTCCATTCCCTCTCACATTTTAAAACCTTTCCTAGGTCATTGTTTCTGTTCACGAAGGGAATGTGTATGGATTAAGCCCTTACTACATGCCAGGCAATGCACAAATGTCACATAATATTATCACGGTGTTGTGTATTATTATGCCCATTCTATAAATGTGGACTCCCTCTGGCTCACACAGATGTCAAGGGTCAGAGATAGAATGATATTCTAGAGTCTGTCTTCAAACTTGTACCACCTCCTTCCCCCCACCCTCCACCCCCAAACCAGCTTTATTTGGGGAAGTACTAATTAAGCGCCTAAATGTGTTTTGTACTATAAAGACCTTGAAGAATAGAAAAGCTGGTCAGTTTGTCCTGTCATAATGTGTTTTGTACTATAAAGACCTTGAAGAATAGAAAAGCACTTACACCATCACTGTGTAGGCAATACACAAAGAGAGATATGAGACAATAAGCAAAAAATGGCAAGTTCTGCTGTGGTAAAATGCCAGTCTTTAAGACGTAGAAGAAAAATATCCCCAGAAAAGCTTATGGAAGGGAGAGTTTTAGAGAGATTATAATTACAGGAACTGTGTTCCTGGATAGTCCCAGTTTTAAAATATTTGGCCTAATTCTGCTAATTTACCTGTAAGTCTTAAACCTGAGCTGTGGTGCCTGGGAACTGGGGACGTAGGCTGCAGTGAGTTCCTGACAGATGTGTATTGCGTTGACAATGATAAGATCATAGTGTTTCGGGTCGATAGGCAGGAGAAGAGGCAAGTCAGAATGGTATGTCTTGATTATTGTTTGTAGCGTTTGTAAGTTTATTTTTCCTCATAAGTGATGCTCAGTATCACACAGTGTTCCACTCAGTCCTTGAATTGGTCAAGAATAGTGGCCTGTTCCGGAATCATATGGCATCAAAATAGGTCTTTGCTTCTGCATATGCCTAGCCCTTTAAGTGTTGAATTGGCATCACTGCCCCCTACATTTTTTTCTAACTTTGTTAATCTTATTTTCAGCTCCTGAAAAGAACAATATATCCCAAGTACAATCATTAATTGAATATGATTCAATCTGGACCCATCTTTAATAAGAAACCAAAGAAGGAAATTCAATTAGACTCACCTTTTCCATTTCAAAAGATCAAGTCCTCCCCTTTCACAGTTAAAATTATGAAAGATTATCTTCTTAGTGGAAGGCTTCATGAAAATTTGGATTCCTGTCAAATATTTAGTGTGATATCCCAGGCATCGGGATTAATATAGCCTTTCAGCAGCTTGCTCTGAATTTCTGTCGATGCAATCTCTCTTTTGGAAGCTTTTGAATAAAAGGCATTCTGTACTCTGGCATGACTCAAAGTATTCAGCAGGAATGGTAACAAGATCAAACAATTTTAGGACAAGTTATCATGACTTCTGGTCATGAAAATCCAGACACCTCAATCTCATTTCAATAGCTCAGTGTTGATCTGCTCACTTCTAAGAGAAAATTGAAATTATGGAAACCAGGTTTTAAGTCTGTTTGAGTATTTTTGGGGTTTATCTAAAATTACAAATTAATAGCAGCATTAAAAAACAAAATTTGATAGAAAAAATGCAACCTAATTACCTGATTGGTAAAATTATGTCAAATGCCCCTAGAGAATAATATTATTAATGATGAGTTTCTATTATTATCAGAGTTAAAATTTATAGCATCTATTTTAGGTTCTAGATGCTCTGAGTGCCTTACTTTTCTCAAACCTGTGTTTGTTTGACTCCAGAGGCATTGACTATAGCCCCTAGACTGTAACCCCAAATTATACTACTTTTTCAACACTAGTTGATGGACCCATTTTGCCAGAAATAAAAATTTCCTATTATACTTTATGCAAAGATATCTACAAATCTGTATTGGGAACTATAGTTATATGTGAATAACTGGGATTATTTTGTCCCCCCAAGCTTTATTTTGCAGCCTGATGGTATGATTGATATGTTACGAGTATAATCATAAAAGTTTATTTATGCAAAGCTTGCCATGTAGTTTCAATGAGTTCTGCCTCAAAGCACTGTTCAAACAGAAACCCTAGTGTCCCCTGGTATTCCAGCTAAAAAGGTAAATATTTATAATAGGCATACTGCAGTCATATTCTCAACACTGGCAAGAGCATTCATTTCTTTTTATGCCATCCAGAAGCTGGCACCTACCAACACCTGTGGCTCACATCGAAATGTGAGTCCTAGGTTGGTGTTTTCTTTTCCACTGATGGGTTCTAGTGAACAGGCAAGGTGTGGACTTCAGTCTCTGAATTGCAGAATAAAAAAATAACACTGGATCCATTAGC
This sequence comes from Callorhinus ursinus, assembly GCF_003265705.2. Classification (NCBI taxonomy): domain Eukaryota; kingdom Metazoa; phylum Chordata; class Mammalia; order Carnivora; family Otariidae; genus Callorhinus; species Callorhinus ursinus. Next base: position 93,474,688 of record NW_027397064.1, read on the forward strand.
AACTAAAATTACTGAGATCCCAAGGGAGAACTAGGTTGGACTCTCTACAGTCACAACATTCTAGAACAGCGCTTTCACAAAGTATTTTAAAAGCAGGCAAATCCCTTCTTCAAATGAATATTATTGTTAACTCCAACAAGGAAAAGACAAAGTAATGCGGGGCTACTATTCATTCAGGGCTTTCTCTGTGACAGGCACCATATAAACTTCTTGCTTAGTTTTCCTTATGTAATTCTCAAAAGGACTGCATGAGGTAGGCACACCAATGTCCTCCATTATAAGGCTGACTTAGAGAGTTTACATAACTCACCAAAGTCAGTCATCCTCCCAGTGGAAGAGCACAATTCAAATGCAGATAGATTGACCCCAGAGCCCAAGTCTTTGGCCACAAAAAGCAGATGTGCTTTTGTGAGAACAGACATGGGCTGGGGTCATCCCCAGGAATCATCTATTCTTTTGTCCTCACTCACCTGTTGACATGTGGAACTTCTGCAGCATCCCCAGAGAAACACACAAAAAGTACAGTAAGTGATATGAAGCTGAGAGAGAAGACCTAAGTTTAATCTCAAAATCATATTTTTTAAGGGGTGGATATGTGATGATTTGGTTTTGTTTAGTTTTTTTTTATCAGATCTTTTATTTTTTCCAGATTTATTGAGGCATAATTGACAAAAATTTTATGTATTTGTGGTAGGCAACATGATGTTTTGACACACAAATATGTTGTGAATGATTACCACAATCAAGCTAATTTAAATATCACGTCATATAGTTATTTGTGTGCATGTGTACTGTAAGAACATTTAAGATTTACTCTTTTAGCAAAGTTCAAGTATACAATGCATTATTTTTACCTATAGTAAGCATGTGTACATTAGAGCTCCAGAAACTATTCATCCTTCATAATTGAAACTTTGTATCAACATGTCCCAATTTCTGTCCCTACTTCCAACCCCCCCGCACCCCCCACCAGTGCTTGGATGCCACCATCTTACTCTTTGCTTCTATGAGTTTGAGAATGTCAGGACATAAGTCAGAAGGCTAGGGATAGTTAAGGAATTTGTGTTTCATTTTCTAGATGAACATTCTAGAAAGAGCAGCCTGGTGCTTCTCCAGGGTATGGCTGTAGGGGGGACAAAGCTAGAGCCAGAGAGATGAGCAGGAAGAATTATTTTCAAGTCTGTCTGCACAAAGTGATGTGAGGAGCTTTAAAAAATACCATTGCCTGGGCCGCAGCTCATCCTGAGTAAAACCACATCTCTTGGGGTAGATCCAGGCACTGTTCATGTTTTCAATTCCCCTTGTGGTTCTAATGTGCAGCCAACACTAAGAGTTCCTGAGCTAGAAGAATGTCAGTTGAAATACAGGAAAGAGTGGATGACCATTTGGAGTGTACAGGTAGTTGGGGTGCAGAGGGTGGATTTGAAAAATAATTGGAAGGTAAACATAAATATAGCAAGAACTGAGAATCACATCGATGGAGGTGGTATGAGAGAGAGGAGCTGCCAAGAAGAGTTCCCTTTTTGGGGGCCTGGGTGGGTGCTAGTGCCTGTAATTGAAGTAACAAATTCATGAAGAGTAGCAATTTTACCTGGGAAGATGAATAGTTAGATTTTGGTGATACAGGATATCAGATGTCTCAAGGACAGCCAAGGAGAGGGTGCATAGTCACCAAAGCAGGGGGCCAAAGAGGAACCCCAATATCTAAGTAGCAGGCGAGAGAAGAGAACACCATGAAATAGAAAAAGAAAAGAAATGTCCAAGGGACTCATCTAGACTTCACTGTCCAGTATGATAACCAGTAGCCATGTATTAATGTTTAAAATAGAATCCGTTCTTTGGCAGATTTGATGAGTGGGGAAGGCCCTGCCTCTTTCTACTAAACTCTTTGGAGGCCAATACCTTCTCTAACTTTATTGTATTTGTTCATTTAATCATTCACTCATTACCTCACTCATATACTTACCCAGCCTCTTATTCCATTTCTGTCCAAGGAGGAAGCTGTTGATGCCACACCCAGAATATGGTGAGTGCTGTGGAGGCTGGCCCTCTTCCAACTTGGTAAAGCTGGTCTGTCTCCGTTTTCAATGATGGGAGCTGTGTGTCTAGTCATCTCATTATCTTGTGGTGTCTATTAAAAACATTTCTCTCCCTTACTCTAGAAACAAGAACTGCATTTCAGTAATGAGTGATGTGACTGCTAAATACATGGATTTAAAAAAAAAATGTAAAATGCTCTGGGATTTTCCAGGATAAGAAGTCATTACAGATGTTGTGTTGTTTCAGATGTCTTGGAGATCAAATAGGCCTAAATCAGCTCCTGAGCATTTTATTAGTGAATCTTTGTCATTTGAAAATCTTTCCCTGAAACTTTCCCACCCACTCTCTAACCCCGACTTGAATAAAGGAGTAATCAGGGATGAGCTCAGAATCTCCACTTGGTCTTGACCTATCCCAGATGGTGTAATAGTCACGGCTTTATCTGTAAAGAGTAGAAGGGCAGCCCGGGGCTATGCCAAGAAAATAGTACTTGCATTAATAGAAAGTCATTCGGATTTGCATTAAAACTCTTGTCTCTTATTTAATATTGTTCGTTGCTCTCTCCTTATTAATTCTGTTGATGCATAGAGGTGCGCATATTCTGCACTCCAGAATTGTTTCTGAAAACAGTCTGTCAGTCCTGTATTGAATTGCCATGCTTTGATGGTACAAGGAAATGCTGTCCTTTAAAGAAATCCTATTAGAAAATCCTTTATAGTCAGCTGTTCATTCAGCAATTGTTTATTGATCACCTACTATGTGCTGCAGTAATGTCGAGTATTAGAGAACACAGTTATATAAACTCTACTCTTGAGATCATCGTAATCTCATATTGGAAAATATATGGTTCTATATACTGGGCACTGCTTTGAAGGGTTTTTACATTTTAACCCACTTCCTCTTCACAACAACACTGTGAGGTAGTGTCATTATCAACCTTATTTGCAGATGAGGAAACTGAGGGATATAGAATTAAATGGCACTGTCCCAATTATACGGTTAAGAAAGGCAGAACTGGGATTATACTGGGGCTGCCTGTCTCCAATCTATGCTCTTCAACATTACACTTTACTTCCTTTCCCCTGCTCAACTGTGATCTCCAATGGGAGACAAAAAGGACCCCCCTTGAAATTAACTCATTTGTACAATGTGGTTGACATTTAGCTCTCTTTATTTAAATGATTCTTGAAAAGGAGCACTTTTAAGATAAATGCTTTCTCTTCTTATCAAGCATTGTCCAGCCAAATGGAAACAAAGGAAGAGGTAAACATTTAGCTTTACCAAGCATACCATGGATTCGCTTTGAGAATTTTTGACCTCTGAAATCTAAAATAGTTTTATAGGTATTCTTGGAATCTTTCATTCCAAGTGTTTAAGCAATGGGTATCTAGAAAAATGACAGATTGCTGTGTTTTAGAAGTCATATGTAAATATTTATACAAGAATAGCGACCTTTGTGAGGCTATACAAACCAGATTCCACTTTGGGCCCCATTACCAGTTGTCCTGATTGCCTACACATCAGTAAATGTGCCTACTACCAAAACCAAATGTCCTCGAGCTCTAGGAACATGAAGAAGTTAAATAGACCAGTAGCCCCAAAGCACTTTTAGAGCAATTTTATTAAGACTTGGGTTTCTGGGAAGGTTTTATTTTATCACTCAGCTATTATCTTGAATCTGCCATGTACTCAAAGGTTTTTTTTGGCCTTAATTCAGCTCTCTACCTTCTGGGCTATCACTGTTTTGTTGAGCACTTTTCTACCCAGATAGATAACAGGATTTGGTGACAGCTTTCAATTGTATTACCACTGAAACTTTTATAGGTATAGGATTTCTTTGTGTAGGCTGGTCCCTGACTATGACTTACTTAGGCTAGTACTTATTGGCCCATAAAACTTGCCTGACTCTGTAAAATAACTGACTAATTCTTCCAGAGTGAAAACCTCTAATGGTGTTTGTCAACACACATGTAAATAATCTAGATGACCATCACGAGGGACCCAAAAGATGACCCAGAGGGACTCCTGGTCTATCGTATAAGCCCATATAGTAATGAGATCCCTGGCCAATAGAAGTATCACCTAAACTCCAGCTTTCAAGAGTCCTGTTGTATTCTTGAGAAAGAATATTTAAAGCAAAGGAATGAAATTGGCAGAGAAGTTATGGTGCCGAAGTTTCTTTAAGTAAGAAAGGCTCCCACACACAGAGGAACAGCCATGACCCAATCATTCTCTGGCAAATGCACCAAAGAGAAAATACAATTACTTAAATAAACAGAGAAAAATACTCAATTTGCCAAATTAATGACATTCAAATTATAGCAAAATATGAGCAAGCATTCCAATTTCCCCTTAAGTTATCTAGTACTTTAAAAAAAATTTAATGGCTGATCTTTGTGAGCCAGTGGTAAAATTTGTTTTTCCATGTTTTACTTGTGATATGATTCATCCATAAATAATTTGGCACTGCATATCAAAAACCATAAAAATGTTCTGATTTTTTGACCCACCAGTTCTCCTTTTGGGAACCCAAAATATGAAGAAATCACATGAATAAAGATATTCATCACACCAATGTTTAAAATATTACAATGCCGGGGTGCCTGGGTGGCTCAGTCGTTAAGTGTCTGCCTTTGGCTCAGGTCATGATTCCAGGGTCCTGGGCTCGAGCCCCACATCTGGCTCTCTGCTCAACAGGAAGCCTGCTTCTCCCTCTCCCACTCCCCCTTCTTGTGTTTCCTGTCCCGCTGTCTCTCTTTCCGTCGAATAAATAAATTTAAAAAAAATCTTAAAGTATTACAATGTAAGAAGACACTTAAACGCCCAGCAATGAAGAAATGGTTACAGGAATTATGCCCATCTCATAGGTGCATAAAGTGGAGAGACTCTTATTCTATGATCTAGTCAACATAAATATTTATTGTCTTTTGTGTGCCAGGCCCTGTTCCAGATTCTGAGACTACAGTGATGAGCAGAATGATACCATCTGCTCCTGAGCCTATGAAGCTTAGAGTCAGGTAGGGGAGTTAGATGTTAATGAAAATAATATGCCACCTTCATGGCCAGATATTTAGGAAGGCCAGTTTGACTGGTTAAAGATCTGCCTTTAGCATGCTCCTTAACATACGGGTTGGGGCTGAGTCAGTCAGCCTACAGGATGGATAACCTTGATGTTGTGTTTCCCTGGGGCTTAAGAGTGACAATAGGTAATGGGAACATTTGACAGCATGTAGGGAAGGAGGTGTGACACTCTCAAGGCACTCAAGCCATCAGTGCTATCAGGAGCTCTGCAATCTGATGTTTTCCAGCTCAGCTGAGTCTTCTATTGACCTATCTAAATGTTTAGGATAACAGCATTTCTCCTTCTCTTGTGTATTTTTTTTTTTATTCTATGTACTGGAAACAGACTATGAATAATTAATGAGCAATTTTTATTGTAGCTCATGAAACTATAATGATGCTAAGTTTGTTGCATGATACAGATAATGTGGTAGGATTAGTCCTGCAGCTCCACTGCAAATGGCCATGTTTCCTTTTCAAAGTTTAATGAGCTCTTGCTGCGACAAAGAACAACAGTAGGCGCTTAAAGAAAATTCACTTTTCAGCCTAATTTGCAGATACTGAAGCAAAAGCTAAGGAATGACATAGCGATAGATTTCGTGATTTTGATATTTATCTGTATGGTGAATGTGTATGTTTCAGAGGGCAACACATTTACACATTTATTTCTTTTAAACAGGACGATTTTATAGACTTACGAATCACTAACACGCTTTCGGGTCTTGGGTTGTGATTTTTTTCATTTTTTTTTTCACGTAAAAGGATTTGATTTTTCTCTTCATTCACATGGAACACTGATTCCTTGGTTCTTATTCTGATGGTAAAGGAATAGTGCTCCTCTCCCTTTCCATCTTTATTAGCATCACCTCCACCCCCGGCCTCCGCCCCATCCAATATCAGTATCATGAAGAAGCATTTGCTACTGAGGTTTAGGTATGATTGCTAAAAAAATAAAATAAAATCTCATATATATATAAACCCAGATTATGAACCTGCTATCAAAAAGACCACTCACTATCCAGGTCGCCCTGTTTCTCGGTGCCTCTGTGTTTATGCAGACGTCGTAAAGCTGCATGTTACTGCTTATGCTGCAGAGATCTCAACTGATCTTTCAACAACTTCAGCATGTTTTCTCCAGGAATGAGTCAGTGAAACCAAAAGGCCACATCAAAGAGGCAGCCTTAAGGGTTTTTGAGCTGCCTGCGTACCTTGGACATGGATCTCTCTGCCTCTAAAAGGCCAGATTGGGAGCGGGCGGTGGTTCAAATGTTGCATCAACATACAGTAATTAATTCTATGCTGGAAGGAGATGAAACATTTGGAGACAACTTGAAATGACCCACTGAAACATAGGAAACATGGAGAGTGGGACTGACAACTTGATGGAAAAGCCAGGTTCTGTCGATGTTTGACTTGTGGGGAATTCTTACTGCAAATTCGGAGGCTCTCTCAAATGTAGTACTAGTTTGTATCATACGTGTCTCATTGGCCCTTGGGCACCTCAGCGAAACAGATTCTCTCTCTCAAAAAACAAGAAGAGTTTTGAGATTTTTATCCTACTTTGCTTTCCTGTTAATGTACAGTATAAATAAGCACTATTGTATTTATGTTTACCTTATATTCAGCTGCCTTAATACAGTCTGATTTTAAAAAGATTTTGTTGTATTTCTTGATTGTTCTAGGTATACATAATTACGTGAGTAATCGTTTTTATATACCATATTGTTTTCAATATTTGTATAATTTTTTTCATTTTCGCATCTTATTTCATCTGCTAGTTGTATTACAACATCTCGAACAATGTTGAAAAGTAAACAGAGATAGAGGACATTCTCACTTTATGACTTTCAATGTGTTTTATATTGGTTTCTGATAAATGCTTTCTCATGCATAGGAAGCTTCCTCTGATGCTTACTTTACTTAAAGTCAAGAAGAGTTCTTACAAAATAGTAGTAAATGATTTTTAACATCTAATGACATAATCACATTTTTTCTTTTAATTTGTTAATATAAATTTAATAGATTTTTTAAATGTTGATTCATCCTTCTATAACTAAAACAAACTATACTTGGTCATAGTTTGTGTTACTACAAGGCTGAATATAATTTGCTAACATTCCATTTAAAACATGTTTAATTTTATAAATGAAATTCGGGTTTCTTCTTTTATGCTAGTTTTATCCGACTTTCGTGTTAAGACAAGCTGACTTAATGGGGCGCCTGGGTGACTCAGTCATTAAGTGTCTGCCTCAGCTCAGGTCATGGTCCCAGGGTCCTGGAATCGAGACCCACATCGGATCCCTGTTCGGCGGGAAGCCTGCTTCTCCCTCTCCCACTCCCCCTGCTCGTGTTCTCTCTCTCTCTCTCTGTGTCTCTCTCTGTCAAATAAATAAAATCCTAAAAAAAAAAAAAAAGACATGCTGACTTAGTAAACTTTATTGTTTAGTCTTTGTGTTGTGTGCTTTTATCGTCTTTTCTTAATCAGGATGCCAAAAGGTTGCTTGTTTTATTTGTCTTTTCAAATAATCAGCTTTCAGTTTAATTTATCCTTTGTTTGCTTGTTTGCTTGATTTTTTGTTTTGATGTTGTCTTATCTGGAACAAGTTCCCTGAGATTTTCAGATAGTTCTCCCTACCTCATTTTGAAAGTCTCAGCTCAGATGCCTTCAGTGAAACTTTGCTGATGACATTTCATTGCCACCCTCCCATCCTAGGCCATCCTATTGCATTACCCTATTTTATGTACTGTATTTATAATTTATATCACTATCTGAAATTATCCACTTATTTTTAGATTTTCAAGTAGATTTTATTTGTTGCAACCATTTTCAATTTACAGAAAAAATGAGAAGGTAGTCCAGGGTTACCATGTACCTCACACCTAGTTTCCTCTGTGATTACATCTTACATTAGTATGGTACATTGGTCACAATTAATGATACATTGTTATTAATTAAGATTGTACTTTATTCAGATTTCCTTTTACCTAGTGTTCTTCTCCTGTTCCGGGATTCCATCTAGAATGCATTCACATTGAGTTGTCATGTCGCCTTAGGCTCTTCTGGACTACCACAATTTCTTAGTCTTCTTTTGTTTTTGAGGATTCTGACAGTTTTTAAGAATATTGGTCAGGTAATTTGTAAGATGCCTCTTGACTGAAACTTGTCTGGTTTTGTTTTGTTTTGTTTTTTGATGATTTTTTCATGATTATATGGAGGGTTATGGGTTTGGGGACAAAGACCACAGAGGTAAAGAGCCATTTTCATCACTTTCTATCAAGGGTATATACTATTAACAGGATCTATCACAGATGATGTTGACTTTGATCTCCTGGCTGAGGTAGTGTTTGTCAGGTTTCTTGGACAATGAAATTATTCTTTTCCATCCTGCCCATATTGTATTAAAAGTGTAGGGAGGGGTGCTGGGTGGCTCAGTCAGTTAAGTGGCCAACTCTTGATTTCTGCTCAGGTCATGATCTCAGGGTCCTGGGCTCAAGCTCCACCTGGTGTTCCGCACTCAACACAGAGTCTGCTTGAGGATTCTCTTTCTCTCTCCCTCTGCCCCTCCCCCTGCTCCTGCTCTCTCTGTCTCTCTTTCTCTCAAAAATAAATAAATAAATCTTTTTTTTTTAAAAAAGTGTAGGGAGTTTCTTTTCACTGAGTGTGAAATAGCTACATAAATTATTTATTCATTTTTTGTTCATCTATTAATTATCAGCAATCATTTACTGCCATATCCCTGAATCTGGAAGAGTGGCAAAACACAAGAACAACAACAACAACAAAACAACTCCTAGTCACTGTTCAATGAATGTTTGTCAAATTAATGTATAAATTAATTACTGGCCAATTTATTTTAGGTTTTTTTTTTCACTGCTCTTTTATTCAAGATTATTTTGTTTTCTTAGCTTAACTCCTTAAGTTGAACGTTTAATTCATTTATTTCCAGTCTTTCTTTTTTAAATAAAAACATTTTAAACTACAGCTTTTCTTCTGAGTTCAGCTGCATCCCAGTCTTGATTGTTGTATTCACATCATATAACTTGTATTTTGTATTATTATCGCATTTTTAATTCTTGGATTATTTAGAAGACTCTTTTTAAATTTACATGCACTTAGATTTTTGTGCTTTTTGTGTGTTTTTTTTCTTCATTTGCTTCAAGGAATTTTAGTGTTTTCTTTGTGGCCACATTTGTAATCACTTTCTGTAAATTTATATCCCATAGGCATAAAAAAAGACTACATTTTCTGTTTGTATTGTACAAATTACCCACTTATATACACAAAATAAAAATTTTGTATGTGATCTTTTTCTGGCTCCCCATTTGAAATATTTAGAATTTGGGTTTCAGAATCTTATGTATTGGCCATTATAATATATGTCTTCTCTTTCAAAAAAGAAAGCTTTTTACCCTTTATATTACTGCAGTTCACTATGGTTATTGTTATCTCTTTAGATTTCACTTTAACTTTTAGTTATTCTTAGCATATCACTTTCATTTTGTTTTGCCCTCTTTTTCCTTCTAGCCACAGGACATGAGTTTCCACTGACCTCTAGGCCTGAAATGCGCTCTCCTGTAAAATCCCTTATCCCCTTATCTGATACAGTCCCTCTGCTGACAACTCCCCACAGTATTTTACAAAGATGGGTCATACACTTACTGTTTTGTAACTTGCTTTGTCCCAGACCAGTATGTCCAAATACCAACCTCATCTCGACCCAGGTGAGTGTTAGACCCCTCAGACCTTCTGTTCCAAAATAGACCTCTCAACCTGTATGTCAGAAACTTGCTCTTTATGCATTCTTTCACCCACTGGTGTTTCAGTTGTCAACCTACAACCTAGGAGTCATCTCAGGTTTGATGCCCTACTCAAGGGAAGATGCTAGGGGCAGAGGATGGTGAGGACAGACCTGTGCACCCAGGGGCTCCCCATACACCCTGGCTGTACACTTCGAATTGGATCCTGGCATCCTAAAGCCTTCCTTGTAGGAAAACCACTGAATCATTGGCTTCATTGAGAGTTTAGCTACATTCTATGGCCTCCTGGACTATGAAGTTAAAATTCACAAGACCCAGAAAGCATACATTACAATAACACCTTTCATTTTCTTGGTCAAAATGCTTTGAGTTACAGGAATGTTTTCATTTTTATAACTCTATTAAATGTTTTTATGGAGGTTTGCTTCTTTTTACCCCAGGTTTAACCAAATTCTAAAAGAGGGCTTCACAAACTGTCTTGTGCCTTGGAGCCACCCAGGGATTTTATAGAAATGCAGATCCTGACTTAGGAGGTCTAGGAGGGGGGCAGGTTTATACATTTCTAACAAGCTTTAGTGCTGCCAATATTGCTAATCCTGCAGACCCCAATTTGTGGAGCAAGGGTATGAAGTCCTTCTGGATGTTTCTTTGAGTTTGATTTTGGATTTAGTTCCTGAGCCCCTCAAAAAAATAAAAAAAACTGTGATAGACACATTTCATTTTTTACCTAAAAATTTTAAGCAACTTGAAAATCCATGTCATTTATTAGGCCTGGCTATAAATATTTATTTCAAAAGTCAACTGAATCCAAAAGAATCAGAATCTGTTGGCTCAAACAAGATGCAAAACAATATATAACATGAAGTCAGTTCCCAGATGAAGTTCTAACATGATCTGAATATTAGCAAGTTGGGTGGCCAACTCATGGCCTGCCCAAGACTTTCCTGGTTTTAGCACTCCTACTGACGCTTCTTGGGAAATACCCCAGTCTTGGGAAAACTGTGACTGTTAATAGCAGCATGAAGAAGACTCTTCTATGATCTAGAACATGTCCTATGCTCCCAAAGTGGCTGTTTAAAAGGCACAATACTCCCTGACACACATGAGTGTTGATGTATACCTTAAACAACAAATCATTAACATAATAAAAAATATTAAATTTATTCTTAAACATGAAAAAAATCACTTTCCCTTAATTACTCCTCCTAGGAGGTAAGCAGGCTTAGAGCCTTATCCTGGGGTTGGAGTGCCTTGCCCGGGGTCCCATAACATTGACTGAGGTTTCAAGTTCTTTATCTATGCTCATGGTGAGTACACAATGCCACTCGCTCTCTAAACTAGTTGCATATTTATTAAATTGGGTTTTGGGCAATTAGTTTTATTTTGGAACTTCTCATTAAGATGACTTATTAAAAACCAATGAACACCCCAAACTCTCTTTCTTCTATTTTGTATAGCTGCATATGTAAGAGATAAACAGGATATATTTTAAATATTCTGTCTTTTGAAAACTGAATTTCTTCATGGTTTACATCTGGAAATGTTAGTCACATTTGCTAGTTGTTTTCTGTGGAATGTTGGTTATCTTAACAGCCATGATATTAATGATATTGTTTGAAAAATTTACCTCACATTTGTTAAAATTTCCTGTAAAAGTAAATAAGGGTCATATAGTATCTCATCTTTCTAGTGGAATTGCGAGATAAATGACACAAATCCATTCTAATTGGATTCAGAAATCCCTGGGCATTTGACAATTAGTAGTAACAATTGTTCCATTAATAATGTATAATATTCCTAATGCCAAGTGTATTATGTGTTATTAAGTGAAAAAAGCTCTGAAAAAGTCTTGGTTTAAAAAAGAGCAAGCTTGAGTGTGGCAAAACTTCAGTTTTGTGATGATTCAACATGCGAGGTGGATTTATTAAAGCCTGAAATCAAACTGTGCTTCCAGAATGTGAAAGAGCTGTCTGGAGCAGTGTTCTGCTTAAAATCACTAACTGACTAAAAAATGTCTTCAGCCGCTACCAAGTAGTAGGCATTAGATACGGGTCATCAGTTTTCATTGGAATGGTGGCAATATCAGTTAGTATTTGTCAAAACCATAAATACCTTGTAGTAAAGTATTGTAACAGACTGTAAATGTTCGCCTTAGAAACTCTTGGAGAAGTGGACATGTGGAACTGGAAAATTGCCTGAGAAACTGACTAATAGAACTGCTTCCACGCAGAGATGCTCTTGAGCTTGGAACTTATCCCAAATTAGATGTATTGAGATCGCTGAGCTGTGTTTTGCAATTCAAATATTCCAGCACTTCCCACAGCAACCTCCTAGGCTCCCTGATGGTGGGGTCCTTTGAATGTTCACACATATGTGGGGGGCTTTGTTCCCTGGAGTATGAAGCCTCAGTAAGATTAGGTAGAAAAGAGACTGCGTGAGGCATATTTGAGAGCTGTGCTTTGATGGTAAATTCAAACTTCGAAAAAAATCCTGAAGTGAGTAACTTTTGAGGCTTCTGATCCCAGATGGTGTTAAAGACCATAGTTTAGTATTACTGCTCAGTGGCTCTTCAAGTCTGTCTATATTATGTAAAAGACACCAACCATTCATTAAATGTCAGGAAATTTTGTGTTGGCAAAAGTCGTGGAGACATTAGAAGGGTATGTATTTCACCTGTGGCCAAGCCAGTTGGTCCCAGATTAATTCCTTTGACCAGGGAAGAATGTTACTCTGTTACCTGAATTCTTCTTTCCCTGGTCTTAAAATTGGCTCCCAGGCAAACTCCTGTACTCACTAGATTTATCTGCTATTCCAAAGATCTGAGAAAATCGCCCCTATTTGTAGCACTAAGGGATCTGCGGGCTGGAGTCATCGCTTCCTGTTAAAACATCTTTGTTCAAGTGTTTAGTCTTAGAAATGGCTGATGATCAGACTCATCAAAACAATATGGGAAATGACTGTCCTGTTTGGTCTGCATATCCTGCACCTTCCTGTGGCACTTATGCGCCTAACTGACAGATCTCCTTGTGTTGAGTTTAAGCTCCTTGAGGACCAAGGCCAGGCATCCATCATCCTTGTGTCTCCCCAGATCTAACGTGGCCCATCCGAGATGTCACCGTGAGTGCTGCCATGTCTGGGAACTCTGTGGTCCCAGTCATTGCATCTCTCAGCAGCCAGCCTGTAATGGAAGACCCTCCTGAGCTCTGAGCTTCAGCATCATGGCACATATCGCACTGTCTTGTCTGTTTCTCCAACTAGATTCCGGGGATCAGATCTTTCATTTTTGTATCTCCAGTGCCAAATGCAGTAGGTGCTCAATACCTGTTGAGAGAAATGAATGGAAGGCTCAAGATAAAGAATCATTGAGTTGAATTGAATAGAGCAGGCACACCCTCTAGCTATCGCTGGGGTAGGATTTAGTGCAGGTGATGTAATGTAACTTGACAGGGTAGTTAAATATTGACAGGCAGGAGGAAGCATACTGGGAATGTTCAGAAAGAGGAAAGGAAGGTTTGACTGGGGCTGTCAGATCAGAGAGCTGAGGCCATACGGAGCCATGCTGACTGGCTGCCGTGTCCTGATGACCGAGGAAGGTCACTCGCTGGTGCGCTTGGCTTCTGCTTCAGCAGAGGTAAGGTTTGGAGCCTGGCTGGGAAGATAATGGGTTGTGATGTGAGTAAATGCAGACTCCCCGTGCCTGTGGCTTGGAGATGGCTGGCATCCCAGACACTCTCTGCTGGCTGCCCATTCTGGTACAGCTCAGGCTGATCCTCATTTAAGGCAAGGAACAGGAGTTCTATTTGAGTCTGTCTCCTCTCACCCCACCTTCCCACACTCCCAAATGGTTTGTGCTTTAATATAACCTCTTAAAGTGATTGGGGTTGGATGCTGGTGCATGTGTTTAGAATGCTTAGTTGAGGATTTGTCCATAGGAATTCATTTGTAAGTGCTCTTTGATGCTAACGATTAGAGGCATACATAGCAATAGGATTAGGAGGTCATGAACATGTTCAGTGCTACCTGGGTGCCACTTGGTCTATGCAGGAGTAGAGTGGGGAGGGAGACGTACACTTGAGGCAATGTTTTTAGCTCTCATATCAACTGAGGGAGCAAGCAGAGGTGAGTTCAAGGAGAATATCGGGTAAGTGGGAAAATGCCAACAGACAGCAGGCGGAGCAATGGTTTAAGTAGGTCTAGCAGTGCATTTAGAAAGGGATACAGGTCACCTTGAGGAAAAAAAACACCCCATTTGATTTGAGACTGTTTAATTAATTGGCATGTAACAGGTTAGTTTAAAGGAGACAAAAGTGGGTGTCCTGCTCATAATTAAATAGTCAGATGCCCCAATAAAAAACAGCCAAGGCAAGTAGTCTCTATTTGGTTCCTTGTCTTTTAGAGAAAGAGAATATGCTGGGTATCCAACATGGGTTCAGATCTCAGCTTTGCAGATTAGGGCAGCTTAATGTCTGTGAGTCTCTATTTCTTCACCTGTGAAATGGGCAGAATGAAGCCTCCTGGCAGGTTGTTGGGAGGCTTGAATAAAATAAGACATATAAAACCACACTACAGTCGGCATGGGCTGGAGCTGTTCCCTCCAAAATATTTGCTCCCCTCTCCCAAGTTCCAAAGACTTATTTTCTTTTGTCTCTGACTAACAGCTTTACTGAGATATAATTCACATACCATAATACCCACTCGTTAAAAGTGTACTATTCAGTAGTTTCTAGGATATTCTGAGTTGTGCAACATCACCACTACCAATTTTGAAACATTCTCTCATGACAAAAAGAAACCTCATACCCGCTAGTGGTCACTCCTCATTTCCTCCCAGTGTCCCCAGTCATAGGCAACAGCAATCTCCTTTCTGTATCTATAGATTTTGCCTATGCTGGACTTTACATATAAGTGGAATTATACAATATGTTATCTTTTGTCACTACCTTCTTTGACTCACCATAATATTTTCAAGGTTCATCCATACAGTAGCATGTATTGGTACTTCATTTTCTTTAGTTGCCAAGTAATATTCCATGGTATGGCTATACAACATTTTATTTATCCATTTCTCACTTGATATAAATCTAGACTATTTCCATTGTGGGGCTTTTATGAATAGGTGAAACTCATGTAGAAGATTTTGTGTGGACAAATGTGGTTTTTTTTTTTTTTAAGATTTTATTTATTTTAGAGAGAGAGCATGAGCATGCGTCAGGACAGGGGGTGGGGTGAGGAACAGAGAGGGAGGAGCAGAAGGGAAGGGAGAGAGAATCCCAAGCAGTCTCTGTGCTTAGCATGGAGCCCGACGCAGGACTCAATCCCACAACCTCAAGATCATGACCTGGGCCAACATCAAGAGTTGGGTGCTTAACCAACTGAGCCACCCAGTTGCCCCCAAATGTGTCTTTTTTTTTTTTTTGAAAGATTTTATTTATTTATTTGAGAGAGAGAGAGAGTGAGCCCAAGAGGGGGTAGGGTTAGAGGGAGAAGCAGACTCCCACCGAGCAGGGAGCCCGATGCGGGACTCGATCCCAGGACTCCAGGATCATGACCCGAGCCGAAGGCAGTCGCCCAACCAACTGAGCCACCCAGGTGCCCCCAAATGTGTCTTTTTAATATAGTTGTAAAACAAGGCTCTTCCCACATCATCTTCCTCAGAAATTGTGAGAGCAATAGAAAATACTGAGATATGGGGCACCTGGGTGGCTCAGTAGGTTTGTGTCCAACTATTGATTTTAGCTCAGGTCATGATCTCAGAGTTGTGAGTTCGAGCCCCGCATCAGGCTCTGTGCTGGGCATTCTCTTTCTCCCTCTCCCTCGGTCCCTCCCCACACTCCCTCCCTCTCTCTCTCTCTTAAAAGAAAAAAAAAATACTGGGGTAGGCTACCTTTTCCCTGTAGAAGTTGAGGAAAATAGCAAAATGCTCATCTCTCTCCTTCACAATATTGTTCTACAACAAATGGGTCTTTGGCATTGTTTAAAGTCTCATGCAAAAGTGGATCAAATAAACCACCTTCCTATACTAGCTTATGTGACCTTATCTTGTCTTGAGTTCTATATACATAATCACTATAGGATCAAGTGTGTGCCATGCATGCATGTAAACATGTTTTTTGTTTGTAGAAAGAAATCATGAATGGTTTTGCAGCTTAGGACAATAGAAGCAGCATATGGAAGTGAAGAGGTTGCAAAATCAAATGTCCGAATGGACCAGGGAAATGAGATAAATGAATGAAATGCATGGCTGAGGTAAGCAACTATGGGAGCATGATAATTCATTCTAAGTCACCCATGGCCTCACCATTGTGGAGACATTAGGGAGTGGGGGTGACTATGGAAAAGCAGAGTGCATGTATCCTGTCTAGAACAGGCAGAAATCATTGGAACTCCAGCTGATTGCGCTCATGTAGGTACATGACCTTACTTGATAATGTCTTCTAACTTTTTCAAAGCAATTAATTTTGATTTTTTTTAATCCACTTTGTGGTCCAAAAGAAACATGCCTGTGAATCACATTTACCCCACTGAGGATCCATTGGTGGGCTTTTAAGTGGGGTAAGTCATATTGCTTGGTGACCATAATATTTGAGGATTAATTCCAGTATTGCCCCCCACTAATTGCATTAGTCTTGGTTTATCCCCATTTCTCTGACCCTCTGTTACCTATTTGGAAGATAAGGGGGATTTGATGAAATGTGCTCAGTTGGTCTTTTCACTTCTAACCTTCTAGGCTGGCATAAGGACAGCCCCAGTTCAGAGTTCTGTCTCTGACAGGTTATGTGCAACACATTATGGACAGAAACACAGCCTTCCAACTGATGACGGCCTGAAAAGGCAAGGGGGCGCTCTAAACAGCCTCCTTTACCCCTCATATAGTGTGGGTTCACTTGTAACAAGAACTCCCAACTTTTGGCTGAAAAGGCCCTTGATTTTGCCTTCATTTTGGAAGGATATTTCCTCCATAAATAGAATTCTAGGTGGACAAGTGTTATTTCTTTCATTGTGACCAAATCTGTCCTCAGCCTGAACTCACAAGGGTAAAAAAAAAAAAAAAAAAAAAAAAAAAATCCATCACCTTGTTACTGTGTCAAACACTTTATTTTTTATTTATATAAAACCTAACTATTACCAGTACCAAGGGCAATGGAGTTCTCTAGTTTTGATATTTGTGGATTTCATGGCGAAATGTTTCCAGTCACAACGTCCAAATGTTGCAGAGCCCGCAGCCCAGTGATGAAAGCCCTGTGTGTTTGCCTTACCCTGGTCTGTGCCACCCAGTTGTGCCTTGATGTTGGGCCGCAGACCCGGGAAAAGCAAGGATGAAATCACAGCCTGGATACCAGCTTGAGCTGTGCTCTTGAGTTCTCTGTTAGCTCATAGGATTCTTTGTTTTTCTCACGCAGAAGCTGGTGTGGGAGTGACTTAAAACAATACTAGGAGAGCCACCTATTTTTGTCTTTGAGAGTAGCCCTGAGGTCTGAACAGTCAAATTACCACATACTTATGTTCAGCAGACTTTTCATTCCTTGCATAATTCACTCCTCCAAGCAATCCTTTGAGGTAGGACAGAGCTGTTGTCCCCACTTGACTGTTTAGGAAACTGAGGTGAAGTGCTTGTTCGAAGTCTGAATTGATGAGTTGCAGAACTGAAATCAGGCTGTGCATAACCAGATATATTTGTCAGTCACTTGGCCCCACAGATGATTTCTTCCTCCACTAAATAAGTCATTAAAGCAAGGGCTAAGAAGTCCCTCATAGTAGCTTCTCACACTGTCCTCTGAGAAAGCGTCAGTTGTAAGGAGCAGTTTGTGAAGGCCCAAATCATATGTTGCCTGTATTTAAGTGAAGTGGGCCTCAAAATTTCTTCCTGTCTGCCCCTTGCATGGAAGCAAGTTTGCGTTTGAAACTCTTGACTGAAAAGTCTTAGTTTTAAAGTAAAAAAGTTATTTCCCGTCACCAAGTTTAGCGTTTATAATAACAACCCTCGCTGTTTGATTTTTTTTTTTTTACAAGTTTCAAACAGATTTCTCACGTGGCAGTTTACATTTATTTTCTTCTGCTCCTTTTCTTCTCACTGAAAATGCCGAACAGCTGGCCACATTGACGACATACTAGCCCTCTGCCATGCTGGTCTGTTTGACCCATTCCATCCCCATCCTTCTCTTCTCCAGGCAAGATAATACCGAGACTATTTAGCCTTTGCTCCCAGGTCCTATTCTGCTGTCCTTTGATCTACATTGTGGTCCTCTGAATCCTCCCATTGAAGGCACGGAGGACAATAGCTCCATCTTGTAAAAAGTGAACTGAGGCCTCTCAAATGAGAGGTCACAAAGCCTGGGGCTCCCATCCCAACCCCTCGGATTAGCATGTTTCCCACATCGTGTGCAGTGGCGTTCGCTCTCTGCTGGAAGGACACCTGCCACTGGTCAGGCTCTTTGCCGGCTGGTGGGCAGACTGACCTCCCGAGCTCACAAAATCAACCTGAGAAAGTGAATCAGCAGCTGATTCCATGCTGTGACATCTTTAGGAGTGCCTCAGGTTTACCTCATGGGAGAGAAGTGTGTGCCTTTGGCGGGGGCCGGGGGTGGGGGGCAGCAATCGGGGGTTAATGGGAAATCGCCATTTGGGGTTGTCACAAATCATGAGACGCTGGGTGAGCTGACCCTTTTGGCTCCTCTGGGGCCAATGTGAGCCAAATGCCAACCGTCGGGGGCCAATAATTGGAAAAATCAGATGAGTCAAGTGGAAGAGAATGTGGTCCTTGAGAGAAACAAAACACACAAAAGAATACATTTTTTTTTATTATTTTAAAATATACTCTCTGGGGCAAAAAGAAAGATATTTTCTTTATTCACATTAAAGCGTAAGAAGAAAAGTGTTTTTCATTTTAAGCAACATTTTTAAAGCAGAGTTTCTGGCAACGCTTTCATTGAAACTTGTATTTCTTACTGTAATTCTAAGCATTGCCCCACCCTTAGATGCGTGCAAACCCAAATATTTGGCAGGGAAAGGGTTTTGTAAAATAAAAAGATGCTGCACTTGGAGGCCTGTTGTCTTAAACTTGAGAAGTTGCATGTTGCTTTGGAAATAGAGTTTTCTTCTCCAGGACAAACCCCTTTGATCTGGGGACCTGAGATGTTGCTCACACAAAGCATAGAATGGCTAGTCTGGACTGAGCTGAAATCCTATTGAGGGATAAAAACAGAAAAAAAAAAAACAAAAAAACAACCTATAAACATCGTGCAGAGTGTGGCTATTTCAATATGATACAAACTGACTTGTTTGGATAATGCCAAAACCGGTTCTTTTCAACGCCAAGTTGGGCAGTAGGCCTTTCCCCTGCAAATCCACTTAAACAGTAGAGGGGGAGTTCACATCTTTCAGACAGAGTCAAGTCACTCTCAGGAAGCCTGTGGTGACCATTTGCTATGATCCTTCTCATCCAGACAGCACAGAGTATAGCCTCTCTTCCCTTCTAAAGGGGCCACATTCTCAGATATGAAAAAGTTGTTCCAGAGTACACATTTTTTCTCGATAGTCTGATAGATGACTTCTGATAAACACATCTGAAAGGTGTCTCTACTGAGCCTGTTTGGAATTTAGAGAACAGAACACTTGTGTTTGCTAGGAGCGGAAGACCAGAGTGAAATGTTCACTGGTTTCATTCTATGAAACGAGGCACCTCATCTGTCCTGTTCCCCACTGGACCCAGAGTCCCACGTGGCCCCTGGCACAGAGGGCGGTGGTCCCCGGTTATTTGTTTAATGCATAACAACCTGTCACATCATGAAGAGGTAGGGGAGACCTGACGTTTATCCCAGCCACGCAGAAACCTGAGACCGCTTAGTAGCAGAGAGGACTGGCAGCAAATGAAAAATAGAAATACTGTGTTCGCTATGACAATTGGTATAACTCATTCTCAAAATCGAACCACGTTGCTTACCATGTACTGCTATGGCTCCCAGTGATGTCTTACTTTTGCTTAGATAAACTCGTCTCTGGGAATTAAAACCATATTTGATTGCTATCTATACTTCTATTACCACATATCCATTCAGAGTAAGTGCATAACTTCAAAAATAGAAAAAAGAAAAATAGGGTTTTGGTTTTTTTTTTCTTCAAAAGCCTCAAAAAGAGAGTCTGTGTATACAGAGAAGGATGTGTGGCCTGCAACAACACGTTCAAATAAGAAATACAAATACCGTTTTGAGGTGGAGCTCTATTTGGGGAATTCGAGTTTCCCTTAATTAACGAAGCTGCAAATTATTCGCATGTTCTGCTGCCCCATGGTCAGTGGAACCCCTGGTGACCAAACACACTTGTTCAAAGTAAGAGCCAAAGCCCCTTTGACCTTCCCATGTATTGTCTGAGGGAGTGATGGTCAGCTGGCTCCCAAGTAAGGCGGGCCCACAGCTGCTCAGCCAGCTGGCTGTCACACGCATGCAGCAGAACTTGGAGGGGACCCATGGCCTCACCAGATGCCTTATGGCAGAGTTCAGTCGATGCCCCACATGGTGAAAACTGATTCCATATTTCACATAAAATCCCTGGGTTTGCATGTCATTGCCAATACTTTCCATCTCGCAGAGCGAGCACCTCACGTTTGTCATTTAATTTTCCAAATGCGCGAGCTGTGGTCAGATCTGCAGGCGCTGGCCAGCGCCAATGCACGGACTTCTGGCATCTTGCAGGGAATTCCAGATATACAGTCTCTTTGGCTGTGACATGGTGCGAATGGCAACATTAATAACCCTGCTTCTGCCAGGAGGAGCCGAGGCAGCATCAGTGGGGTCTACCAGCTTGAATTAACCTGTGTAACCAGACAGAATAAATCTGAGGGCCTAGTGGACAGAAGCAGCTTGGTCTACGTATTTACTGATTTGGGAAACAGCTAAGCATAAAGGGAGCATATTGTGGGTCAAAGTTCAACACCAGAAAGGAATGAGAGAAACCTATCAGTGAATCCTTGACACAACAGGCCACTTGAGGGACCATTAGCCAGGACCTACATCTGCCCCTGAATTTTAAATGCAATTTAACTCTCTTGATAAGTTAACTTGTGTGTTAAAGAATATGTAAAAATATCAAGCTGTGTCCCCATTACTAGTTGGTGTGCCATAATATTCCGGCCCTGACAGACTCCTTCCAGAGGAAATCTGATTTTTAAAGCTAAAATTGTGACAGCATCATTAGTAGAATGGCCTAGCCAGGAAAAACTATGACTTTTGAACATGACATGCACGGTAAAGGGATGGGAATAGAGGGATGGGTCTTATATTGAGCAGACTAAGGATTTGTACAAAGTATCTTTAATAAACACATAGGTGGACCTAAATATGAATCAGTTTCATGCTTTTTTTAAAAGATTTTATTTTATTTTATTTCAGAGAGAGAGTGAGAGAGAGAGAGAGAGCACAAGAGGGGGGAAGTGGGAGAGGGAGAAGCAGACTCCCCGCGGAGCAGGGAGCCCGATGCGGGGCTCGATCCCAGGAGCCCCTGAGATCAGGACCTGAGCCAAAAGCAGACGCTTAACGACTGAGCCACCAAAGTGTCCTTTTTTTTTTTTTTTTTTTTTTGATGCATCAAGGAATGACCTCAGTTTATCCTTCCCATCTTTACCCATTGGCTCTTTTGCCCTTCGCTGCTTAGTGATAATGGGAGCATTGCTTTGCCTTTGGGGTAAGTGATTCCAGTTGAGCAATTTACCATGTGAAAACCAAAGGGGACAGGTTTTTAATGTGGAAAATGCTTTAACCTCAGAAAACCAAGAGGCAGACTCAATGTGGAATGACACCCTGTCTTTGAATCATGGTGTGCACCTCTAATGAGATCCAATTAAACCGTGTGTCCCGATATTCTCAATTTTGGTAAATTAGGCCTTAATTCTTATTTCATAAATAATTTCAGAGCGTCTGTGGCTTTAAGAACTCACTATATTTTATATGGCTCCTGACTTATGACAGAAATTGCAATAGCATGACATTTAGTAAGGCATTGATTTTTTGGGGGAACCCATCATAAGTAGTTCTGCAACTAGAGAAGCATGCTGTAATGATACCTATTATGTGCACAGCCCCAAGGGAAGCAGGATAGTGAGGTGTCCTTGTAGTCTCATTCATGATGCAGTGCTAAACTCCAGACAAATTGTACAAAGTCTGATGACCTTTTGAACGACCGACCTTTCAACTCCATCACTCTTTATAGAAGAGTGGGGAAAATCTAGTGTCCACTGGGACCAGAGAAGTAACATAAGTAAGTGAAGCGGTCTGGGTGCTGAATGGGGCACAGCATAGATTTTGGGGAATCTGATGCTACTCTGCTTTCCTCTGATTGTTATGATAGGCTAACGTGTTACTGCTGGAACGTGGTGTGGGCCCACAGTGTGGCCAGATCTTCCCACTCTTCAAGAACAGCTAGGAAATAAGATTTTTATATATTCTGATTTATAAAGGTTGGTTCATTTTAAAAACCTTTTTGTTTTGAGATAGTTATAGATTTGCATGCAGGTATGAGAAATTATACAGAAGCATCCCTTACATCTTTCCTCTTATTTCCCCTGATTGTAACATCTTGGGTGCTCTGGAAGCATATAGCACAACCCAGAAACTGACATTGACCCAGTACAATAACCTTATTGGCTCATTCTTTTTAAACTCTGTGCAGACCAATCACAGCACATTGGAGGGACAGAGTTGGCAGTCTTCCTACTTCTGCTTGCAGCTTCTGTGAATTACAGTCTTGCTGCGTTTAGGAGACCCGCCGACGCCTTTGGGTCCTCACTGCTGAAGCTAGAAAAACTGTTTAGAATTGCTAGAGGGTGAACCTCTCCTAGATCTTCCTGCCTGAATACTTTCCCAGTCTTCCAGTCTGCATTCCATTCCCTCCTTGCCTATTCATGTTTGCAACTTGGGCTGTCTCTGACACTTGCACCTTCTGTCCCTGCGGTGCATTCCCACATGCTGGCCTCAAGCTTCCACTTAGATGATGTCAGCTCTGTATGGATCCCTTCAAGCAGGCTCTCTGGGCTCACAGGCATCTCATATTTGCTTTCTTCGAATTCCCTTCCACCTCCTTCTTCTCCCTCCCCACCCCCAACACAAACCAAAGGCAAGTACTTCAAGGTGGTGGAAACCCAAAGTGTTTGTGCTGGAATTTTGAAATGTCAGATATTTATTTAAATAAAGTGAGTCATGATTTGGGGATTACAACTATGGAGTCGTTTTGTTTTTATAACATCTGTCATAAAAAGCCAGTTTTTACTGTAATTGGCTTTAAGACCTCTATGATGTTTTTTAAAAAATGCCAATAAAGTTTCAGAGTGTTGGGGGTTGATATATGCTTCTATATTTCTTTCTATTTCGTAATAAGGGCAGGAAAGAGCTGGAGTCTGCCCTGAGTGTTTCTTGATTGTTCTCACTGACATTGGCACCTTTTCCAGCCCAAGTGTAGAAATAATTCCTGTGACATTCCTGGTCGTTGCTGGTCACCATGACAGATGGTGGGAAGAGGCATTACCAGAGAGGAAAGCAGAGTAAGGGAGACCAGAGCCTTCTGAGTACCGGTGCCATAATCAGAATGTGGGGCTCAGCATCAGGAAGAACGTGTCAGGGAAGGAAAGAGGGGCAGAGCCTAGTGCCCTCTCAGCACACGGTGACCATTATAGCCTATGGTGGGTCACAGTCCAGAACCAGCTGCCTTCTTCCCATTGTTTGATCCCCCAATAGTGCGTGTGAACAGGAGTTGGAGGTGGGAGTCATGAAGCTTAGATTGAAGCTCCTTCTCAGATGACAATAACCATTCTCATCTAGCAGAGCTGGTGATTCTGAAGTGTATGCATATCATGGAGTGGAAGCAGGGGAGGAAGAAAGGAGTACAAATAACAGAGTCAATAAGCCCAAAGTAAAATTCCCCTGAGGTAACTACAGCTGATCCTTGAACAAGTGGGCATTAGGGGTGCCCACACAATTAAAAATCTGTACATGACTTTTGACTCCCCAGAACTTAACTGCAGATAGCCTACTGTTGACCAGAAGCCTTACTGAGAACATAAACAGTCGATTAACATGTATTTTGTATGTTATATATATTATATGCTATATTTTTACAATAAAATGAGCTAGAGAAAAGAAAACATTAAAATTATAAGGAAGAGAAAATACATTTACAGTACTGTACTCTATCCAAAAAAAAATCTACATAGAAGTGGACCCCCGCAGTTGAAACCCATGTTGTTCAAGGGTCAACTGTACTTCATTTTGGGGCTCCCACACTATTGAACGAATGGATGATTGGGATTATGCTTCCTTCCCTTCCAAGCAAAAGAAATCAATTTTAGGAGAAATGAGCTAAATTGTCCTTGGGTCCCACTTCCCTTTCTCACAATGAGACCAGAGGACACAGAGGCGTTTGCCCCATTCTGTTTTGTACTATCCCTTCAAGTCCTCTCCTCAACTTGACTTTGAAGTCAGAGTCTCCATGGGTCCCAGTCAGTGCTGCCTGCCTCTCTCCTGGCCCTAGTGGAAATGAGTGGCGAATCCATCCTTTGGCATGCACAACAGCAATTCTTCTTCCTTCTGCTGATCCTTCTCCTTGCCCCTCATGCCTCCCCCTGAGTCCTGCAAGTGCTGTCATCACCTTTCCAGATGGTACATTCTCCAGCCGTTACCCGGCAGCCCTGCCTTTCAGTCCTTAAGCCAAAAGTGCTATAAAGTTTACCGAAGCCCTCTTCATGACCCCAGGTATGTCTCCTCCTCTCACTTCTATACCTGGCTCCGCAGCAGAGAGGCCGTGGCAAAGGCTGGGTCCTGTTCTTCCTGCCCCTGTTATGTGTCACAGGGCAAGTGACAGAGACTTCGGACTTCGGTTCTCACATCTGCAGACAGCAATATGCAGTAGGGATTATTACTATCTCCATTTTGTAGGTGAAAAAACTGAGACTAACAGAAGTGGAGGAAACTTGTCCAAGGCCTTCTAGGTGTGGCCGCTCTGCATCCACAAGGGGAGGACTTTATAATGACGGGATTTCCAGTACCCATCACAGACTGCGGGAGGGGAGAGAAAGGGACCTCCCCTAGCGCTTTAAAGTACATCACTTAAACCCCTGGGAGATCTTTTACTAACAGTCAGTGCCCAGGATTCTGATTTAGTCTGGGGTAGATGTGAGGATCAATAGTTTGAAAGCCCATGGAGGCTGCTGCTGCACATCAGAGCTGGGGACCAAGCTTTGCACATATCTGGATGGAAGTTTGGGTGCAGGTAGATCTTTATACTTATTGAGCACTGGCTAAGTATTGGGCGGATGGAGTACGTTCTGTGATTTAGCCAATAGGTGACACTTAATCTTCCCAAGAAACTTTTGATTTAGGTATTATTATTATTCCCATTTAATATATGGGGGAAACTGAACTTCACAGAAGTTAAATCTGTGCTTCTCAAACTGGGCTATGTGAGGATGTAGCAGGGATTATGGAAACCACACAATGAATATCACATAACTTCCTGGGCCATGAATTTCATAGGCATCAGCCATACTCTTTGCTGAACCCCTGTTACCTGTGCACTAATTATCTTAACTTTGATGTATATTCTAGGCCAATGGAGCCAACATGGTGCAGTAGATTGTCAAATCATGGCTATAAATTCTGCCCATTCCACTTCATACTTGACATGAAGAGGCAAATGGAGAGTAAAATGAGGCTTGAGAGTCATTATATTGCCCTGGGTATAGCCACATTTCAAAGCAACCTTGAGCCCTCACTTCACTGGGTCTGTGATTGACTTTTATAATGGAGAAGATGGAGGTGCCTTTATTATAGCATCTCTAGTACCACTTTTATCAGTCATTAGTTCTGTTATGAGGACATTTCCTAAATAAGCTCTTACCTTATTTCAGTTATTATGTCTAAGGGGTTTTTTGGGCATTTTGATACCAAGTCTAGTTTTATGTGGTCAGCCATATAGGTTGATCTTCCATAGCAAAGTTGGAGTGAATGCATGTATTATAAAGTTATCTCTTTCAAGCTTCCCCATGGACACACATTTCTTCATCCTTCTTGAACCATGGGCTCCTTTATCAATCTGATGAACAACATAGACTTTCCTAGACTAGTACACACACAGACACACAGAGGGCCTTGCTTTTCAGAGCATTCATAGACCACTGAAGCCCATCCATGGATCCTAGCCACGGGCCCCAGATTAAGAGCCCCTGCCCAGTTCTGTATATTTCTCCATGACAAGGCCTGTGACTGTCTGAACTTGGATCTGTGGTGTTGTGTCGACTGTCTGGCTAGGAAGGTATTCAGTCAATGTCAGAGAATGAATGATTTCTATTAAGACTGATGAGGTAGGAAATGTGTTTGTGCACTTGTAGTTATTGTGACATAGACGTTGTGTTTTTAACAGCCTGTTGGAACATCACAGGATGACAGGGTACCCCAGGACCTCTGTTGGCTGCCCAGCAGGAGGAGTAGAGGGAATATTCTATCTGAGTCAGACTGTAGCACAATGTTAATGCATTCTGGACTACCTGACTACTTCCCTGAGGTTTCCTCTGCTTGATTTGGGGCCATGAACACTTACTCTTCAGTCTTAGGTCATCAAATCTGCCTCACACTATTTCTTCTTTTTATTTCATGTTGTTTGCTGTAATCTTGGCTTGAGGTATGAATTCCTGAGCTGGTTTCCATAGTCAGCTTGGCACAGGCAGGGAACATCCTAACCCTGGGCACAGAAGTCTGGATATCTTTGGG
Source organism: Callorhinus ursinus (assembly GCF_003265705.2). Taxonomy (NCBI): domain Eukaryota; kingdom Metazoa; phylum Chordata; class Mammalia; order Carnivora; family Otariidae; genus Callorhinus; species Callorhinus ursinus. Next base: position 93,501,294 of record NW_027397064.1, read on the forward strand.
GGGCAAAGCAGGGAGAGTAATCTCCATGTTATGATGTCCACAATTTAAAATATTTTAGACCGGTGTGATTTTATATATGCGCTAACTAGTTTAAATTTCAACTTGAGGGACAGGCAGATTTCCTGAGAATTTTCATTCCAGAGATGTCAGTCCTACTCCAGGGGCAGCTTCTACGCGCATTTCAGCCAGCTACCTATCTGTTAATACCTGAGGTTTTATGAATGTCAGCATTTGCTTTTATTTGTGAAATTAGTGAATTGCTAATAAGCTTGACAAAGTTAGACATGATCTCGTTGGTGAAGTTCAAGGTATCAATATTTGATTTCTGTGGATTAGTTGTATGTATATTTGTGTATATATATATATATATTAGTTATATGTATATGTGTGTATCTCATAAGTTATAGATATATGTCTGTATATATAGATAGGTAGATATCTATATGTTTATAGACATATGTATATAGATATATATAGAGAGAGAAAGACAAAGGAGGAAGAAGAGGAGGAGGAGGGGAGGAGGGAGGGAGGAGGGAGGGAGGGGGAGGGAGAGATCGGTTGATTGATTGTTTGATTCAGCACTGAGGCATAAACAGGGTTGAAGACTAGTAAGGCCTGTGGCTTGCTCTTTGGGGATGGTACTTGAATGTTGTTTCATGTAAGTCTTTTGTCCAGGCCTTGTTACAAAGAGTTACAATTGCCCAACTTCCACTCAAAGGATAGAAGCATGCTGCCTCTGGGATGTTTGGTGTCTGCGTCTAGAAAATCTTTCATGACAGGTAGTGAGAGGAACATACACAGGACCAAGATCTGGGGTTTCCTTGAACTTGCCCAACAGGTTCTAAGGAAATGGTCCTTTCATGTCTGCTGGCTAATCCATGTTTATTGAATAAATGTTTACATATGTGTAGGGACAGCTGATCTAGGTTTGTTTTCATTATAACTCAGTAGCAAGGTCATACTTTTTTGGTAGATGTCATTATCTGCCAAAAAGGACCTCCATGTTTTGTGTGACCAAATTGCCTGAGGACAGTTCATAGCATTCTGGCTGTATGGCAGACATCTTTCAAGAGAGATTCCACATAATAGTTTTTGCTGTGGTAACAACCCAGAAAAATGTAGTGGGTACAACAAGCAACACTTATTTGTCGTTCATGGCTCCCTGGGTCTGCTCTGGCTCTGCTGGGTCCTTGCCCGGCTTGGCTAGGCTTGACTCCACCCTGTAGGACGGGCTGGCTCCTCCTATCTTATGATCCCAGAGCCCAGACTCCAGTCACAGCCCTATCTGCTCTTTGGGGGCATGTTGTCCACGTGTGGGAGGCAGAAACACAAGAGGGGCAGGCAGAAAGGCTTTGCTTAGAACAGGCACACAGTGACTTCTGCCCACACTTTACTGCTCCAAGCCAGTTCCATGGCAAATTCCAAAGTCACTGGCGGTGGGAGGTGCTTTACACTTCTCCCAAGAGCGTACATTCTATCACCCTCCAAGGTAAGTCATAGGCCTTTCTTTGTCTCCTTAGTCACCAATGGGATGTCAATGCCAGTACGTTCCTTAGGTATTAACACGTAGGTGTTAATTGCCATCCATTTGCAGGATGGGAGTGAATCAGAAACGTGGAAAGCAAAGGCCTTGGCCTTGAGGGGCTCTCAGTCTCAGAGAGGAGAAACGATTTCTGCCTCAGAGAGCATATAAGTTTACCGTGGAGCAGCATTCAGACTGAGTTGAAAAAATACACATACTACACACAAAGAGAACACAGACTTTGGGCCATCCCCAAATCCATTGTACAAATAGTAATAGTAGGCCCACTGTTGTTCTGGGGTGGCACCATCTGGGCTCCACACCTCCAGGAGGGGAGAGACCAGTGGTTCCATAACTCCAATCAGAGTTTTGCCCCCACTCAGCAGTGAGAAGAAGACAGGAAAGTACACTGGGGGGCCAGACCCAGGTCCTAGCTCCCCCATGGGCAGGGCACCCTTAGGCAAACTACTGAAGTTTTCCAGGCCCTCAGATTTTTCACTTATAGAACGGGCTAGCTCATGAAGTCTGTGACCCCAGGTAGATAGCTGGGGTATGATCTGCCTTTGGGTTCCCTTTGGCCTAGATCCCCTCCTATTAGGGCAGCTAAGAATTACGAGACTATAGCCACCTATCCTAATGCTGGCCAGTCCTGAAACCCTCTAGTCTTCCCCCTCCCAAATACCACTATCAAATCAGGCTCCCTTGTGTCTGCATACAGTGTGTGTGCGTGTGGATTTTAATTTACTGTCTAACAGCAAACTTTGGTTTTATCGTTCCACGATTTGAAGTTTAAGAAATGGCTGCATTTTCAGGGATGACACTAAGGGGGTATTTTTTCTCAGGATAGTCACAGTTTGATGGATGTGTCACAGCAGTCAGCTCAGGAGCTGGAGGGACGCTCAGTCATGGCATTAGACTCTTCCAAAGAAGCCCCAGGCTCTGCTTGTTAAGCAGACTGCCTGAGTCGCCTGTGTTCTGGGGTCAGGAAATGTGATTGGTTGCCTCCCCTCCCTCTCAACCACCCACCCACCAGGCCCCAGTCCTGGTCTCAGCCCCCAGCACCACCCCTTGCCAGTCTTCTTCCTAGGCTTGCTAAATTGTTTTGAATGCTGTGGTAAATGGATTTTTCTTCAATGGAAACTGGACAAATCTGGTTTGGACTACAAACCACTCAAGTTTTTAAAAGAAGCCAACAAGGGGGACCAGGATTAGTCTGGTTTCTCTGTTTTCATGGTGTACAGACAAGTCCTAAAGGAAAACAACGTAGTTATCCTGAGAGCAAACACCGGTGCTTCTAAGAAAACTTGGAAGTCTACACTGATCAGCGCCTGAACAATAGCATCTCCTTCCTTGCAAGTTAAGGCGAAATTCCTGGAGCCCTATTTCATCTTAAATACCTGGCAGATAAGCATTCCTTATCGTAGGACTCAGGCTCCTGCACTTGCCAGATGCTCTCCTATGAGTTGACTTCCTTGGCAGAACAGAGTGACTAGAGTATGAACTTGGGGCCCAGAAATGGCCCATTTTCTTTTGTGGGAAGAATACTCAGTAAGTGTTCTTTATGTTGGAGCTGAGACAGGGGAGCTCAAGGGAGTTGTCAGAAAGGTTGGATTCATATTAAAAATGGTGCTAAAGACTGAAGACACCCCTACCCTCAGTGGGAGAGAGAAGAGCCAGGTTGATAAGAACAGTGCAGATCCTCCTGGAAGGGAGGGCCAGGTGGATTTTGAAATGGACTTTGCTTCTTTGCTTAGAGGTTAAGGAGCTACACTGTGGCTTGGGTCAGTGTCTCTGGGAATGCTCCAGTGTCCTCCGTGTATCTGCCCAAGACTCTGAGTGCCTGAGTTTACTCAGCAGAAAGCGCATTCCTGCGACAAACACATTCCTGACTTTGATCTTTTATTAACCTAATTAATCATTAAACTTTTCTCACTGAACTTTTTTTTCCTATTTTTGGTCTCTCTCTCTCTCTCCCCCCTCCCTCCCTCTGTCCCTTTGTTCCTTCCATCTTTATTAAGAGTTTTGTTGTTGTTGTTGTTGTTAACAAATTGGTGTCCACCAAGAGGGCACAAGACAGACCCAGCCTTGAGTAAAAGGGTAAAATGCGGAGGTTCCTTGCAAAGCCCTCCCAGCTCCCTCTCTTTCCCGCTGTGTCACAGCTTGTCCCTTCTGACCCAGGAGTCCAGTGCTTTCCTGCTGGATTCCTGCTCCCCACACACCCAGTTCCCCTGCTCCGAGCTTCTTCTTATTTTCCCTCACAAGGCCTTTCTCCAGAACCATTCCCCAGGACACATCAAAATGATTCATTCTTTTAGTGCAAATCAGTTGGGCTAAGTGAAGGGAAATTATCTTCATTCATCTGGGAGAGAAGAGAATCACTGTATCAATACTGAGGTAAAACTGCCTAAAATCTCCCTCAACAGTTCAGCACGGCTTCTAATTTGAGATGCTGCTGTTGATTTATTGATGACACGTGTGATTAAATAAAATCCCAACATGAGGAGAAAAGATAATAGGCCGGAGCTTTGTAGAGGGTGCTTTGTAAAGACAGTGGATCTTCAAATCAGGGATTTGATAGACTTGCAAATTAGTCCCCCAAAGTTTGGGTCCTGTCAAAGGGTGGCCTTTTTTCTGTTTTACCAAAAAGGACATATTATGAAAGCAATTGTCATTAATTAATTAACTCAATAAAGATTAATTGAGCACCTACTATGTTATGTTCTGTTGTAGATACTAGGATGCCGTATTAAAGAAGAGAGACAAGCCCCTGCTCCCATGGAACTATACCTCTAAAAGGGGAGACAGCAGCAATATAGGAACACCGGATAGAGGCAGATGGTAAAAAGAAAATTAAGCAGGGGACCAGGGGGAAATTGGTGGTTTGTTTGGGGTTAGGGGACAGTTGAGACCTATATGACAATTAAGATATTAATATATTAGGAAGACAGGCCTTCAAAGATCTGGGGGAGGTGTGATCCTGGAAGAGGAAACAGAAAGTGCAAAGGTCCTGAGGTAGGCATTAAGTTGACATGGCTAAGAAACGTAGAGGTAAGTGTAGCTGGGGTATAACAAACAAGAATATTGGTAGCTGGGGTGCCTGGGTGGCTTAGTTGGTTAAGCATCCGACCCTTGGTTTTGGCTCGGGTCATGATCTGATGGTGGGATCGAGCCCTGAGTCAGGTTCTGCCTATACCGTGGAGTTGGCTTCAGATAGTCTCTCCCTCTCCCTCCTGCTCTCTCTCTCTCTGTGTCTCTCCCTCCCTCTCTCTCTCTGAAATAAAGAAAACATTTTATTAAAAAAGAATATTGGGGGTGCCTGGGTGGCTCAGTCATTAAGCGTTTGCCTTCGGCTCAGGTCATGATCCCAGGGTCGTGGGATCGAGCCCCATGTCAGGCTCCCCGCTCTGTGGGAAGCCTGCTTCTCCCTCTCGCACTCCCCCCTGCTTGTGTTCCCTCTCTCACTGTCTCTCTCTCTCTGTCAAATAAATAAATAAAATCTTAAAAAAAAAATATTGGTAGGAGATGAAGCAAGAAATATAGGCAGGGACCAGTTTGTATTTGGCCTCGTAGTTCATGCTAGAGAGTTCGAATCTAGTTCTGACTACAGTGGGAAGCCTGAGCATTGGTGGTGATCCCCCAAATGACCTCACTTGCATGATCTAACTGAGCACTTAAATGCTGCTGGAGCATTGATGGAAAGGGGTCAAGTTGAAAGTCAGTTCTGTAATCTGGAAGGAAAAATGAGGGGCACCTGGGTGGCTCAGTTGGTTGAGCGACTGCCTTCGGCTCAGGTCATGATCCTGGAGTCCCGGGATCGAGTCCCGCATCGGGCTCCCTTCTCGGCGGGGAGGCTGCTTCTCCCTCTGACCCTCTTCCCTCTCGTGCTCTCTATCTCTCATTCTCTCTCGCTCAAATAAATAAATAAGATCTTTAAAAAAAAAATGATGGCTGGAGGGAGAAAGGCAAGGGGTCATCTGCTATTAATATTCTTTATTTTATTTGTTTAAGGATTTTATTTATTTCGAGAGAGTGAGAGAGGGAGAGAGAGAGCAGGAGCAGGGAGGGGCAGGGGGAGGAGAGAGAATCTCAGGCAAACATCCCGCTGAGCACAGGGCCTGATGCGATGCGATAGGGCTCAATCTCACATGACCAGCGCCTAAATCAGGAATCAGAGGCTTAACCAACTGAGCCACCCAGGCGCCCCCATTAACATCATTTATTAAAAGAAAGTATATATGAATATCCCCAAAATTAAGAGAAAAGGACAGTCATTTGCAAGGAAGAACAATCAACAACCTCCCTTGACATAATTCAAGCATACAGAGAGGTAGTTTCTCTGCTTATAAAATGAAAATGGCAACAAAGTTTTAGTTCCTAGTATTGCTTTTCATTTTACTGTGCTTTTGCTAAAAATTGCTCAACTGGGGGCTCTATTTCAATAGTTCAATAAGACAGGGAGCCCAAATGTCCATTTTCCTCCCAGTCATGGTCAAAATGTTGACAAAACCGAAGCCAGTCTCTCAACTCGTTCATTTCAGAACACTCGGGGTAAGGTGGATCAAGCGGGCTTCAGGCCACCCGGGTGTGCAGAACAGGAAGGCCCTAGGTGGAAGCCAAGTGTGGGACCGTCCACAGCCCAGGTCTGCCAGGGGGAGCTCCCCTCCCCGCACACACTGCCGGCCCAGCTGCGGGGCCCCTGTGGGACCCCAGGGACTGAATGCGTTGGTTAAACACTCTCATTTTTTACCCTCTGAAAGGCGACACAGGATGAACTGAAATGACACGAGCCCTCTTTGATCCATTTTATTCAGAGGGGAATCTGAGGCTGGTGGAGGTGAGGTGGAAGAGATCTTGGGGGATCCCAGGGAATGTGCCCAGAGTGGGGATGCCTGAGAGGCCAGCATGTGGCCAAGGGGGCGGCAGGACCAAAACTGTTTGCAGCACCCACTGTTTAAGCTGACGTCAGCCTGGAGTTCTTAGAATTACATCAATATATGGACTCTCCTGAAAATCTAATACATTTCACATGGATGTGAAATATAGTCGTTTTGAACCGAGAGTCTCATGTTAAATGCTAGACAGTCAGATTTTTACAAACTCAATAAAACATTGGTGGCTAGACGAAATACTTTTAGTGACGCATGCAAGAAATAACTCACAACGCCATGTGGTCATATTTGTCTGCCACAGGCCATTTACTTTATTCTTATGAGGTATTGGCTAAAGTAAATTTAATTAAATCAATTTCTGTATTTTTTGAATACTGTGAAAATACCAGTTGTCACTAATAATCAGTGATGCATGGCTCTTTAATTATCTATTACTCATTTTCTTTATAAAACAAATGGCTCAATCCTAATGAACTCAGTGTTAACATTATTTGTTTTAGAAAGGAATTTTTGCAGAACCACTTTTATTAGTCAAAACCTAGGACTTTTTTAGCTCTCTGAAGCATAATTGACAAATCACATCACTGCGTGGTTTTTGTCATATGATTTTATGTTCAAAGCTATTCAAAGATAAGTGGTATGTCACTTTGGGCTTGGAAATCTTCCTCCATTGGCACATACAACGTGACTCTGGTCAGTTACTTCCACAACTAAAATAATCTTTCTCTTCCTCACAACTCACTCGAAATTCTTAGAGAAACGTGGCCAGGTGAGTAAATAAGGATGCATTGCTGCCAAAGAACTGTGTCTTTTTTAAGATTGTATTTATTTCTTTGAGAGAGAGAAAGGGAGAGAGAGCATGAGCTGGGGGGAGGGGCAGAAGGAGAGGGAGAAGCAGACTCCCTGCTCAGCAGGGAGCTTATTGCAGAGCTCCAGCCCAGGACCCTGAGATCATGATCCAAGCTGAAGGCAGACACTTAATCGACTGAGCCACCCAGGTGTCCCAAGAGCTGTGTCATTATATTCTACATTGCTGTTAATTTACTGTCCTGGGTGACCTACAGCTCTTTTTTCTTCTTGCAACAGCCCTATCTCTACAACCTAAAGGGATATCAGTCTTCTCATCAGTTACCAAATCCAACATCCTAATTCAAGTCCTCACTTTCCATCCAACCTCCGTTTTCATCTCCTCCCTGCCTCTGGGATGACCAGTTCCTCAGGGCCTGCTTCTCAGGAGGCCTTTCTGGATGGATCTGCTTCAGTATCACCAGAAGGCTTGAGTGCACATGGTGCCAGTCTTGGACAAAACTGCAAGTTGAGTCCCTCTTTTTTAGCACCAGGGGCCTCCTGAACACCCAGGGTTTCTGCCTTTTCCTCTATCCATCTACCAAAAGTCACCCTCTGGATTGAATCTTGACTAAAATGCTCCAGATTATTAATTTGAAAGACACAAAGCTTTGAAGCATCCCTGAAGAAATGGTGTAGGCCATAGTGGAGGCTGATATCATGGCCCCCCAGGAAGGCATACCGGATTTCACAGTCTCTTTCCTTGAGCTGACTTGAGAGATCATGGAAGAAAGGTTTGGAAGCCATGAGTGGAGTAGTGCAGATGGTCCGGGAGAAGGCTGTAGGAAGAGAGGAGCTTGGGGGAGGTAAGTGAAAGTGAGGCCTTCCTTGCAATGCTGAAGAGTTGAATACATTTCCCCTATGGGCAGTGGAAGCCAATGAAGGTGAGAGGCAAGAAAGAAGTTTTCATAAGAGCCCAGGTGGAACACTGACTTGAAAACCAGGGTGGCGGGAACACGCCAGTTACTATGTTTTTCTGTTCCCAAAGAAATGCTAACCCAACCCTTCAGAGCTTCCCTATCTCTTCTTCGAAAAATACCGGCTCTTAGCTCTCGCTTGGCCTGACTGATGCTTTTACACTTAGTAGCCTTCCCCAATTTCAACTGAGATTTACTAATAAAAATTTTTCTGTTCTCTTATCTGCTTGTCTTAATCCCCACTTCTAAATTCTCCTCACTCTGGCCTATCTCCTCCAGTAAAAAGTCTGGAACTTATTCCTGCCGTACACCTGCACTTAACTCCCATCCCAAATTCCTTTGGTTTTCCCCTTTGTTTATCTTACCACGTGCATCATGCATACACCCACACTAAGTGCCTACCCTCCTATCAGGCAGCTGTGTCAGCAGACATTAATATTAATTCATAATACACCAAAGTTATAGATGTGCCTGGACCAATCAAGCTGGAAATCTACTTTGTGAGATGCAGCAAGCCAAGGCTGTCACCTTCCAGATCAGAGAGCTCACTGCTGACATTTGCATTTTACTTAGAGACAATGGATTGCAACTCTAATAGTGACAGATCATGCATTCATGAACATGATAGTATGCATGGTTCTGGTGTTTTAGCCTTATTTGTGGTATAGATTAGGGGAATTTATCTATAAATTTTTTTTAGGTTCCCTTGAGAACATGGCCCTATTAGTCAAAATTAGGATAGAACTCACTATTTAAAAAAAAAAATGTTAAAATCATTATTGTAGAAATGATGAATAGATATTCAACAATAATTGATTATATAATAATATGTAACAACCTATCCAGCATTATTCTAGGTACTACCAGGACCACACATAATATAAATTCCCAGAGATCATCACTATGCATATTTTTACATGGTTGAGATCATAATGTAGCTAGGTGTCCTGATTCTATCACTTAACCTTATTTCATAATTATTTTTCTGCGATTAAAATATATTCATAGACATTATTTTCAACAACTGCAGAATATGCTATAATATGTAAAGCTGGATGTTCTCCATGGACATATAAATCTCCTAAATTTTAAGAGAGTTGCTTTTTATCTACAACTGCTAATTGTATTGCCAAAGGATGCACCCATAGCCCTAAAATAGGTGATAGGATTGTTATTGGTCAAGCAACCCACAGCTAATTTCAAATATATATTTTAAATATATATGCAGCATTCTACCAAGGTTACCCAATTTTAAGACATCAGATTTTTAAATCTATAAATATGTTTCATAGATTTTATCAATACATTTTAAGTTTAACCTAGTTATTTTGAGTTTAATTTTTAGTCTCAAAATACAACATGACTCAGAATCACTAGATAATGCAGTAAAGTTAAGCTATCTCCTAAAACTCCCAGGCATTGTATTCTGAATTTAATTAATTTAGAAACTAGCCAGTTTATTTATATACCTATCCCCACAGTAGAGTAAATGCACTTTGAGAGAGGGATGGGACCTTTTTGTGCCCAGCACAGTACCTGACACATACTAGGAATTCAATAGATTGTCTGGAATTGTCTGAATTCTGATAGCATTTTGTAATGGTATCTCATTATATGTTCTGCTTTCTACTGGCTTCATTCCACTCTTACCTTGCAGAATATATCAGAATATAGCGGTGTATTATAACTAGAGTTGTGATCTTTTCTCATGGGTTACAGATTTCATTCAATTGTTGTGGTAGCTGACAACATAAAACCAGAAAGTACATAAATATTCAAATACCATTGCCACTTAAAACTGTTTTATGATTTTTTTTAATAAACAGCACTCAAAAATAAACTTTATCTTGGCTTCTAATTTTATTAATGTTTTGTTCCAATATACTTATTTTTTAATAATGTTAGAGATTATATTGGCAAAAAAAGTCAACGTTTTACGTGATTCACTACTTTACTGAAAAGCAAATAAACAATAAAGAGATCCCATTTAATCATTGTGTTAGTTTCCTTAAGGCCGCTGTAACAAGTGACCCTAACCTTGGCTTAAAACAACAGAAATTTTTGTCTCATAACTCTGGAGGCCAGGTACCCGAAATTAGACAGGGTTGCTCTCTGTCTGAAGGCTGCGGGGAGACTTCTTCCTTGCCTCTTGAGCTTCTGGTGGCTCTGCTCAGTCTTTGGCTGGTGGTTTCGTCCCTCCCATCTCTGCCGCCTCCTTCAAATGGTCTTCTTCTGAACCTTCTCTTCTCTCCATATCTGTCCTCTTAGCATGTCTTATAAAGACATTCACCATCAGAGTTAGGGCCCACCAGATAATACAGGATGATCACAGATGGAGATCCTTAACTTATAGACATCCACAAAGACTGTTTTTCCAAAGCTCACATTCACAGATTCTAGGGGTTTGGATACGGGTGTATCTTTTGGGGGACAACAATTCAACCCACTATAATCCTCGCTCGATAATATTTAACTTCAGATGTCACTCCACTGACAACTGGAAGCTGGATTTTCGGAGACTGGAAATCGCAATCTGTGTTAATCCCAAACTATTCTATGCGTGACACTGTAAAAGGAAAGAATGAATACATTCAAGATGGCAAAAGGGTGGTGGGATGGGGGAGTGGAGGGCAGATAAGATACTTAAAACCAAAAGTAATTTTAAAATATGTAAGAATACAGACCGAGTAAGGAAGATTGAAATTAAAAATGGAAAGACTCTTGTTTGCCAGAATTATGTTTTTGTAGACATATAGTATTACGGACCTGCTTTATATATTTATGTAGCAATTTAATAGGAACCAAAAATGTGGTCAGTATCAATGGAACTTTTCTGTTTTAAATTGGCATGACTGTGTGTGTAAACTGACCGGTTTTCACAGTTACTTAAGCGTATTTAAATTGGGAAAACTAAGATCTATAAATTCCGGCTTTTTTCGTTGCTTTTGATACACAAAAGTCTATCTGTACTATGCGATGTGGTCAGAAATGGAGCTCACACCAGTTACTTGAAAACGTGATGAAGGAATCAAGTTAGTTCTCCTACATGTATTTCTAAATATTAGTGAAGGTTTCACACTGTCCCTTTTAATAATCTGCAAAAATTGTTCTTATTCAAGGGGATTTCTGTTCAGTGGAAACATTGATGGGGGGGTGGTGATTAAAACCTCATATAAAGTGCTAAACAAAAATCCTGAAGTAGGCATCCCCAATCTGAATTCTTGCCTATCAATATGTACAGAATCTTAAGGGAGCTCTTCTTTCCCTGCTCCCATTGTCCCCCCACCTGCAGCCCTGTAATGATAGCTGGTCTTTTAATCTTAGGGCCAATGAGTCGTTCTTTGTCTGTGCAGTAAAAACCCTGGGCCTTTTCTGGCTGCAGAAACTATAACCTGATTCTCTCCTTGTCCCCCATGGACATCTCCCCTTGAACTGCCTCAAGCCCTTCACTGCCCCTTAGACTTTCTTCTCCTGTGCCCGGCACTCCTGAAGTTCTTGTTACAAAGCTGTGATTGTAAGGAGCATAAACTCATGCAGCCTAGCTCAAATAAAGAGTGAGGGCATCTTGTTGCCAGGCTCTGGGGCTCCCTCTGGAAGGAAGTGCCCTTGGCAGGAAGTGAACCTGGGATTCAGGAAGCCCTCAGTGAGCTGGAAGGTGGTCTCTGCGTCGATACTTCTCTGATTGTCTGCATCTGTTTCTTTATCTCTACTTGGCTCCACCTTTCTCAAATGTTTTTTTCTTCATTACGTGTTGAAAAGTGGCCTCTGTAGCTGCATCACGATTGATGTGACTTTTCACACCATTATCTGTGATGCCGGTTCCCAGTCCAACTCCATGTTATAAATGTTCACCTATATTCTCATATTGTGTCTCACGATGCTTCTGATTGGCTGACTGTAAATCAGGTGTTCAAAACTGGTTTAGTTCCCCCACCCCCCAAAAAAGCATTCAGTCCCATCTGCTGCATGGTACCCCTTCCCTCGCCTGCTTCAGAGGTTGTTAAACTCAAGTTGCTTCCCTCTCTCCATTCTGCTTTTCACAAACCTCCATCCACTGGGCTTTGCTCTCCATTACTGCACGCATTTTTCTCTAAGTGCATCAGTGTTGATGTATCAGATGATTTTGCCTTCCACCCCTGCAGATTTATTGTTGTGATTTTTCTTATAATCCCCGCCCAGAATATGCACCCAAAATATGTTTTTTTTTAAAGATTTTATTTATTTATTTAATTGACAGAGAGAGACAGCGAGAGAGGGAACACAAGCAGGGGGAGTGGGAGAGGGAGAAGCAGGCTGTCTGCTGAGCAGGGAGCCTGATGCGGGGCTCGATCCCAGGACCCTGGGATCATGACCTGAGCCGAAGGCAGTCTCCCAACCAACTGAGCCACCCAGGCGCCCTGCACCCAAAATATGTTTAAAACAAATGCATTTCCTTCTACTTCTTGTGCTCGTTAGGTTTTTAAAAATATCGTGCAGAGTGAGTCCATTGATTGGCCCTATTGGTCAGATTGCTATATTATACTGAGACAATAAAAACTCTCCTTTTGATGTATTAAAAGGCACCAAGTCAAAGTCTTTATCACATATCGGTATGCCAGATTTCTACTAGATGTTACCTTATATCAGTTGTTTCCCAGAAAATTCAACTGTGATGTAGATAAAGAAGACATGGTCGTCTGTTCCCCAAGGATCAGGTCTCTGTTCCTATGTGGGAACCAGAAGGTGGAGTATTTGCCAAAAAGAAATTCATACTTCAGCTCCTCCATCTCTCTCTGGTAAGCCACATCAAGGGCTGGCAGAATCACCACTCAGCCAGAAACCCCTCCTGACTAAAATTTTCCTCCATGAGCTGACACTGATACAGGGCTTTTCAGAAGATTCTCTCCAATTCAGCTCCTCACATGATGGGTGCTAGGGATTGCACAGAGCTCTTTTCCTTTGGCTTCGATCTCCTTGCCTGAGACTCTCTTAAAAGAGTTATATAAGCATTACCAGCAGCAAGGTCAGTGTTAGCCCATGCATTGTCTCATGCAAATTTTAAAAAGCATCCTTTCTTGTACAGATTAGAAAATTTTTATAATGTCCACATTTATAGTAGAACAAGATTTTGCAACTATCTGCTAGAGAGTTGTCATAATAAATATAAAAAATTTCAGTGGTTATGTTGGGGCATTCTTGTGCAGTCTACAACCTGCCTGATATTACCCAGCAGCCCCAGAGGACTTTATTATTTAATCCCCAAAAATGTTGTTTTTCTGTAAGCAAATTTTGATAATAAAGGTAGAAGTGTTACTGGTGGGAGAGTCCACATTGTATGAATGGAGATCTTGGTCCCTGGGTTCCCCACAAGAAGATTTACGTGGGGATCTGTGCTCAGAATAAAGACAGTCAGAAGGATGTAGCAAGCACAGAGCAGTTTATTAAAGCTAAAGTACACTCCCAAGGTGGGATTGCCAGCAGGTTCCAAGAGGGGGAAACGACCCCACGATTGTTTTGGAATTGGATATTATTGGGTCTCTCTGGGCTGGGAGGAGCTGTGATGTACAGTGGGGTAGTCTCTCATGGGGCTGCTTCACGTCTTTTGGGGGGCTCCTCCCACAGGTTGGGAGGGGGAGTTTTTGACCCTACAATCTTTGTACCTTAAACTTCATGTCTTGGCAGCCTTTCTCCATGGGAAGGGGTGCTGTACCCTCAGTGTAGATGCATTATAATGAGTCCAGGGGTTGCCCTGGGGCAGAGGTGGAAGAGGAGAGAGCATGTTCTGCACCTATGGCTCTTGATCTGTCAACCCCAATGTCTTGGAGGCCACAAGGTGAGGATGTTGTGCCTCCAAGTTTTTGATGTGTAGCTTATTCATCACCGTCCTTGCCTCCATCTCTTGTCTCTATCATCCCCTTCAAGGACTTGGGACTCTTCCTTGGGGTATTCCTTCCACTGCTCATGTCTAGCTTATACTGAACAGAGGTAGCAATAATACACTGTTCTTCCATTCCAAGACTTTGCAATGAAATGATCAGAAAACCTCAAATATAGGGGCGCCTGGGTGGCTCAGTTGGTTAGGCGACTGCCTTCAGCTCAGGTCATGATCCTGGAGTCCCTTGATCGAGTCCCACATCGGGCTTCCTGCTCGGCAGGGAGTCTGCTTCTCCCTGTGACCCTCCCCCCTCTCATGTGCTCTCTCTCATTCTCTCTCTCTCAAATAAGGAAATAAAATCTTTAAAAAAAGAGAGAGAAAAAGAAAAACTCAAATATAAAAAGGCAAACAGAAAGGATCTTTTTAGATTGCTTTCTATAGAGTTGGGTAAACAACAGCCATGAATAAAAAAACCTTTATTTACTATGGGAAAAAGAAAAGGTTATTTGGAGCCTTGGAGGTAAACAGAGATATTTGAGAGATTTTTTAAAATTATTTTTAAGAGGTTTCATATTGGGAACAAGGAATGAAAGAAATAGGTTTCATTTTGTTGTATTATGTTTATTTTATTAGAAGAGTGGTCTGGCCTGACAGGTTATTCTAGCTGGGTATAAACGGTTGTCAGTGATCTGTATTGTGCAAGGTTTGTCCTTACTTCTTTATAGAAGTTGCTTTCCCTGTTTTGTCTTCACACCATTCTTTCATAAGGATTTTCTCTCTGTTTCATGGGAAGCTTGGAGAATATGACAGAGCAGAGTCTCAGTGTAAGTCCATTTAACTACAGCCTGTGTCTTTCCCATTGTAATTGCTCCTCCATAGACTCACCTGAATAATAGTAATGGTAAAGATATTACTGTGTGTTGTGGATTGAATTGTATCCTCTAAAAATTCATATTATTTTAAAGAATTTCTATTTACTTCTATTATTAAATTGAAGTTCTCACTCCCAGTACTTCAAAATATGACCATGTGTGGAAACAGGGTCTCTACACAAGTAGTCAATTTATTTTTTTTAAAGATTTTATTTATTTTTGTGTGAGAGAGAGCACACAAGCAGGGGGAGTGGGAGAGGGAGAAGCAGGCTGCCCACTGAGCAGGGAACCTGATGTGGGACTTGATCCCAGGACCCTGGGATCATGACCTGAGCTGAAGGCAGACACGCTCCAGACTCATCACAGAGTCTTTTTAAGACTCTCTCCCTCTCCCTCTCTCTGCTCCTCCTCCTCCTCTCTCTCTCTCAAATTAATAAATCTTTAAAAAAAAATGAGATCATTAGGATGGGCCCTCTTCCAGTATGAGCGGTGTCCTTACAAAAAGGAGGAATTTGGACAGACACACACAGGGAGAACACCATGTGAAGATAAAAGGAGAGACGGGCGGGGTATGCATGTACAGGCCAAGAGATGCCAAAGATGTCAGCTAACCACTAGAAGCCGGGGGAAAGACCTGGAACCCAGTCTCCCTCACAGCCCTCAGAGGGAACCAACCCTGCCTACACCTGGGTCTTAGACTTCTGACCTCCAGAACTGTGAGGAAGTAAATTTCTGTTCTTTAAGCCATTAGTTTGTGGTATTTTGTTACTGCCACCCTAGCAAAATGATACACTCTGTGTCTTAACTCAGATGGTTGGAAGCCGAGGATAAATATGCTGAAACCCATGTTGGATGTCTGAGTATGGTGTCAGAAGCATATGGGGACCGCTGTGGGTTTGGGAAAATGGAAGCATCAGTGTGGGATAAGAAATTCCTATTCGGTGAACACCAGCTGGGCTCAGCTCCGCTGAGAGAACTGAGGCTGGATAAACGGAAGGCCCAGCAAAATGGAGAAAAGCCCTTACAACCCTGTTGTTCATTTAGCTGGAGTTTTGCTTTATGCTTACTAATTTTATGTCTACCTTTTATTGGAATAGACCGAGTTCATTGAACTTGAGTTAGTTTGATTAAACTACACCTTGGATGTTTATGACCTTCCTCAGCTTGCCAACTTTGCTGGCCATATCCGTTGGAGTTTGTGCGTCTTGGTGATTCAGTTATTCCTTCCTGATACACTCGAGGCAATGAATGGGAAAGGTGAGAGAGAAAGAAAATGTGAGCAGGGCGGATGGACTTAGGAAAATGGTGTGTCGAGTAGGGGGATAATTGATCTTTATCATATATGTGGCAGTTTGGGCCTTAAGGAGAAGAGAGGATATTTGGATGCAAACAGGATTCTTTCCCTGGAAACTCACAGGAATGACTGCACAATGATCTGATAATACTACAAATCTCTTTGAAACATTTATACACACAAATAATTCCTAGACAGTCAGTCTCTCTCCTGCATGTTAACCACAAAGCCAAATGGTAACCAGTGCAATTCAATGCAAAAAGTTTACTTGGTCTTATCTGCTGTGATCCAAACAAGGCTTGGATATTTTGTTTTCAAGGAATTCTGCAGCCCCAGCTACTATAATTCTCCTCATAGTTTTGGAGGGTGTTTCTGTGAACACAAGTTTACGGACGACACTGAGTTAGTTATATAATTCTTTCAATTTATCTGTTTCTCTCAGAAGGACAGAGCTGCAGGCCCTGGCAGACAAGCTCCTCGTACCCCAGTGTGGGTGCCCTTATCACCTCTTTAAAAAGCTTTAATATGTTAGTCTGAACTGTTTGTTCCTGAAGTAAGAAATGCCCTTCCTAGCTGAACTAACGTGTTATATAAATTATTAACTGGTCTCTCATAGCCAATAGTAACAATACCAACAGCATATTGCTAAATATTCATTTCTCTCATTTAGTATTTCCAGAAGAATACTAGGGATGATGCCTTATATTATTTCAAGACCAGGTAAATAAATCTGCCTTTTAAATATTTCTGTCCCAGACCCTGGTTTAGGCATTTTCACATAGGAATTAAAGCTTTGATCCTGTCTCCCTGGGCCCACCTTTGAGCCTGAGGAGTCATAATTTTTTGGTCTGCTTTCTCCTCATGCCTTCCTGGTGATTTCTTTGATGAATTGAGTTGCCTTTCACCTTATATGATCTAATTTTGTTATATGTTTTCTGAAGTTCCTCCCCCCAAATGGTAACCTGGAGTTTCTGTGAAGAAGCTTAAGTGATACTTCTTATTAATTGGATTCGCTCGTAAGTTTTGGATCATCATTTACAAAGCTTACACAGAAGGATTCTACTATTTCTTGTTCCTTTTGGCATGCAAAAGCTCTTTGGGGTAAATACTGTAATCCCAAGTTTGTCTTTGTGTGTGTTTTTTTTTTAAGATTTTATTTATTTACTTGTCAGAGAGAGAGAGAGAGCACAAGCATGGGGAGCAACAGGCAGAGGGAGAAGCAGGCTCTCTGCTGAGCGAGGAGCCCAATGCAGGACTCGATCCCAGGACCCCGGGATCATGACCTGAGCTGCAGGCGGATGCTTAACTGACTGAGCCACCCAGGCATTCCCCAGCATTAGTCTTTGAATCATTATAGTACATGCTCTTGCTAGCATCCAGGTCCCTTGACCTGCAGTTTCCTCAGCCTGCTGTCTCCACACCCACCTCCTCCACCAGACTAATGCATATTCATTCTTAGCTCTTGTTTTGGATGCTGCATTTTCTCAGAGAGTTTCTTTGACCCCTATGTCTGAATTGGGGGACCTTGGCAGATATTATTGTGCTCCTGGCCTACCCTAGCCCAATCTCACTATTTTGTAATTGTGTATTTACTGTTCTGAACACCTTCTATAAACAGTTTAAAGGCAAGAACTGGATTTAGTTTACTAGTGCCTGATACACTATCTGACTTTTTTTTAAAAGATTTATTTATTTTAGAGGGAGAGAGTGCATGCAAGTAGAGGGGGAGGGGCAGAAGGAGAGGAAGAGAGAATCTCAAGCAGATTGTCTACCGAGCATGGAGCCTGACCTGAGCCTTGATCTCAGGACCCTGAAATCACAACCTGAGTTGAAACCAAGAGTCAGATGCTCAACGACTAAGCCACCTAGGTGTCCCCAGGGTCTGACTTCCAAAAATCAAGCCCCAAATATTTTTATTGAAAGAGTGAATGAAGGATAATGTCTCCATCCTCACATTTACCCAACTGTGTGATTGCTTATGTGAATCACCAGTTATACAGAAAGTATCTCTGCAAAGGATGCAGAGCACTTTCTAACTTGTCTTTGTGTGCTGAGTGTCCAGTACAAGGCCTGGTCACAAATAGGTGGTGAGTGAAGGAATAAGCAAATGGAGACCAAGAGCCCTATAGTCTCCTGCACCATCTTTTGCCATGTTTCTTGGTCATCAGGGCTCAAAGGGAAGAATAAGCTCTGGTATTTGGTTTTCTTCTTGATTTCTTCCTACCCCTAATGATCTTTGGACAAAGCACAGCAATTTTCCTTCTCAGTATTTATAGCACCAAAGTTGTTCTTAGTAGTCCTTTGTTTAGCTTCATAGGTAGGAAGATGACTTAAAAAAAAAAAAAAAGATCCCTGTGATGGGAAGGATGAGTAAAGTTGTCTATTAATTTCTATTTGTTTTGGAGTCTAGATTACAGAGAATTCCTGAAACAGGTGGTAGAACTAATGTTTTTATGAATATTGAAATCTGCTGACTTTATGTATCAGTCTGTGATACTGCACTAACTCGATGTGAAAGATGAATGTAATTTATGTGGAGTTATAAACAACAGCAGTTCCCTGGGTATTCCAAATCCATTTTATGGAGTTGAAACATGCTTGGTTTTTGTTTGTAATTAAAACTGCAGGAATTTTTTATTAACTGTTGCTCACAGTTCAGTGGTTCCCTGAATATTCCTAGGGCCTCTGGTGATAAGTACTAGGCAGGTGCAGATAAATGTGAAATAGTGTGCATATATAAGCACATTTTTGATAACTGAAAGCTTTCATGTGCTCAACTAAACTGTGAATGACTTGGAATGAAGTAGTAGAAACAACAAGTCCTCAAAATGCTGCTAGTTGTAGGATTTTGACAGGGTCAGACTGAGTTTACTACTCAATGGCTCAAATCTCTAATAAAGTAAGCATATGTATAATTCCTCCTTTGTAAAGCTCTGTTCTACTCATTCACATCTTTGGTATAACATCCAAAAGTTATACCAAGTTTCCAAGAAGAGCTGGTTGATTTGAACGTAGAACCAGGTCAGTCAATAGCTCTCTATTCGGCAGACCAGCCTCAATATTTGTCTGATTGTGTGACTTGGTTTCTGTACCAAGATGACTCTGGACTCTGTTCTCTGCTGAAAACTTTTTCTGAAAAACATTCAGATGATGAGAAGCAACAAGGTCAGTTTTAGGCTCTGTCGTTTCCTAAGAGTGTCATTTTATGTCAGTCTTACGATTTAGTAGTATGCACGATCCCTCTATATTCTTGGAAATTTACAGTGAACTCGTTTTAAATTGTCTTGTTTGTATTTGAGTGTAATGGGCCTTTGGGGTGCATTTTTAGTTGGGGAGTAAAGAAATTATGTCTGACTTTGGTAAATGAACATAAAAGCTAAAATAATGTATATTTTTTAAATGTTAAGCTTCCTAAGCGTAGGAAGTTTTCATTCATTCACAAGTAGCTAGTGAATACTTGAGATGTACCAGCCATTGTGCTATATGCTGAAAATATAAAGAAAAAACAACAAAAACAATGACAATACTGTTGTGGTCACTGTCTTTAGGGATTTTCACCATCTAATGGGGAAGACAAAAACAAAGATAGGTTATTATACTTTTTTTAATGGTATATTGCTTGAGATATGCAGTTAGTATCAGGGCAATATAATTAACCATAGTGTGTGTATGGGGATGGTGCTGAGTTTTTCATATGTGACTGAACAAAATCATGGGGGTGGGAGTGAGAAAGAGCCTAGCTGGTGAAGCAAAGCCATAAGTCATTTGTGTTGTGGTTAGTAATTGATTGTGGGTTAATAATCCATGCTGGTTGAGGCTGGAGAGTTATATAGGGTCAGATCTTGGAGAGCACTGTATGCCAGGTTAAGGACCTTATGTTTTACTTCTGAGCACTGAAAAACTAGTGGCATGAGCCAATAGTCCCTTTGGACAGTTTACTTAGGTGATTCTGCTGAAGATGGGACTATGGCTAGCAAAATATAGTCAGGGTGAGCCATCAGTAGCCTGAATTAAGGCATTAGGCAATGACAGTGTGGATGGACACAATGTTTTAAAGACAATAACACCAAATTTAGATGAGAGGTGGGAGTACGCAGGAGAGGGGGAGGAATGTGAGACTCCCAGGTTTGAAACTGGGGTGACCAGTTGGATGATGGGGCCACCAACTAAGAGGATGCAGGAGGAGGAGTAAATTTAGTGGGAAATCAATACATTTTCTTGACATGTTGAATTTGACTTGTCCATGGGTCACTCAAATCAATGTGTCCAAACGGTAGTTAGATACTCTAGTCTGAATATCAGGGTGAATGTCTGGACTAAATATTTAGACTTGAGGGCTCTCAGGAAGTAGAAGGTAGTTGGCAGCATGATAGAGGCAGAGAGCTCTCTGGGGTGGGGGGATGAGTAGGGAGTACAGGTAAGAGGAACATGGAGGCTAAGGATAGAAATATCCAGAATATCAACATGAAAGAGGGATATATCTATGTATCTAGTCATTCTCAGGGTCCAACAAAATGGTGCATATGAAATGTTCAATAAATAAAAAATAAATTATCGATAAATAAATTCCGAATGTGTAAATGAAACTTAAAAGGTACAATTAGGTAAACAAATTTTAAGATAGTGGCTTTCACACCTGAGTATACAATGGAATCACTGAAGGGCCTAAAAAATCATCATTGACCAAGTTCTGTATTCCCCAGAGCTCTGACCTAACTGTTCTGGTGTGGTGCCTAGACATAGGCACATGCACGTGTGTGTATATTTTACATCTACAAGTGACTTCAACATGGAGCCAGGATGTAGAACTAGTACTCTGGAGGAAACAAGTCATTTGGGAGGGCAAGGAGGAGGTGGAAGTCCTGGGGAGAATAGGAAAGGAGCCAAGAGAAAAACCAAGGAATGTTATAGTTTCAAAAAAAGGAAAAATCAGAACAAACATATTCCATAAGAAAGAAGGCAAAGATCTTTGAGGAAAACTAATAGAGCTGGGGAGGTGGATTAAGAGGAGGTCCGTGTTCCTTGATGCATCAGGCCATGTAGATGTAGCTTTCTGTCCTCTTCAGTATACACATAAGGTACATTAATCCAGAAAGTCAAGGATCTAGTCATGACTGACTAGAACCCAGAATATTCTCAGGGACTAAAATAGTCTCCAGTTGTAAAGTAGAAGCCACTGGAAGCAGTCTTCCCCTCTTAGGGCCTGAAGAGCACCAACATGACCTTTTCTATAAGATATAGGTATGTGTGCAGAGGTACTGACAGCAGTGGACGGGGGTGCCAGGAACTGCACACATGACACCTACTTTCTTCTCGTATTTTTCCTAATAGACAAGTGTCACCATGTAAATGGTTGCTCCCATTCCTAGTGAGGGTGTATGTTGGAGGTGAGGTTGAAGGCTGCTTTACTGAGGATTTGATTGAGATGCTTCAAGTATTTTGCAAATAAGGGAACTGTTCTAATCAAGACATAACTTCGGTGACCTGGAAGTCATATTATGGGTTCAGTGCATTCTGAAGGCTAATTTCAGTGTCAAGATTCTGTTGTTGCAGGAACAAGTCATTAGGTGTTCACTCAGTAAAAGCAAAGTAATTTTGTATGATATGAATTTAGTTCATTGCTCAACATTAGAGTTCTCTGGCAAATGAGAACAGAGAGAGGGAGAGAGAGAGAGAAAGAGAGAGAGCGTGAGGGTGAAGGATTGGGAGAGAGAGCGCCTACATGAACCCACATGAATGTATGAGCAGGCACAGAACCATACGTTCTGTTTCAACTCTTTTAAAAACACTTCGTTTGGTCCACTTGGCTGTGGCATAGCTCAGAAATATGTGGATTGTTCAGTAGAGTTAATTATTAGCTTTGTATGTTAGAAACTGCTTCAAGACAATGGTACAGAGGAGGAGAACCTCGTGTTCTCTATTGACCTTCCATGGTCTCTCATAAATACCAGAGCATTGGAATCTGCCCTCTGGTATGTTCTTTTGCTGACAGTTCTCAGATTCACCATTATCCCATACCTGAGACTAATTTGGGTGCCTATGTACTTGACACCTCTGCCTCAAATTATGAGACTGATACCTGGCAAGGGGAATTAGTCTGAGATGACAGGATATATGAAGTCATGGCAGTGATGTCTGAACTGAGACAAATGGCTTGGCTTGGATCTTATGATATACACCTTTCCCAAAAATAGGACATTTTGCAGAAGAAATATGATTATGAATTTTATGAATGACTCATATATAGCAAAGGAGTGATTTTCCCTCAGAAATCCCAGAATGCCTGACTCTCATACATGCTTGGAAGCTACAAGCGATTGTTGTACTGGTTGCTTCATAGTCAGTGGCATAAGCTTAAACCCCAGGCCCTCACCCATTCATTCATTCAGTCCATCAGTCTCTATTTGTTGGGTGTCTACTCTGTTAGTTGCTGATTAACACTGAGGATAAAACAGTGAGTGGAAGAGTACACGAACCTGTCCTCCTGGAGTTTGCAGGCAACTGAGAACAGATCGGTGGGTGAGGAGACAGATACTTAACACATAATACACTCATGAATGTAAAATTGTAAACTCATGCAAGTCTTCCCAAGGAAACACATATTTACCCATGAGAGTATATTGTAGAGCAGTGACCTGCACTGGGGAATCTAAAAGGCTTCTTTGAGGAAGTGAGTCTAGAATTGATGTGTGAAGGATGGAAACTAAAGGGGAGGTAGCATGTGTAAAGGCCCTGTGGTAAAAGGAGTAATGAAGAGCCAAGGAACCGAGAGACCAGTGTGTTAGAGTGCAGAGAGTTGGGGAAAATTGAGGGGCAAGGCAGGAGAGATGGATGGGGTCAGATCCTGTAAGGACTTGAGGGTTGTGTTAAAACCTATGAGAAGGTATTGCATGGTTTTAAGTGGAGGAGAGTGACACAGATTTCTGATTTGAAAAAAATCATGCTGGTGGCTGTGTGGTGAACAGCCTAGGGAAAAGAGCATAATAAGCGTGAGACCAGCTCATGAGTTGTTGTGGAAGTCTAGGCAAGAGATGACAGTGTTTAAGATCATCATAGTAATGGGGGAGATAGAAGTGGCTAATTCCTAAGATATCTAGGGATAACATTTATGGTGGTGTTGACTGGATTTAGTTTGGGGAGAAGGAGGATCAGGGATGACTCCTAGTCTTCCGTCCAGCGTAACTGTATAAATAGTGGTTTCATGGAGAGAGAGCCACCAGAAGAGGGGCACTAGGATGGTTGTGGCTGCTCTGGTGCAGGTACAGCGTGCCAACCATGAGTTTTGTTTTAGATGTCTTAAGTTTGAGTATCTTTGGGAGACCAAAGAACAGATGTTCTGCAAGAACAGCCTCAAAGCTGACCTGTAATAATTCCTTCCTGATGCCCTCGCATACAAAGCTTCCAGAAGTTGCTGTGCAGTGCCCCCTGGTGGAACTCCCCGTTTTGCAGCTCAGCTCCACTCCAACTGACGGCTGAGGCTAGGCTTGTCCTAAGAAGCCCCATGTGCCATTACATGAGTTTGGTTCATCCCTAGATAGGTCTTCTATCTCCAAATATGTATGCATATCATACCCAGTGTATCCTACCAATGGCTGTTGTGCCTTGAGAAGCCATTTGATACCGTGGGAGAAATCCTGGTTAGATAAAATGGATTCCCAGTTGAGCTCCACCATCACTAGCCGTGTGACTTGGCCAGTGTGATTTCTCTAGATCAGTATTTCCTCCTGTGTGAGAGAAGCATCTGAGCTAGATAGTCCGTAAGAGTCCTTCTGGGTCTAGAATTTCATTGATTCTAATTTCCAATCTCTATCGCTGTCTCTAATTTCCAATCTCTATCTCTATCTCCACTAATCTAATAGTTTGGAGAATGGAGATGAGCATGTTTCTAGATAGAGAGGGTAATCTTCAGCCATTTTGGAATGTCTCATATCTGGTTTGCTTCCCCAGGGGGGCTGTAAATTACAGACCCTTCATTTACCGTTCCTTAATCAGGTTAGTATCATTTCTAGCAAGCAATTTTTAAATAGGGATAGAGAAACATTTCTTCTTAAATGCTAACTAACATTGATTCATGATTAGCTGTGGTGCTCTGTTGAGGATTCTTGCGCAGCATCTTGGCTGGGAGGAGAAAGTGCCATATGATTGGTAATGTTTGTCAATGGTATGGGCTGGGGGATGGTAGCCTGTCAGTGCCATGCCTTGTCGTCCCAGTTCTGAGCTCTGCTGTTTGTCCTGACAATGCACAAGTGTTGGTTAGTGGCTAAAACAAGCAATTACAGGATTATACTTTCCCAAACTTGTTCTGGAGCTGAAATTTTCCACTATCTTTTATTGTGTTAAGTTCTAATTTCCAGCAACTTGATGGAATAACAGGAAGGCTATGTCTATGTGTCTAGTTCATTTTGTTTACTGGTTAACACTGGTTAGCGCTTCCTGCAGAAAATACGAGATGCCTACTTTTCTGTGTTTAAAAGGACAATCTAATGGAAAGAAATCCTTCTTTGAGGGTTGAGAATCATGCAGGAATTCAGGGTTTGTCCTCTGTACTAGTGCTTGTCAGTATTCATGGGCATACCTATGGGCTGGGGATCTTGTTAAAATTCAGATTCCTGGAGTCTACCCCCAGAGATTCTGATTCAGTAGGTCTGGACGGAACCAGAGATTCTGACAAGCTGCTTGTCTGGGAACACACATAGAATAGCAAATGTCTAAACAGCACTAATAATTGCACAGAAACAAAGATGTAGGCAGATAATTTAGAACCACTGTATGTTTGATAGTTAGCCATACCCTAAAACTTCTTCTTTTAAACAAATAATAGTACTCCCTAAATTCTCAATATGAATTCTATGATTTGCTTCTTTTTCCTAAGAGTGTAATGCAGGAAAAAAATACTAGTTGATTGAGGTCTTTGGTTAATTGCATTCCAGACAATTAACATTTTATTGAGCTCATAGAACACTCAATATATACTACAAGGTGTAGTTACTTAATTGTAGCTTTCTTTTAAATTTTTTAGTTGTTTTGTTTAACTACAAAAATGATATTTGCTCACTGTTAGAAATTCTAACAATGCAGAAATACGTAAAATAGAAAGTGCAAAAATATCCTGTCCCAAACCCTAGCCCTCAATTTAGTAACATCATAAGTCAGTGTGAACAGTTGGGACTTTTCCTGTGCTTGTGTAAATCTTGTCCGTCTGTCTATATATTAACATGAACACATACAAATAAAGATTTTTAGGGGGGGAAAATAAATGTCTTTTTCATTTCTCAAAGTGGGAATTAGATTTTTAAGTCCCCCAGGATGAGATTCAGAGGAGGCAAAAGTGAAGATTTCCTCTCTCCTTTCTCTTCCATATTTTTGTACTTTGCTTCTTGACACTTACAATATTTTAAACACCTTTCCAAAGAAGTGCACAAACGGTGGCTTTGCTTGCCAGTGTTTTAGTTGTGTTGAGCTGGTTCCCTTCATCTGACTATAAATCCCAATTTTGATTCTTTTACCTCTTACAGAATACCTGACACAGGGACCCGTACAAGATCCCTGGTAAATACAGGCCTGATGCATTCACAGACCTTTGAGGTGTCCTGCTATCACAGTGGATTTTTCTCAGGTCTGGGATATAATATTAATAATGCTTGGTCATCTCTTCTATACATATTTATTGAGCACCTACTATCTGCCAGGTATTGCACATCTCTCTCTACCTGTTCCAGACACTAGGGTTATAAAAACGAATAAATGAAAAGGCCATGGTCCCTGCCATGACAGTGCAAGTAAATAAACGGCTTGGACTGCTTTCCTGCAGTTTTACTTTGGAAAGATGAGACTTGGTCTTTTGTGGGTTTTTAAAGAGAATGAGAAAAGCCTGATAACTTTCCTCCTTCATTTGACGTGAAAGGATGAGACCATCACTGGCCCTGAGATTTCTTCCCCAGCTTTGGCCAGAATCCAGTTTGGTGAAATACATCTGGAGGTCAGATGCAGGGTGGGGCAGTCCAGAGAATAATTCTCTCTCTGTGAGTGCTTCAAAGGACGTGCAAGGGCAAGACTAAGACGTTTTTATTATTTTGAGTCGAGAGGGATACGCATATCGGGATTTACAGGAATAGCGGTAAGCTTTATTAATTTATTTGTTAGGGCAATGGAGTGTGAAATAACGTTTCTTGACCAGTGCAGAGGGGTAATATGAATTCATGCTGCAGATTCAACTCAGGTTATATGTAAACCCTGGTTTGCATTAGACACCAATGGCGTATTATGTAAATAGATTTCTATCCTTATACAAAACTACAATTATTGACAAGACAGCTCTTAATAGCATAGCTGCTTATCTGGACATTGAGAGCACTGGGATTTATTCTTCTGTGGCATAAGTTACTTTGTTATTTGGATTTCTCATATAGCTCGTTTATTGAAATAATTAGAAACAAATTACTCACATCCGCATTGGTAGGATAAGCTCCTTAACAAATCACCATGCCACAGTCATTCCAGACTAGGCTTCTGAAAAAATACGCTCACAAACTTTTCTCAGGAAGTGTGAAGACCATATAGGTTTTAAATTTAATACTTGATAATCTTCTGACAACGGTTGAGCAGCACTTAATGAGCTTAGGCTCTCTGCAATTAAGATGTTCTGAATCGGGGTGAGACAGAATAGAGGGAGGTTTTGCTCTTTTCAATTAATTTCCTAGGTGGCACACACCGCTTGCCTCTGATACCCTTTCCCGGCTGTGGGGCACTCCCTATGCTGGCATGAGGAGGCCTGGGGAGGAAGGTTGGCCAGGTTAATTACACCTGCCACTCTTCGGTTCCCACCCCCCCAAGCTGTGATCTGTATGCTTTGGAGGGAAGTCACCCCTTCCGGTCTGACTTTATGCAATAGGATGCAAAAATTGGCAGGTGGGAGCTAAGAAGTAGGTTTCAGATTTCCCAAACTGGTTATTCTGTGAGAATTTGAGAGTTTGCGTAAGAATTCAGATTGTTTTGTGTTGGTAATTTATCTAAACAGCAGAAAAAAAATCTCTCCAAGAATATCATTTTAATGCTAGTGTTAGATTTTTTTCAATTCTACCAACATGACTTCTCTCTTTGGTTAAGTTCACATTTTTCCCAAACTTCCATCGTTTGGGTATAATCTTTATGATTTCTATTCTATAAGACCCATTCATTTATTTTACTTATAATTTTTCTTAGTATCAACTTTTTGAAAAAATTTAGCGTAACCATAAGCAAGAATATTAATAAAATGATGAGGTTAGTATCATCATAAAACTATTATAAAAGGTTAGTATCATCATAAAACTATTATAAAAAAACTATAATAAAACTATTATAAAAGCTTATGTATTTTTCTGATATACACTGAAATAAATACATAGCTCTTAAGATACAAATATATTTTTCTGTGAAGTGCTTGCAGTCATCCCATAAAACCCCAATGGTACATAGAACACATCTTGAGAAACCCTGGTTTTGCCCAGGCTTGGTTTCCCTGCGATTGCTGACATTCAGGGTGGGTGGTAAAAGCCACCCCTGGTGCTAGCCTGCTCCCTGCCCAGGCCAGAGCTTTCACGTGACCCATGATACCGAGGCTGGTTTGGTGCCTGTACCTTTGTTGGCTCCCTCACTAGTCCTAGCCGGTTCTCACCACCCTTTCCATCTTCCTATAGATCAGCTGGCTTCTGATGTCACGTGTGCTCTTAGAACACTCAGAATGCTGCCTTCACTCTAAACCTCATGCTGCTGTGCACACAGTAGGTGGTCTGTGAATTATTTCTGGATAAATAAGAAGGGGGGCTCTGGATACCTAGCCAGGTGGATGTTGAAGGTGCTCCTTAAACCTATTTTCTAACTTCCTTTGCTCTACCTCAAGGCTCTTTATGTGAAATGCTTTAGTTGAGTGTTGTCCTCTTGCTTTTCCTCCCAGTTAAAGGATGGCAATGGGCATAATTTATTTCTTACTTGCCTAGTGAATTTCAAATAGTGTAGTTGGTGGCAAATGCTTTGCTGCAGCATTCTCTAAGAATTTAATAAGGTTATTCTAACAATTTTACTGTATTTACTTAAGCTTGTGTGCTTTTCAAAATTCACTGAGACGTTGAATAATTTGAAATTTTGGCTAATTCCAAATAATTTATATTAGGCTTTGGAATTCATAGCAATTCCTATTATCAATAGTAATAATAGCAATTTGGAGTTAATAGGAATGTTGTATTTTGTGGCAGATTTTCCATTTTGATTGTTATTTTGGTAGTGTTAAGCTAAAAGAAGATATAGTAGAGATATCTCAGTTTCCAGTGAATGGTTGTAGGTGAATGAGAGAATCCAGTGTATAGGAGCAGATTTTAAGGACTCAGAAATGCAGGATGAGGAACTCACCTGTAGGATTTGTTTTTAAAAAAAATTTGTTATATTTCCCTGATACTTTTAATTCAGGAACTGTTAAACACAACGCGTGAGATCTAAGGCATTTTTGCCCATGCTGCCAGATAAACAGTCCTCAGAATTGATTTGAGCTGTGAGGTTGTGTGTGCTTGTCCAAAAAGAAATCTGGGTTCTCTACAGGAATGTGACTTGGCCTTTATTTCAGACAGGCGTCCCCAGCAATAACTAGTGCAGCTGCTTCCAGTGAAGCCACTGGAAGTTTTGAAGCAGGGGACTGTGGAAATCAGACCTATGTTTTAGAAAGACCACCGCAGCTGCAGTGTGAAGGGTGGGTCAGAGGGGGTATGAAGCAGGCGGACTGGCCAGGAAGGGTTTGCAAGGGTCTCGGTGAGGCTCGATGAAGATGGAGCTGGAGCACTGGCCCAGAGGCCATGAGGATGGAGAGAAGGGGATGTAGTTCAAGAATATTTAGAAGATAGACCCAAGAGAACTCAGTGGCATAGCACCCTAGCAAATGGAGGCGGAGGAGGAGTTGAAGATGATGCCCAGAGTCCTGGTTTGTGTGAGTAGTAAGTAGTGTTACACCCCCCACCCCTCCAGCTCACATGGTTTTAGTTGGGTGTGAGCATGCTGAGTTTCAGTTGTCAATCACCATTTATTGGAATTTGTTCCCACCTGCTAATACCATTACCTTATAGGTCATTCATTTTTGTTAGGTGTGAGTATACTGAATTTGAGGTATCATTTGTAATGTACTGGGGTAGTTCACCATTTCTGATACTTCTTTATAAATTCATTCATTCATTCGTCAGATTTTGTGGGTATTTGTTGTTAATGTGTGCCAGACTTACACTGAAAACAAAACTCTGATGCCTTCGCCTCATCCTTACTGTATCTGTGTATGATTTCATTTTTTTTTCCCAGCCCTTTGTGGGGATGACCACACTTGCCTGAATGCCGAGCCAGGCCTTTGGTCCTGGAGAGCCATCATCTCTGACTTGTTCTTAATGGCCACTCTCTAAAGCACTCTTTTTCCTGCTTGTGCTGGTGTTTTAGGCATTAGACTAATTTCCCTTTTTAAATTCCTGTTTTAATTTACATGCCTACTCTGAAAAATATTGGCTTTCAGGTTATTATCCATTTTTTTAAAGATATTTAAATATATGCTAGATTCATCATCTGGCTCCTTTCAGAGTTCTGGCCACCTGTGGCCTACCTTTGTCTTTTTTTTTTTTTTTTTAAAGATTTTATTTATTTATTCATGAGAGACAGAGGAGGAGAGAGAGAGAGAGAGACAGAGAAGCAGAGGGAGAAGCAGGCTCCCAAGGAGCAGGGAGCCCGACGTGGGACTCGATCCCAGGACCCTGGGATCATGACCTGAGCTGAAGGCAGACGCTTAACCATCTGAGCCACCCAGGCGCCCCTACCTTTGTCTTTTTACAACATTACTAATGCCCTAGAAAAATAACATTTTAATGACATTTTGGAACGTGAGAAATTAAGGTAGGTAAGCTCTAAAATGACGAGGAGAGCGTAAGATCATGAGAGCAGTTTGTCTTTGAATGAGTATCTACCACTTCAAATGACAGCAGGACTTGGAATGGGAGAATTTTCTACGTGAAAACTGGAAAATCCCTCTTAGGTGTTTGTCCCACTGCCAGAGAAACACTACTCTTCACCTCCTGCAGGGCTGTGGCAATAATGTAAGAAGGACGTAAGGATGGGAGTGACTGAATTTATGAATTTAGCGTTGTCCCACTCAGGAGAGTTTGAAACCCAGTTGTTGGAATGCCCTTTGGCTTTGGGGTCCATCCTTGATGGAATTCCAGGAGCCCTCTGAGTATTTCTGAGAAGAGGAAAAACAGTAAATCTGGCCTTAGGCACAAAGTCTAATGAGTGTTTTCCTGAGGCTGATTACCTCTCCAGTTGTGTGGACCTTATTGTAATGTACTTCGGAGATGCTTCTCCTTTCCCTAAAAGACCAACAGCAGAGAGAAAAGTAGGTTCCATGCTTATTTTGTGATTGGTTTGCCAACTGTGAGATCTGACGTTGGCTGGGGATTAGGATGAACTTGGGTGGTGGTGGTAGGAGATGGGGATGGAAAAGAAAAGAAGACTAGACATTTTCAACCATTGGAAGGCAACTAGAATATGCTCAATTCAGAAAGGCTTGAAAGTGTACAGAAGCTAATCAAGGGGATTTACGTGGTTAGAAGGGACGTAAGGGAGATGGACTGATGAGAGAGTTGTAGGTCAACTATAGATGAAGGTGCAAATCTGGAAGAGAAGTGTATTGTTGGGAAGGAAATTTCTTCCTGAAACAGGTGGAGCAATGTCTGGATCCAAGCAAAGCAGAAGAGTGAGCTCTGAGAATCAAAGGCAAAGCCTCGCTGGTGTTTCCTAGCAACCGAGTGCCCAAATGGATAGAATATGACAGGTAATTCATCAGTCTGGGTACAGGTCATACACTAAGGCAACTCTCAGCACCGTTTGGGGGAAGGATTTGCTAAGAAGAGGAGGATAACACAAGAGAAAGGAGTGTCAATATTAAGGTCAAAGTCTAGGAAGACAATTCCCCTTTTCTTGGGAAGGAATGAACAGGGAATCTCTCTGACGCCCCACAGGATGCACACAGAGAAGAAGCAAATCCTGCCTCGCAGACGAATTTCCTTTATTCCATATCTGTGATCAGGATGCACGTAAGCTGCTCAGACTTTTTGGTAATGGAGAGGTGTGGGAATGGAAAAACTGAAGTCCCAAAAGAAAGGAGGGAGTTCAGCCCACGTTGTTGAGTTGCTGAAACTGCACTTGTTGCTGACAAGCCCCTACCTCCCCGTCCTGGGTTTAGTGACTGATGAGGACAGGTGGAAGATGGCTGTGGGGGAGCTTTGTAAGCCTCAGGTGTAGGCCAGAGCTTGTGAGGTGGGAGAGGCCAGCCATCCAGGTCCACATGGATTATTCATCCAGGAATCACTGGGCCCCAGCCTTGCCTTAGGGATCCCGCCTGACTTCTCACTTTCACATAGGAAACTAAGGCCCACAGAGGTATAGTAATTTTGTTTAATAATTTGGCAAGTCCAGGATCAGAGCACTTTCCTCTGTAAACAAATCTCTTTCATTTTGCTTCTAATAATGGCATCACATTTGCTAATTACTGAGATCTCTATGTGAAGTGTGGAGGGTGATAATCTGTGTGTGAGTCAGTGGTATTATGGGGTAAAAGAAAAGAGAGAGACATATGGTGGAAATACAAGAAAATTTATGTTGGTGAATTTGAGTTTCATTGTCTGGAAACACAAAGTGTGCTTAATTACTTTTTTACTGCTACATTTTGCTATTCTTTTATTTTCTAGAGGCTGAATGCTATGTTTGGAAAGGGGGAGGCTATATGATAATGTGCAACTTATTCATTTATTTTTCTACCAAGCAAATACAGTGGGTTTCTACAGAGCCTTTGAACCTAAACATTATGTGCCTCTCCCCTCCTGCTGGTGTTTTTAAGGCTATTTGTATGTGATATTCATATGCCTGTAGCCATCTATCTTTACTCCTCCAATAGGACTTAATCCCTTAGCAATAAGAGAATTGTTTGCATTGGTATTGTTATATATACTACTACATTTTGTGACTTCTAAACTAATTTTTTTGAAAATTAAAAACAATATATTCATCTTCTAAGGAAATGAAGAGTTTTTCTATGAATTCCAGGAAGAGACCTTCGAGAATCTCAAGGGGTCCTCACTTTGTCTTATGTGTCCTCTCAGCCTGTCTGCACTCATCTTTCTCAGATAAAATCTTGTTTTTCTTAGAAAGTGAATCTGGCTCACATAAGTCATTTCCCAAGGCAGGGCTACCCCTGCCCCAAATTCTGACATAAGCCCGGTCTGGTGTCCATTCTCCCTCTCCTCCTGCCATCTTTTCTGTACATCATTTGACCCTTGACAGTGTCCCTTTATCCCACCCCTGCTGCCTACACCTATAGTTTCTTTCTGCCATTTTCTTTCAACGGTCTGAGTAAGGGTTGGATAAATGCCTTTTACAATAATATACAGGCATAAAAACAAAACAGGGTACTGATAATATTAACATAAGAAAGCATTTACCATGTGCTGGGCCTTTTGGCAAATATGTACATTAAACGATCTCAACAGCCCTATATTCTAAGGGTAACATTTTTATCATTCCCATTTTATACATGAGGAAACTGAGACTTGGAATGTTTGCATAACATAACCAAAGTCACACAAAGTAAGCAGAGAATTAGGACTAGAACTCAGGAGAATCTGATTCCAGAAACGTTTCTTTTTTTTCTTTCTTTTTTTAAGATTTTATTTATTTATTTATTTGACAGAGAGAGACGCAGCGAGAGAGGGAACCCAAGCAGGGGGAGTGGGAGAGGGAGAAGCAGGCTTCCCGCAGAGCAGGGAGCCCGATGCGGGGCTCGATCCCAGGACCCTGGGATCACGACCCGAGCTGAAGGCAGATGCTTAATGACTGAGCCACCCAGGCGCCCTGAAACTTTTCTTCTAACTTCTGGTTGACGCTTGAACAACATAGGTTTGACCTACACGGGTCCACTCAATGTGGATTATTTTTTTTACAAATATAGTACAATACTATAAATCTATCCTCTTTTCCGTATGATTTTCTTAATATTCTGTTCTCTAGCTTACTTGTAAAATACAGTATATAATAAATATAACATGCAAAATATTTGTTAAGCAGTGTTTATGTTAACGGTAAGGCTTCTGGTCAAGAGTAGGCTGTTGGTAGTTATGTTTTTAGAGAGTCAAAAGTTTCACTCTGCAGGGAATTGGTGCCCTTAAGCCCCATTGTGTTCAAGAGTCAACCATATATTATATTTTAAATAACAGGTCTTAAAAGAGTTTTGGAAAATGTAACATATTTAAAGAGAGCACATCTTAAGTCAATTGAATGAATACTTCATTCGGGAGTGTTGAGCTGAAACCAGTCATGGTTTAGAGATACTTTAGATGCTCATGGGGGTGTGGTTGGTTGGGATGAGCGAGGAGAAGACTTTTGAAATCATAACATGTCTGCTACTCATTGTGTAACTTGCATCGTTCTCAAAACTATGTTGTGAAAGCCACCACAGGAGGGCTATCCTCAGGAGCTATCTTCATTGAGGAGTTGCTTGGAGAGGGGCTTGCCTAAAGGGTGAAGGATTACTACCAAGGGCTGGTAGAATGGCCTGTCTTCAGATAGAGTGAGTGAGTCATCGGATCCTGATTTGAGCTCCCCAGAAGGTTTTTTCAATTCCCACCCTAATGGGGAAGTGTTTGCATCATCAGTCACCACCACTGAGACATCTGGGCATCACTGGTCTGAACTGCAATTATGTTGGCTTCCCAGAGCGCAAGTGAGTTCTACAAAGAGGATGCTGATATTGCAGGGCAAGATGCAACCCAGAAGGTGCCTGTGAGAGTAACTGGCCACAGATGAAGAAGTTCTGAGTTACGGCAATGGCAGTGGGCATAAAGGGAAATGGGGTCGTTGAAAGGAAGGGGAGTAGCCAGATTAAATATTTTATTCATCATACAACAGGTAGTGATCTGGGTCCCCAAATCTGTCCCAATTCAATTGGTCTAGAATAGGGTCTAGGAATATGTACTTACTTAAAGCATCCCCAAGGTGATTTTGGTCATTGACTCTTTACTTGGCGTTGATGTTGGAGACAAACATCAAAGATACTTCCAAGGACATCAGCCTTTGAATCCAAGAAGGATGTTGTTGTTATTAACAGAGATGGCAGTGCCCCTGGACATGGGGAAAGAAATAAGAGTTTTAGGACAAGCATGCAGTGATCAGATACTGAGAAAGTGTTCTTTAGTCAAAGGAAACAGGGGCAGGAGACCATTTCTGTTAAGTCTCTTCTGTGC
The DNA here is from genome assembly GCF_003265705.2 of Callorhinus ursinus. Taxonomy (NCBI): domain Eukaryota; kingdom Metazoa; phylum Chordata; class Mammalia; order Carnivora; family Otariidae; genus Callorhinus; species Callorhinus ursinus. The sequence goes on from NW_027397064.1 coordinate 93,535,781, forward strand.
TAAATATCCCACATACTTCCTTTTTTCCTATGAGATTACATCTCATTCCTTAATCTGGCATTTGAAGGACCCCACGGTTTGTTCACCTGCCCACCATCTCCCTCATTGTTACTGTAATGAAACCCTCGTGACAGACACAGCAGTATCCTCGCTGACCCCAAACCAGCTGCATACTTTCCCATCCTCATCATCCTTGCTCACAGTACTTGAACTTCCTGATAGTCTCTCCTCCCTGAGGTGTCCATACACGAATCTTACTCACCCTTCAGGGCAAACTCAAATCTCAGCTCCTTTGCCAGCAGCAACACAATACTCTGTCCTCTCTGATTATGGTTCTTCTGGGCCTGCTCACTCATTTGGCCTTAAATCATTAACCTTGAAGTTATGCATTCATTTCCTACTCAACTCCAGTGCATAAACACTGAGGAAAGAGGCTTTAGATTAATTCCACTGTTCATCCCTTATAAAATCTAGTGGAATGGTGTGTTTGTATTATTTCAGGACAAGGCTGCATAGAGACATTTGTGGAAGCCCTGAAACTCAATACTCTGTGAATAACCGTAAAAGAAAAGGAACAAGATTGGGACAGCAACAAGTGACAGGAGAGAAGGAAGCCCACCAGAGAAATACTCAGAGGTTTGGATGCAGAACCTGGGGGATGCAGCACATTAGCAGCCCAGTGGGGGAAAATGTTGGAGGAGGAGAGATTGGCCCTCAGTCTTTATTGACTCAGAGGTTGAGGCAGATGTGCATGAGAACATATATTATTTTTATAGTAAAATCAAGGATGTACAAACTTGGTATAGCAGCCTGTATATAAAAGGAGTCACTCTTCCATTCAGATTTGAAGAAATATTTATTGCGCATTCTCTGTGTGCCAAACAGTATGTATACTACTTGGTAATATTATAAACAGGTTTGTTCCAAACTTCTGAAGCAGCTATCATTGCCAGCCATCCCCATGCCCCTTGGTGCCATTCGGAAACCATAAGTTATGTTATTTCACAGTGCTTTAAGGAGCACATGGTATTCATTTTCATGGAAATCTAACTAAGCACAGATGTCTGATTTGTGTCTTCTTGCCTAGGGATTTAGCTACAAAACAGGGGCTACCTTCTTTCTCACCTCCCACATGCTTTGATTATATGCTTGAGTATTGAGGGTCTTTCTTAAATGATGGCTTAAAAGAATCCTAACAGCTAGAAGTAAGAGCCTGATTTCTAATGCATGACTGATGGTATATTGTACAAATACTTGTTGATGCAAAACCAGCGGATTTTTTTCTTGCATAGGCCCAGGGGTCTTAGCTGATGAGAGACTTCGGTTTTTCTGCTTCTGTTTTGAACTACATACTACGCATAGATGTTTTTAGATCCTTCTTCTTGTTTCCTACCTGAGACTGTATTGAAAATCAAAAGATTTGTGTTTTCCAGCCTGGTGACTGAGAATCTAATGTGTTCCTGTAGTCTCTGCTGGGTTAGGAGGCGTATTATGAGGCTGGGTAAATTCACTTGAATGAATCTCATTTGTTACTTTCAGGTCAATAAGCATCTTAAGCATCGTAGGGCCTGCGACACTCTTTGTCATATCCCAGAACTGCTAAGCAGGGCTCTCCCTGGAGAAGAGTTAACCAAAAGGAATGTGATCCGTTAAGTCCTAAAACAGGACATACTTGGGTTAAAGAAACTGAAGAATGAATCCATTTTGATGACCTGGCATTTAAAAAAAAAATGCTGAAAATATATTAGCCAAACTTTTTAAATTGAGTTCATTAACGTCTTGAAATTGCATACACATTAATAGGATTTTTATTATTAATTCTTGTAATTTGTTTATACTAGGCCCTGAAAGGGGTCTTATTATTTTCTTGAGTCTAGCTATGCATTGATGAGACTCATTAAGCATAATGGAATCTGGCAATTTATCACCCAGATTAAAAGCCCTTTCCATGTAACCTCCATTTACCCTTTATATTTAGAGGCACCTCCTTGGCATCAATCAAGGGCTCAGTGTAATTTCCCAGATTCCTCGGTAACAGAATCTCTGTGGTGCTCAGCTTCTCCTTCCTGTCCTGCACTGCCCTTCCTCCTACCCATTAACGTGAATGTGCAGTTCTTTTCATTCAAGCGAAGTTGTAAAAAGTATACGGAGTTAAGCTGTTTGGATAAATGCAACTTTGCCTTTTCTGTCTTTTCTTTCCCAAGCCTTTTCTGGTTATATTTCTTCACTTGAGCCTTGTTCTTCAGGGAACTATCAGAAATCAATGCCCTTTACAAATGCTAAACGTCTCTTTCTTGTTATGAATGGAACATTAGCCACCTAAGGTCTCCTATCTTCCCCCATCGTGACTAATAGGATTGTAATTCCATCAAGGTCTCTGATGACATCAAAAACCATACCAGTGAAATGTTAAGTGGATTTGGATGTGACCTGATCCCTGAGATGAAATTCAAAGCACTGTCTATTTAAAGGTTCAGAGTGCAGAGGCGGTGGGATCCCAGCTAAACTGGCCACTCTGACCAGTGGAGGTGTCCCTGCTGGGGCAGACTGGATGAGGATAATAAATCATTTCCTAAAAAACACTTCAAACAAAATATAAAATACCCAAGCAGACATAGGGAAGACCCAACTGCTTACACTTTCATCCATTCTCTACATTTCTAATCTCTCCTTTCTCTTTTACAAATAAATAATAATAAAAAAAACCCCTCAAATCATATTTGAGCCACATAAGATCCTGTTCCACCGTGCAACGGAAGTGCTATTGATTTGTTCTTATTTGGAAGATTTTTGCTTGTTTTTCTTTTTGTAACTGTTGTTTTCCTTTAATTGGTATTGACTTGTGTTCCTTAATTTGGGCTAGCCCTGCCTTTCTGAGAGCTGGAATGAGAGGAGCATGGTGCAATTTTCAGGACAGAATCAAACTATGTTGCACATTGGAAGTTTGAATGGCCAGCTGGCCTCAGTACTGAAATCCACAAAGCTAAATGGTCAGAGTATAATATTAATGAACAGGAACACTTAATGTTTTTTAATTCTTTGTTCTCCCTTCGGAGATAAGTGAACCCAACTAACATCATCTATCTCTGTCAAGGGATCACTGTTCTCAGAGACATTCATTCAAAACCTTAGCATCTTTGTGGCTCAGCCTTTGACTTCCAGCCCCGATTCTGATCCTTTGTCAATTTGTGTGGCCCATTATCATTTCCACAGCCCTGTACCTGATCTCTTGCACTGCAGTCTTCCCCCCTGTCAATCCAGCCTACACACTGCCAGATGACTCACACCAGTTACTTGGCTTTTGTCACATAGTTTTCTTGGTGAAGTTGTCCATGGCACCCATTTCTTTTTTTTCCCCTTTAAATTGTTTTTATTGTTATGTTAATCACCATACATTACATCATTAGTTTTTGATGAGGTGTTCCATGATTCATTGTTTGTGCATAACACCCAGTGCTCCAAGCAGAATGTGCCTTCTTTAATACCCATCACCAGGCTAACCCATCCCCCCACCCCCCTCCCCTCTAGAACCCTCAGTGTGTTCTTCAGAGTCCATCATCTCTCATGGTTCGTCTACCCCTCCAATTCCGCCCCCCTTCATTCTTCCCCTCCTGCTATCGTCTTATTTTTTTTAACATATATTGCATTATTTGTTTCAGAGGTACAGATCTGTGATTCAACAGTCTTGCACAATTAACAGCGCTTACCATAGCACATACCCTCCCCAATGTCTATCATCCAGCCACCCATCCCTCCCACCCCATCCCAACTCCAGCAACCCTCAGTTTGTTTCCTGAGATTAAGAATTCCTCATATCAGTGAGGTCATATGATACCTGTCTTTCTCTGATTGACTTATTTCACTCAGCATAACACCCTCCAGTTCCATCCACATCGTTGCAAATGGCAAGAACTCATTCCTTTTGATGGCTGCATAATATTCCATTGTATATATATACCACTTCTTTATCCATTCATCTGTCGATGGACATCTTGGCTCTTTCCACAGTTTGGCTATTGTGGACATTGCTGCTATAAACTTCGGGGTGCACGTACCCCTTCGGATCCCTACATTTGTATGTTTGGGGTAAATACCCAGTAGTCCAATTGCTGGATTGTATGGTGGCTCTATTTTCAACTTTTTGAGGAACCTCCATACTGTTTTCCAGAGTGGTTGCACCAGCTTGCATTGCCACCAACAGTGTAGGAGGGTTCCCCTTTCTCCGCAACCCCACCAACATCTGTCGTTTCCTGACTTGTTAATTTTAACCATTCTGACTGCTGTGAGGTGGTATCTCGTTGAGGTTTTGATTTGCAATTCCCTGATGCCGAGCAATGTTGAGCACTTTTTCATGTGTCTGTTGGCCATTTGGATGTCTTCTTTGGAAAAATGTCTGTTCATGTCTTCTGCCCATTTCTTGATTGGATAATTTGTTCTTTGGGTGTTGAGTTTGATAAGTTCTTTATAGATTTTGGATACTAGCCCTTTATCTGATATGTCGTTTGCAAATATTTTCTCCCATTCTGTCGGTTGTCTTTTGGTTTTGTGGACTGTTTCTTTTGCTGTGCAAAAGCTTTTTATCTTGATGAAAACCCAATAGTTCA
>NW_027397064.1:93540484-93568723 GCF_003265705.2 Callorhinus ursinus
TTGGATGTCTTCTTTGGAAAAATGTCTGTTCATGTCTTCTGCCCAATTCTTGATTGGATTATTTGTTCTTTGGGTGTTGAGTTTGAGAAGTTCTTTATAGATTTTGGATAGTAGCCCTTTATCTGATATGTCATTTGCAAATATCTTCCCCCATTCTGTCCAGTTGTCTTTTGGTTTTGTGGACTGTTTCTTTTGCTGTGCAAAAGCTTTTTATCTTGATGAAAACCCAATAGTTCATTTTTGCCCTTGCTTCCCTTGCCTTTGGCGATGTTTCTAGGAAAAAGTTGTTGTGGCTGATGTCGAAGAGGTTGCTGCCTGTGTTCTCCTTTAGGATTTTGATGGACTCCTGTCTCACATTTAGGTCTTTCAACCACTTTGAGTCTATTTTTGTGTGTGATGTAAGGAAATGGTCCAGTTTCATTCTTCTGCATGTGGCTGTCCAATTTTCCTAACACCATTTGTTGAAGAGACTGTCTTTTTTCCATTGGACATGATTTCCTGCTTTGTCAAAGATCAGTTGACCATTGAGTTGAGGGTCCATTTCTGGGCTCTCTATTCTGTTCCATTTATCTATGTGTCTGTTTTTGTGACAGTACCACACTGTCTTGATGATGACAGCTTTGTAATAGAGCTGGAAGTCCGGAATTGTGATGCCGCTAGTTTTGCTTTTCTTTTTCAACATTCCTCTGGCTATTAAGGGTCTTTTCTGGTTCCATACAAATTTGAGGATTATTTGTTCCATTTCTTTGAAAAAAGTGGATGGTATTTTGATGGGGATTGCTTTGAATGTGTAGATTGCTCTAGGTAGCATTGACATCTTCACAATATTTGTTCTCTCATACCATGAACATGGAACGTTTTTCCATTTCGTTGTGTCTTCCTCGATTTCTTTCATGAGTATTTTATAGTTTTCTGAGTACAGATCCTTTGCCTCTTTGGATAGATTTATTCCTAGGTATCTTATGGTTTTGGGTGCAGTTGTAAATGGGATCAACTCCTTAATTTCTCTTTTTTCTGTCTTGTTGGTGTATAGGAATGCCACTGATTTCTGTGCATTGATTTTATATCCTGCCACTTTATTGAATTCCTGTATGAGTTCTAGCAGTTTTGGGGTGGAGTCTTTTGGGTTTTCCACATAAAGTATCATATCATCTGCAGAGAGTGAGAGTTTGACTTCCTCTTTGCCAATTTGGATGCCTTTGATTTCTTTTTGTTGTCTGACTGCTGTGGCTAGGACTTCTAATACTATGTTGAATAGCACTGGTGACAGTGGACATCCCTGCCACGTTCCTGACCTCAGGGGGAAAGCTCTCAGTTTTTCCCCATTGAGAAGGATATTCGCTGTGGGTTTTTCATAGATGGCTTTTATGATATTGAGGTATGTACCCTCTATCCTTATGCTCTGAAGAGGTTTGATCAAGAAAAGATGCTGTACTTTGTCAAATGCTTTTTTGAGAGGATCATATGATTCTTGTTCTTTCTTTTGTTAGTGTATTGTATCATGTTGATTGATTTGCGGATGTTGAACCAACCTTGCAGCCCAGGGATAAATCCCATTGGTCGTGCTGAATAATCCTTTTAATGTACTGTTGGATCCTATTGGCTAGTATTTTGGTGAGAATTTTTGCATCCATGTTCATCAAGGATATTGGTCTGTAATTCTCCTTTTTGATGGGGTCTTTGTCTGGTTTGGAGGATCAAAGTAACGGTGGCCTTATAAAACGAGTTTGGAAGTTTTCCTTCCATTTCTATTTTTTGGAACAGTTTCAGGAGAATAGGTATTCTTCTTTAAATGTTTGGTAGAATTCCCCTGGGAAGCCATCTGGCCCTGGGCTTTTGTTTCTTGGCAGATTTTTGATGACTGCTTCAATTTTCTTAGTGGTTATAGGTCTGTTCAGGTTTTCTATTTCTTCCTGGTTCAGTTTTGGTAGTTGATACATCTCTAGGAATGCATCCATTTCTTCCAGGTTATCTAATTTGCTGGCATAGAGTTGCTCATAATATGTTCTTATAATTGTTTGTATTTCTTTGGTGTTGGTTGTGATCTCTCCTCTTTCATTCATGATTTTGTTGATTTGGGTCATTTCTCTTTTCTTTTTGATCAGTCTGGCCAGGGGTTTATCAATCTTGTTAATTCTTTCAAAGAACCAGCTCCTAGTTTCGTTGATCTGTTCTACTGTTCTTTTGGTTTCTAGTTCATTGATTTCTGCTCTGATCTTTGTGATTTCTCTTCTCCTGCTGGGTTTAGGCTTTATTTGCTGTTTTTTTCTCTAGCTCCTTTAGGTGTAGGGTTAGGTTGTGTATTTGAGGCCTTTCTTATTTCTTGAGAAAGGCTTGTATTGCTATATACTTTCCTCTTAGGACTGCCTTTGCTGCATCCCAAAGATTTTGAACAGTTGTGTTTTCATTTTCATTGGTTTCCATGAATTTTTTAAATTCTTCTTTAATTTCCTGGTTGACCCCTTCATTCTTTAGTAGGATGCTCTTTAGCCTCCATGTATTTGAGTTCTTTCTGACTCTCCTCTTGTGATTGAGTTCTAGTTTCAAAGCATTGTGGTCTGAAAATATGCAGGGAATGATCCCAATCTTTTGGTACCGGTTGAGACCTGATTTCTGACCTAGGATGTGATCTATTCTGGAGAATGTTCCATGGGCACTAGAGAAGAATGTGTATTCCGTTGCTTTGGGATGGAATGTTCTGAATATGTCTGTGAAGTCCATTTGGTCCAGTGTGTCATTTAAAGTCTTTATTTCCTTGTTTATCTTTTGCTTAGATGATCTGTCCATTTCAGTCAGGGGGGTGTTAAAGTCCCCCACTATTATTGTATTGTTGTCAATGTGTTTCTTTGCTTTTGTTATTAATTGCCTTATATAATTGGCTGCTCCCATGTTCGGGGCATAGATATTTACAATTGTTAGATCTTCTTGTTGGATAGACCCTTTAAGTAGGATATAGTGTCCTTCCTCATCTCTTATTACAGTCTTTGTTTTAAAATCTAGTTTGTCTGATATAAGGATTGCCACCCCAGCTTTCTTTTGGTGTCCATTAGCATGGTAAATGGTTTTCCACCCCCTCACTTTCAATGTAGGGGTGCCTTTGGGTCTAAAATGAGTCTCTTGCAGACAGTGTATTGATGGGTCCTGTTTTTTAATCCAATCTGATAGCCTGTCTCTTTTGATTGGGGCATTTAGTCTCAATTGGTAACTATTGAAAGATAGGAATTTAGTGCCATTGTATTGCCTGTAAGGTGACTGTTAACTGTATATTGTCTGTGTTCCTTTCTGGTCTATGCTGCTTTTAGGCTCTCTCTTTGCTTAGAGGACCCCTTTCAATATTTCTTGTAGGGCTGGTTTCATGCTTGCAAATTCCTTTAGTTTTTGTTTGTCCTGGAAGCTTTTTATCTCTCCTTCTATTTTCAGTGACAGCCTAGCTGGATATAGTATTCTTGGCTGCATATTTTTCTTGTTTAGTGCTCTGAATGTATCATGCCAGTCTTTTCTGGCCTGCCAGGTCTCTGTGGATAGGTCTGTTGCCAGTCTAATGTTTCTACCATTTTAGGTTACATATCTCTTCTCCCGAGCTGCTTTCAAGATTTTCTCTTTGTCTCTGAGACTCGTTTTACTATTAGATGTTGAGGTGTTGACCTATTTTTATTGATTTTGAGAGGGGTTCTCTGTACCTTCTGGATTTTGATGCCTGTTTCCTTCCTCACATTAGGGAAGTTCTCTTTTATAATTTGCTCCAATATACCTTCTGCCCCTCTCTCTCTTTCTTCTGGGATCCTAATTATTCTAATGTTGTTTCGTCTTATGGTATCACTTATCTCTCGAATTCTGCCCTCGTGATCCAGTAGTTGTTTATCTCTCTTTTTCTCAGCTTCTTTATTTTCCATCATTTGGTCTTCTATGTCGCTGATTCTCTCTTCTGCCTCATTTATCCTAGCAGTTAGTGCCCCCATTTTTCATTGCACCTCATTAATAGCCTTTTTGATTTTGACTTGGTTAGATTTTAGTTCTTTTATTTCTCCAGAAAGGGTTTAATAACTTCCGTGCTTTTTTCAAGCCCAGCTAGTATCTTTAAAATCATGATTCTGAACTCTAGGTCCGACATCGTACTAATGTCCGTATTGAGTAGGTCCCTGGCAGACGGTACTACCTCTTGTTCTTTTTGTTGAGGTGATTTTTTCCATCTTGTCATTTTGTCCAGAGGAGAATAGATGAATGAGAGAACAAAATGCTAACAGAGTTCCATGGCTCCCATTTCTTTCTGCATCATATCTAACTATTTACATGGCTTCCAAAGCCTTTTGTGATCTGGCCCCACTCCACCTATATGGTTTGCTCCCCCTCAGCCCCAGGACAGATGAATCTTAACTCTGCTTTCAATCATCAGCCATGCAGTTTGGGTATGTCTTTGTGGAAATAACCTCCCAGATCTTAACCTTTTCAAAGCATGTCCATCTTTTATCCATGAAACATTCTCTAGTTCTTGTAAATCTTCTCCTCCTCTGAATTCAGCGAGACTTGTGATAGGTGTGGTATAATGTTATCCTTCATTCTCTTTTATTTGAGATTTTATCTGCCCACCCCCCACCCCCCACCCCCCCCGGCCACTGCCACACACTGATTCCAAAAGGATTTGCAGGAGTTCCTTAAGTAGATAGCATCTTGTAATATTTGGTCATTGCTTTCTATCTATATTTGTCATCTCCTCTACTCAGTCATTAGCTTTTCTAAGACAGGGACAATACCTCATGCCTCATTTTGAAAGGTAGCCTGAGAAAATGGAGAGGACACAGGGCTAGAAGTTAAAGGACTTGAGTCCAAATACAATTTTGCTACAAATTAACACTGTGACTTTAGGTGAATTACTTGAGCCCTGAGGATCTAAATTATATATAAACTGCAAATAATTACATTTTTCACCGAATGTAAGAGAGCTTTTTCTTTCCATAAAAACAACTTTTCATTCTAAAAAAATAAATTAACAATACAGAAACCCTTAAAGCAAAAATTAAAAATCAGCTGAATTTGCACTACCCTGAGGTAAGGACTATTCACATTTTGGCATTTATCATTTTACATAGATTTCTTTTAGTCCATGGGCACTCAGGGGTAAAGAGATCTGTCTATCTACCTATCAATCATCTGTTTATCTAATAATGGGGAAAATACTGATTTCTTGTCAGCTTTGCCTGCTTAACAATACAAAGTGCATGTATTTGGGGGTGCCTGGCTGGCTTGTTCATTAAGCATCTGACTCTCGGTTTTGGCACAGGTCGCGGGATCGAGCCCTGCATTGGGCTCAGTGCTCAGTGTGGAGTCTGCTTGGGACTCTCTCTCTGCCCCTCCCCCCATGCTTTCTCTCTTTTTCTCTCTAAATTAAATAAATAAATCTTCCTTTTAAAAAAGTGCACATGGGGCGCCTGGGTGGCTCAGTCGTTAAGCGTCTGCCTTCAGCCTGGGTCATGATCCCATGGTCCTGGGATCAAGTCCCGCATCGGGCCTGCATCGGGCTCCCTGCTCAGCAGGAAGCCTGCTTCTCCCTCTCCCATTCCACCTGCTTGTGTTCCCTCTTTCACTGTGTCTCTCTCTGTCAAATAAATAAATAAAATCTTAAAAAAAAAAATTAAAAAATTAAAAAGTTCACATATTTTCAGCTCTGTTTCACAATTATAACAGTATTGTATGTATATTAAACCATATACCGTCCCTTTTTAAAAACATATTTTAGAGAATGACATCGGAGTAGCTAGACCTTCTGACTGCTGAAATTAGTGCATAATCTCCGGTTTGTCATCTCTGATGAGATCTTTCTGCCTTTGGTACAGAACTTTCCATGTGACTGTTCGCCTTTCTAATTGAACACTGGTTTGCTGGCTTCAGGTCAGTCAGCTTCTGACTGAGCTGAAACCTCCTTTTCCAGCTCATCACAAATTCCAGCTTTGTCTCCACACAGTCCCTTTGCCAGAACTCCAACATCCAGCAGCCTCTAGCATTCAAAAGTTTTCTTTACTTTTTCTTGTTTTTTTAAAGGTTTGGCCCAACGCTCAGTTGGCAGAAGAACCTGATATAAACTGCTGTGAGTCGACTTACAGTTTTTATGTGATTCATTTGGTGCAGACATTTATATGTTTCACTTCCATAATGTGAAGGTATTTGACTATGAGTGACCACCCCAAGTCCTTCCTGGCAGTGATACATAATATAGAATATATTTCTCTATTAAGTACCTGATAAATATGAAATATTCTGACTTTCAAAATTCATCTGGTACAGAGGGTTTTGAATAAGAGATTACAGCCCTGTTCTAAATTTATGAGATCTTCAATCCTGGTGACTAAAATTAGCACTTTGTTTTTCTTGTTAGCCTTCATTAAAAAAACAAAAACTAACAATAGACTCTTAACTCTAGAGAACAAACATGGTTACCAGAGAGGATGAGGTGTTGGGATTAAGGAGGGCGCTTGTCATGGTGAGCACCAGTGATATATGGAATTGTTGAATCACTATTAATATAACACTGTATGTTAGCTAACTGGAATTAAAATAAAAACTTTAAAAAAATAATTAGTAATAATAATAGTGTTAGGCATTATAGCAGTGGTTTTCAAACTTGTATTTTCTTTTTGGGCTTCGGAAAACATCTTCAGATAAAATCTTACCTTGAAAACCAACCCCTTGGCTGAGAAAAAAGTCAAGCCCCTCTTCCTAGAGGGGAACCCAGAGATCCGTCCACCGGGTCCCTCCTCCACTCACTCCAAGGTCACCTCTGCTCTGGTCTTGATAAGGAAAACCTGTGTCCTAAGATAGCCGACCGAGGGGCACCTGGGTGGCTCAGTTGGTTAAGCGACTGCCTTTGGCTCAGGCCATGATCCTGGAGTCCTGGGATCGAGTCCCACATCGAGATTCCTGCTCAGCAGGGAGTCTGCTTCTCCCTCTGACCTTCTTCCCTCTCGTGCTCTCTATCTCTCATTCTCTCTCTCTCAAATAAATAAATAAAATCTTAAAAAAAAAAAAAAAAGATGGCCGACTGAGCCAGCAAGGGAGTCTCAGGCCTTGCCCCCAGGACTCTTCCGGGTTCTTCTCCCTGCTCTGCTTCCCGTGGGCACCAATCTGGGTTCCTCTCCCTGCCCCGCTTTGTGCAGGCGCCAAGAGTGTCCAGTATGCGGAAGTAGAAGTGTATAAATTGCACCCTTTGTTTGTGCTCGGGGCTCAGACCTTTGGAGATCACTCTCCTCCGTGTTGAATAAATCTCCTATCCTCTATGATCTCTGGGTGCCGCCTGGTTCTTCCCTCGGGCGATCCTGTGCAGGCTCTGTAACAGTCTGCTGCAGACGGCTGCAGTAAAGGTTGACAGTTGCTCAGGCTCTGAGATACCAAAGAGGGCAGGGCGGCAGCCCTGTGTCCTGGAGAGCACCACTGGCTGGGCAGAAAAGTACCACCATTCCATGGCTGGGAGGGGTTTGTTGTGGTATTTCTGCCATTGTTTTGTTCTGGCTTTCTTTTCTGGTCCGATGAACAAGAGATCACATTTACCAGAGAAGGAGAATTAGATTCCTTGGAAGCTCACGTTATTTCAAGATTGAAGGGCACCTGAGTGGCTCAGTCGTTAAGAGTCTGCATTCGGCTCAGGTCATGATCCCAGAGTCCTGGGATCGAGCCCCACATCAGGCTTCTTGCTTGGCGGGAAGCCTGCTTCTCCCTCTCCCACTCCCGCTGCTTGTGCTCCTGCTCTCGCTGTGTCTCTCTCTGTCAAATAAATAAATAAAATCTTTAAAAAAAAAAAAGATTGAAGGTATAAAAATTCAGGACCACTTGTCTTAAAATTTATTAAACAATCCCTATTTGGGTCACCTATATCATTTTCAATGTTTAGACAAAACCGTAGTGAACATATATCTACATACATTATTGTATATTTGTGTTAGCATATCTTTATGATGAATCCTGAGGGTAGAAGTATTGTGTATGTACTTGAAAACTTTTCTGCATAGTGTTGGATTGTCCTCCAGAAAGGTCATACCAATTTATACCCCATGTTACCCTTCAAGTCCCTTCATGTCTTGATTTTCAGTGACTTATTAAATCAGTAAGTTGTTTCACATGCTTCCTTACTGCTTTTAATTTCTGGAATATTTTAATTTTTAAAGTGTCACTGGAATTTAATAAGCACTGAAAAAGGAAGTTCCATCAAAATAGTGTTTATTTAGTTGCTGGTATTTAATTAAAATATTTAAGATTTAATTCATCAGTATTATTTTAAAAATCTCTGATATATCTCTGACTTTATCTTCCTTATTCTTTTACTCTTGATAAGCAATTTCTAATGAAGGGGTCTCAGAACGGTAATTGTACTTAAAATGGTTATCAAAAATTGCAAAACATGAACTTTCAAAAAAATTGTTGCTAAACTAGTTTTCCTAACTTCTGCAGGTTTTTAAAGTGTTTTTAAGGTGTTTTTAAGATGAACCAGTCTTTTTTTTTCCCCTCTCTTGTTTTTATTATGTGTTTTAAATGCATGCTATCAGGAAAGTGTCTATAAGTGAAATAATAAGGACATATTGTTGAATAAGACATTTTCTTTTTTGAACAAGGCATTTTCTGTAGAGATATTGATGGCTAACATCTTACCAGAGTAATTTAGAGCCAGCAAGGTGCACCTTTGCTACTTTAATTATTAAGGGCTTTTTTTTCTCACAGTGACTGAATTGTAGAATGTACACATTTCAAATTGAATGAAGCTGTAGTTAGTTTGCAGACAGTATAAATCTAACAGGAAGGTGAGAGAAAAAAATGTTGAAATGCAGGAAACTTACAGAAATCAGATCAATAAATAAAAAGGGAGTCTTCTTACAGCCTCCATAATTATGCCTGTGTGAGTGGAGTGATAGATTTTCAGCATTTTCACAGTGAGCTCTTTTTGTGTTCAGTTGCAATTTCAAAACTGACTATGTGCTGCTAAAGAAGATGTGAGAAATTAAACTCCCCTTGTCTTCATAGGACTTACATCTTTCCATCGAAATACAGGATCAAGGTATATATTAGTATGATTTGGCCAAGTATAATGGTGGGATTCTGGAAGATTCTTCTTCCTAGGACCCATTGTCCAATAAGCCTGACTCACAGGTGGGACAGCAGATCGGGGCACTGAGTGAGTATTTGGAGCATGACCCAAGCTGGTCTTATCTTTGAGGCAGAGTCCAGTCAACATGCTTCTGTCCATCAACATGCTTCCCCAGCCAGCAGGGATACCGTGAGGCAGAAGAAGTCAACTTGGGGTGCTCCTTGCCTCTGGCACCCCAGCCCTATTCCAATAATCTGGCCACTGGAGAGAAAGGTAGGACTGATAGTAATTTTTTGGCTCATGGTTTTCAAAAGTTTCTTACTACAGTTGGACCCTCTATCATGAGATTTGCATGCACGTGTGTGTGTTAACAACTAGGCTGCATGTCTGTCAGCTTACTGAGATTGTATTCTGTTAAAACAAGTAATAAGACATATTGACATCATGAGCCCCCTGATATGATGCACTGAGGACACAGCATCTGGAGTGTTGCCAAAAACAGGTACCCTTATCTGGTCATGAGGGAAAAAAAGAGTCAGATGAACCCAAATTGAGAGACATCTGAAGAAATGGCTAGTTGATATTCTTCCGAAGTGTCAAAAACATGAAAGACAGGGACTGAAGAACTGTTACTGACTAGAAGAGTCTAAGGAGAGGTAACAACTAGGTATCAAAGTGGGATCCCAGATAGGGTCCAGGCACAGAAGAAAGGCATTCATGGAAAAACTGGTGAAATTGGAGTAAGATCTTTAGGTAAGAATACTGTAGCCATATTGGTTTTCTGGTTCTTACCATCCTGCTGTATTTATACAGTATGTTAACATCAGGGGAAGCTGGAATATAATGGGAATTCTGTACTCTTTTTGCTATTCTTCTCTTAGTCCAAAGTTAGTTCCAAAATAAAAAGGTTTTCAAAAACATATTTTTCATAGGAACTGCTTCTAGTTTCCTTCAGACACTTCAAAGGGTTCATTTTTAAATCATCCTAATAAGACTTGACATTTATCCTCAATGAACTTAGCCTTGTTAATGTAAATCAGTTGGCCCAGCATATCATGGTTAGAGCATCGGAGTCAGGAACACAAGGTTTTGAAATTCAGGTCTGCCACCTGCCAGATGTTTGATCTTGAGAAATTACTTAGCTTTGCTGGGTCTCCGTCTTCTCATCTCTAAGTACGGAATGATGATGATAATGTTAATGCTAATACCTGCTTCATGGGAGAGCTGAGAACATTGGGTTAAGTCACATTTAACAAGTACTGAGCACAGTGGCTGGGACATACTAAGTGCTTTATCCTTACTGGCTGTTTCTCCTGGTGTTGTTACTGTTCAAATCTCTGTTTCTTTACTCAGCACTAAAATGTAAATAATGCACCAAGTCTGTTACAAGGATAAAACCAGCTATTGTGTATAAAACAGCTGCTTGGTGCACAGTCACTGCCAAATAAGATGTAGTTACTAGTATCATTCATCCAGCCAGCCAGCCATTCTTCTATCCATCCATCCATTCATTCACCTAAAAGCCCATCCAGTACTTGGGGGGAGTCTCCTATGTACTGGAGATTGGCGAGCCTTTAATGTGCAAAGCACGGCTATTAATCTTTGAACAGGCAGAGCGATCATAATAGCATGTGCCTTCTGCATGTATAGCTCATTACAATCCGTGAAAAGCTTTTCCATACATTATTTCCTTACCTACCTCCAGAAGCATTGGCTGCTATTCCTCTCTACTGATGTGGGGGATGAAAATGAGTGTCCAGAGGATATGCTCCGTCCTAGCTTACGTGACTCGGCAGGGGGTTGACAAACTTTCTCTGTAAAGGGCTCCCTGCGTGTGGGCCGGGCGGTCTCTGTAGCTGCTATTCTCCCCTGCCCCTGGAGCCCGAAAGCAGCCACAGATGACAGGTAAACAGATGCATGCCACCCTGTTCTGGTAAAGCTTGCCTTAACAGAAACCAGCAATGCCCAGATTTGTGGACCCTTGCACTCATCCGAGGCAAAACAGTTCCTTAGTTTTAGATTTCTTGACTACAAACCCAGGCGTTGCATGACGTTCTGCCGCAGTGTTTCTGCACAGGTGTTAGGCAGAGGACCTGCAATGTGCAGCTGCAGCTTCGCTTCCCAGAAGTGACCCTCTCGTCCCTCTTTCTGTATCCTGCTTGGTGGTCATCAAGCAATATTTTATTAAACACTCAGCAGAAATCCAGGTTCACTTTGCCTCTCGGTTTTGGTGGCCTTTTTTCCAAAGATGTGAAGGGGAGCTGTTCTTAGGGAGTCCCTGTAACTCTGAGTGACCATTCATTCCTTTTCTAATTGTCACACACCTACTTTTATTTATTTTTTTTTGAAGATTTATTTATTTATTTGAGAGACAGAGTGGGTGCATGCCAATGGGGGGAGGGGCAGAGGAAGAGAATCTCCAAGCAGACCCCGCTGAGAGGGGTGCCAGACTCTGGGCCCTGATCCCGCCACTCCCAGATCATGACCTGAGCCAAA
The DNA here is from genome assembly GCF_003265705.2 of Callorhinus ursinus. NCBI lineage: Eukaryota > Metazoa > Chordata > Mammalia > Carnivora > Otariidae > Callorhinus > Callorhinus ursinus. The sequence goes on from NW_027397064.1 coordinate 93,552,048, forward strand.
ACCAGGAGTCGGATGCTCGATGGACTGAGCCACCCAGGTGCGCCATATGCCCTCTTTTAGAACATTGCATTCTAGAAATGATTTTTTTGAAGGGAGATCAGCCTAGAAACTGGTTTGTAGTTTCTAAATGTAGCTTTTTGAATTTGAAAATTAAAAAAAAATCTGAAATGTTCTCAAAAAATATATTTTCCGGCTTTTAATATGGGCCCCTCTCTGACTTGTCATCACTCCTCAAAGATTGCCAACAATGCTTCCACCATCCCATCTGAAGTCCACTTATTACCCCAGAATGCAATTTATTGTTAAGACTTGGATTTAGGCAGAGAAGCTCACTGATCTCCCTTGGGATCTCTTCACTTATCTTGGGCTTCATGTTTTCCTCTTCTTTTCAATTTGGAGATCATTTGCCTTGATAGCAAAGGGACAAGAGATAGAGGAATTGAATGATCCGGCTTTCTCCCTAGCTTCTATATTAGCATGATGTCATCTGCGTCAAGCAGTAAGTCAGTTCCATCCTTTTCCTCATCTGACTCTAAACAGGGTCATAACCTAATACCCTGTAGATTTCACCAGTTTTTGTAAGTCATGGCTTACCCTGGACCTTTGACACTGTTTTTACAGATTTGTTTCTTTCTTCCTTGATCATTTGTCTTTCCTTCCACACATCCTGTTACTCATTGGTCTCATTTAGTTACAGAACCAAATAAAATTCATGAATTGAATGACAGATGGTGCTGTTTTGCTGAAACATTTGTTAGACCTCTACCTTGACTGTGGTCTTCTGTGGTCTTTTCTATTAGGAGTAGGTTCTTTTGCATTTGGTTGCCTTGTGCAGTCTTGTGGTGGAAGATGACTGAGCTGTCTTTCCAATTTCTACCCTTCAAGCTACATAATGGTTGTTAGTTTCATGTGTGAATACATCATCTTTGCCTTTACTTGTGGCAGGAATATCCCGTTAAGTCTACCTCTGTTCTTTTTATATTAGCTTTTAATAAGGCCATCATGAATGAAAGTACAAAGACGACTCTGGACCACATGGCAATATTCGATAAGTTCTTTATTATTACATTCAGAATACCCTTAATGTTCATTTTTATGCCACTAAGCTGAAATAAAAAGTTAAAACGTATTTATTAAAATTTTGTGGGTCCATAAAAAGAGGACTTTGGATACTGAGGAAATCCTGAATCTCTGTTTCTGCTATGCTGAAGGACTCTTGGCTGAGACAATCAATCCTCTTGACTTTTTCTAAACTTTCAGCTGTTTGCTCCCCAAATGATCCTCTTTCCTCTTCTAGACATACTTGAACTGGACATGACTGCTTACATCCTCAGATTCTTTCATTTTTTTTTGCTGAGTTTTTTTTTTATTTTATTTTTTTAATTATGTTATGTTAATCACCATACATTACATCATTAGTTTTTGATGTGTTCCATGATTCATTGCTTGCGTATAACACCCAGTGCTCCATGCAGAATGTGCCCTCTTTAATGCCCATCACCAGGCTAACCCATCCCTCCACCCCCCTCCCCTCTAGAACCCTCAGTTTGTTTCCCAGAGTCCATCATCTCTCATGGTTTGTCTCCCCCTCTGATTTCCCCCTCTTCATTTTTCCCCTCCTGCTATCTTTTTTTTTTTTTTTAACATATAATGTATTATTTTTTTCAGAGGTATGCTGAGTTTTAAAGCCACCAGAGATCTCACTGACAGTGTCTCTGCTTTTCTCATTGCTTTATTTGAATTAAGAGTGAGGTATGTGTGTTGGTTGTGTGGTGGGTGAGGCTCTCCCTCTCACCTCAGATCCTTGCTCCCAGAAAAGGCCCACAGCCCCAGTTAGCCATGTGACAGGAGCCTGTCTGCCTCTGAAGTCTTTTGAGAAATCTCAGGTCACCACAGCGGGACCTTGTCTGCTGCTTGGGGTTGACTGTTGCCATGTCGCACCTACTATTAGCAAGATGGTGCTATATCCTACCTCTGCACTGGTAATTTTTTCCTTCCATGAGAAGACCCTGAAAACATTTATTAGTCCCAGTTTCTGAGGCTGAGTATCTTCCTGGCTCGAATTTGATTCAGCATGATCTTCTACCCAGCAGCCTTTTGAGATTGGTTTTATTTTCTGTTCACATTCTTAACAAAAGCTATCTCCTGTTTTCCTCCATGAACGATCTTCTCCTGTTTCTGGAAACACTTCTCCCTTCTAATCAATTGGGGCACAGAGAACAGTCTCCCACGGTCTGTCACCTGTCACTTTAAGGACACTGACTGGAATATCCCTCATGGACAACCCTCAGACTCTAGGCAGAAGGTACTTGACTCATTGTATTACCATCAGGGCAATGAAAGGAGCCCCTTGCAGTCCAGACTCAGCTGGTGCTTGACTGATCTGGAGTCGTTTATCAGGGCACCTAAATTCCTACAGGAGCCCTGACATGCAGACTTCCTCTCTGCCACGCTGCTTACGTGGTTTCCTTTTTACTCTTCCTTTTTCACAGCCTGAGAGTAGGCAGTTTTGTGATTTTTTTTTTAAGATTTATTTATTTATTTGAGAGAGAGACATGGGGGTGGAGGGGCAGAAAGAGAGAGAGAATCTCAAGCAGACTCCCCGCTGAGTGTGGAGCTGGACACGGGGCTTGAGCTCAAGACCCTGAGACCATGACGTGAGCCTAAATCAATGGTCAGGCGCGTAACCGGCTGAGCCCCCCAGGTGGCCCTTGTGATGGCTATCCTTTCCTCTACCTTCCTCTCATTCTTTTCTGTACTTTCTCCTCTTTGCCTCAGTTGTTTACAGGTTACTCACCAGCCCTGGTTTATACAAAATAATATCAATGCTACCTTTAAAATGACCACATAAGCATTGGCTCTGATCTAACCTGTCCCAGAGCATCTCACTCAGTCCCTCCAGCTGTTCACTGTCCCTCTCGTCTCTTTGTCATCTCTGCTCCTACCTGGGTTTCTGTCTGGGTACCCGTGGTGTCAAATTATCCTGAGTGAAGATCACACATCCTTTCCAGAACTGGTTGTTTGGGAAATTAGTAATTGGTTATGTTTTCAGACAAAGTGTTGCCTAGGAATTGTTTCTATAATTAGTCTGCCTTTGATTTGAAAATTGACTTCTCTGATTTTCGTATTTATCCTCTGGATGCTACTCTCCTGATGGCAAACTGCTGGATTCATCAAAATTCTCTTCCACCTATAGCTGACTTAAGAATGTCAAAGATATCTCCAAAGATCCTGATCCTGAAATCAGCTTTGCCAATTGAGAGGCCAGAAGAGAGATTTATGCGAGTTGTCTAATGATAATTGATATGATATTTTAGGACTTCTTCTGTCTAGGGCTGGTGGTGGGGAGGTCAGGCAAGAAAGATAAAATCATGACCTTTGTGGGTGGTGTGAAATTTGCTCTATGCTGTTCAGATCCCAGCCATTAGTCTGAATTGCCCTTTGATTAATGTCAAATAATTAGTTTCACCATTGGCTCCCACCTCGAAAATGTCTTCAACCATATAAGAAATAAATGATTTTTAATAAGGGTGCTATATTTGTCCTTTGCACAAACAATTTAATACGTGCTCTAAGATTACATTTTCTGGGCACCTGGGTGGTTCAGTCGGTTAAGCGTCTGCCTTCCGCTCAGGTCATGATCCCAGGGTCCTGGGATCGAGCCCTGAGCTGGGCTCCCTGCTCAGTGAGGAGCCTGATTCTCCCTCTCCCTCTCCCCGTCCCCCTGCTCATGCTCTCTCTCTCTGTCACGTGCACGCATGCACTCTCTCAAATAAAATCTTTTAAAACAATAAAACAAAATTATATTTTCTAAGTGACGATAGAGCCAAAATACATATATATAATTAATGATAGAATTCTAAGAGATGTAACTGTAAAAGAACTTCTGCAGGATCTCTTCCTAAAGGAGGCAGGCAGGAATCTAGCTGGTATTCAAAAAAGTACTGTAATGGAAGTTTTTCCTAAATCATGAGAAATTGGCTCAGCTGTACTAAAGTGCTTCATCTTAGTGAATTCAATAACTTTTCTGGTTGTGTTATTTGTAAAATGACTTTTGCTTATAGATATTCAAATATATACAGTTGGTTATAATCCCAGAGAAAATAAGGGAGGGAGATGGATACCTGAGTCATTAGTGTGGAGAATTACCTCAAACACAATAGATTTTCTTCATGACAAATCACACAAAATCTCCATAGCAACTTCAAATAATTATGCATAAGATTTCAGCATAGTAACAAAACTACACTCAGAAGAACTTGCAAAGACTAGTGATACACAGTGACATGGATGTGTGGGTAGATGGCACAGGGGAAGATTGAAGGGGGCAGTTTTAAGATGTGAAAAATGCACAAAAGACAAAAAAGATTGCCTGCTCTGTGCTTTGGAGAATACTGATTCAGTCACTGCATTGTCTGGAAATTGGAGACTGGGGGTCACAATATTTATTGATAATAGGAGGTCCCAGCTAGAACCACCATTGTTAAAGGAATGTTAGCATTTCTATCATAGTTTTCTCTGGGTTTATCACCACTGTAAGAAAATCTTTCTAGGCAGTATGTTGGCATACTAGATTGACATAGAAATTGACATAGGTGATTTTATAATTATTTTTTGAATTTATAAAACTTGCTTGAGCTCTTAAATTTTATTTATTTACTTATTTATCTTAAGATTTTATTTATTTATTTGACAGAGAGAGACAGCAAGAGAGGGAACACAAGCAGGGGGAGCTGGAGAAGGACACGCAGGCTCCCTGCCAAGCAGGGAGTCTGCTGCGGGGCTCGATCCCCGGACCCTGGGATCATGACCTAAGCTGAAGGCAGACGCTTAATGACTGAGCCACCCAGGTGCCCCGAGGTCTTAAATTTTTAAAAAAGCTGTAGAAGCCCTCCAGATATGCAAATAATATCGTTTAGTTACTACAAAACATAACTGAGATGCTTTAATGCAAACATTCCTTGCAATCTAAATAATGATTTTTTGCAAGTGTTAACACACATAGTTTACTCATGCTTGGGTATATTTCCCACCTGAGTCCTCAATATAGCGTTATCTACTAATTGTTCAGTGTCAGTGATACAGCTTTTGTTAACATCCATTCATAAAACGTCGCTGCCTTATGTGAAATATATTAGTAGCCTAATTAATCAATTTATATAAGAAAAGAGGTAATTTATGGAATTATGATATTATGATAATTTCTGGAAACTCCCAGGCCACAACAGAACATTGAAAGATTAGGCAGTGTTGATGGGGAAGAGCAAGAGGGTGTTACATCCTCAGTTTGGTGTGGTACATACTAATGTCACTGACTCTGACTTCATAGGGGCTGCTAGAAGCCAAAAGATAACTTTGGCATAGTTTGTGTAATGGGAATCCTGAGAATGTAGAGCCAGAAACAGACACGTGGTTAGTTAATTTCAATGTAACGGAACAGATACTGAGATATGCTCAGGCTTATATTGGACTATAACCGAAGGCTTGTAACCAAGAATCCTTTAGAGGAGACCTGATGCAGCTTAAAGGGAAAAAGTGTCACCAAGGTCGAGAAAGGAAAGGACAGCATGCCACACCACGGAAATGGTATGAGCAAAAGTCCAGAGGTGTGAACTAATGCAGTGTGTCCAGTGAGGTAACAACTACCACTTTGGTGTTATTGGAGCTTAAGGCCAGGGTGGAGGGAAGTGGGCTTGGACCTGGAGGAGGGATACTATTCAAGTCAGGGCTTTTATGACATGCAAATGACTAAGTACAGTGTCTTAAAAAGATAGGAACTCTTGAAGTACTGATGTGTTTTGAGCAAGCTAGTGACAGGACCCAATTTGCATTTTAGACAGATGCCCAACTCCTTTCTGGAGAGTGGAATGAAGCGGGGGGGCAAGACTAAAATTAAGAAGATGGATCAAGAGGTCATTTTCAAAGCACAGACTTTTCCAGTGATTGAACCACTTTGTCTCAAATATCAGGGAGCAAGGACAAGCTGAGGGCCCATTTATGCCCTCTCTAACTATGAAGATCTTTACTTAAACTCATTATTTTGAAGGTGACTTTAGCTATGTCCTGTTAACATTAAAATGTTAGTAAGTGGTTTAATATTGTATTATAAAAACTATTTTCATTTTTAGAATAGATTTAGTCCATTTCTCTGCTTTGAAGCAGAATATCTAAGTGATTATGGACACTTAAGAGTTTCTTTCATTTTAAAGGCTATAAGAAAAATGTATTTTCAGTGTGTGTGTATGTGTGAATATGGCCCAACTATTAGGAATTAAGTGTTGGGTGACTATAGTTTTGGAAGAATAGACAAGACATAGTACAATATCCAGGGGTGGAAAAGCATGTACTCAGCTTTTTTCATCTCTCTGTCGAACATTTTTTTAAATATGGAATGCTTCACGAATTTATGTGTTATCCGAATGCAGGGGCCACGTGAATCTTCTCTGCATCATTCTAATTTTAGTGTATGTGCTGCTGAAGTGAGCACTCTGTCAAACATTTCTGAGGGCTTACTAGGTGACAGGAACTGTTCTGAGCAAGAATAAAGCAGTCACGGGCAAAGCAGACAGGAACCTTGCCCTTACAGAAATTTCAATCTAGCAAATATGTCCCATAATACCATTTATGTGGGTCTTGCTTTTCAGATTGATCAAGACTCTCAGTTCCTTGGCATTTCCCAGCTGCCCACCAGTTGTCCTTGAATAGAGTGAGAAGAAATGTTAACAAGGAACATAGATTTCCGGACTCCCTAGAAAATAGCATAAAGCTCTCCCCACCTCTTTCAATTTAATGCAAATACTAACTTTATGCTATCTCCTGTTATCCCTAAGCCCTAACTAAAAAAGTATAATAGATTCTAACTTCAGTCATAAAATTTTAGATAATTCTCGAGAAGTATAAATATTGAGCTTTGACTCCTGGATGAATGACTTTCTAGTTTGTGGGAAAAAGGGCTTTCTCCAAATTTCAACAGAAGTAATTAAATTCCCAAATGTGCAATAATGTCTTGATCTGGTGATACGGCCCTGCGATGTCCTCACCTGCATCCTTTCCTTTAGTTCCCCATCAGCTATATGATCCTTTGACATTGGGAGTTCAGTGCATTGGCCAGAAAATCAGAGCTCTGTCTTCGCATTCATGCCACCTGGCTTTCCCATATTCCTTTGACAGCTCCAGGCAAGGACAGCAGAGCTGCAGGGAAAGCGGTAAAAATGGTGATGAAATACTTTGTTCCTTCCTTATGTAGTCAGTATTTACCTTATATTGTTAACTCTGCACACATAGGGATAGAATACCGCATCATCCAGTTTTTTAAAATAGTTGGTCCCTGGGGCGCCTTAGTGGCTCAGTCAGTTAAGCATCTGCCTTCAGCTCAGGTCTTGATCGCTGGGTCCTGGACCGAGTCCTACATCAGGCTCCCCGCTCAGCAGGGAATCTGCTTCTCCCTCTCCCTGCTGCTCCCCCTGCTTGTGCTCTCTCTCCCTCTCTCTGTCAATTAAATAAATAAAATCTTAAAAAAAAAATAAAATAAAATCTTAAAAAAAAAATAAATAAAATCTTAAATAAAAAAATCTTAAAAAAAAATCTAGCACCATGAGAGGTGGCTAATAAAAATATAATGTACCCGTCCGAGATGGGATCTGAGATACAAAAACATTGCTCCTTCAAATGTGAAAAACAGACTTGTGGCTTTTACCATGGTATTTTGCTCAAAGATCGAATTCAAAGAATATAGATCTTTTTTAAAGAGAAAATGCAAGTATGTGGCCACGAAATGAATATACTCTCTGCAATGTTTGTGGAAATTCTCTGCTTTGCTGGGTTGGATTTAAGAAACCTTGGAAACTCTGGACTCCAAGGTGTCCTGATTTGTTTTCAGGTGTGTGGGTGTTGTAAGAAATGGATTGAAGAGAAGTCAAGGTCAGAAGAAAAAAAAAAAACAAGTTTTGGTAATAAGTAATCACAGGACGGTAAAATCTTTTGACTCAAAATACAACTCAGAATGCAAACCCCAATCTGCTATCTCTGTGAGAAAAGCAAATATTTCCAGCTGTATCTAAACATCTTGAAAGCAAAAATTCAAGGAAAGAATTGCTTCTTGTATGTGATATTAGCATCTCCCATCTTGAGAAGTTCTATCTGTTAATATGAATCATAAGATGATTTGTGAGTAGATAGATGCAGAACTTTTTATTCACATCTCCATACATTTTATTTGCATATAAAGTGGCATATTTGTACTCAACAATAACTAGCCCTGGAGGAGTGATATTTAATAGGAGAATATAATTATCCCATCAGGCCATAAACATTTTCTTTAGGGCAATGACTACAGTTAAGATAGCTTCATAATGACTCTTGTAAAGTACCACACTCTTACCAAGTGAGCTCAAGAAAAAATTTAAGCTACAAAAATATTATGATTTCATTTGAATAAAATATCTGTTTTCACTTATCCACAGTTTTAGGAGTGATACACATAAAGGTCAATGAGCTATTAAATGTTCAATTTTGATTCTGTGTGACGACCTCAAGCAATTATTTTAAGTACAAATATTAAGAACTGCAAATATTTTATTGTATACCATGTTAACCACCCAAAATTATTTTATTCTTCATCTCAGATAATGACATTATTATAGAAGCTAGGTAGAATATATGTAGTTAATACTTCTGGTCATTAAAAGTGGCCTCTTCAGGATGTCTGATTGTATGCCTTGCATTCATTGGTGCTCTTTAGACCAAGCATTGTTTTCTAAGCTTTTAGGATGTGTCGCCTGGATAGCTATAATGTCTCAATATTTTAAAAGTTATATATATAGTCCTGCACACAAACTAAAAAACTAGAAGCTAACTGATTTGTCTGCCCTTCTAATGTTGGTAGAGGTATCCTGTTAGGAATCAGCAGGCTTGCACCGTCACATTGCTTTTAGCATTAATAAAGCCAGGTGACGATTCAGTTATCTTCCATAGAACTTTCTTGTCTATTAGTTGATGCATCAGACCAACTGCTGAGAATTCCCTAGGCCAGAACTGCTGGAGAGTTTGTTCCTTACCCCAACCTGATGTGTAATGATGACATCCAGGGGGCCCCAGTGCTTGGGTGGGGAAGGGAGTCGGAACGGGTAATGAAGGAGCCTGAGATTAAGTGTTACATACTGAGCATGAGGAAGAATTGAGAAGTCAGTGAGATGTGAGAACAGTCAGAGCAAATGCCTGGATATTACCATGTCTGGCCAACTGTCAGAGCGACTGTGTTCACAAGTCCAGGGATTGATGTGGGATACCTGGACTAGAGTGTCTGTAAGTTGCCTCCCAGCCTTAAAGACTGTGGGAATGTCTCCTCCCTTAGGATATTAGGCAATATTCCAGTTTGTTCCTTCTGCAACTGCCTCATACTGAATTTGTTGACTGGAGTGCCTAAGTCGCGCTTCGTATTTGACTGGAGTGCCTAAGTCGCGCTTCGTATTTGTAGGCTGATTTTACAAGGTCTCAGTACCGCAGCTCTTGGATATTTGTCATATCAAAATTCGGTTCCCTTGAGTTTGTGAAGAACTGCCTTCGAAGTCCACCCGGAACCTTGGCTCAGTCTTGAGCTTCCAACAAGACAAGCTTGTTTGCTTGGCCAAAAGCTGCGGAGTCACAAGACTTTAAATATTAAATATTTCTTTTTTTGGCTTCTATTTTGCCAACATCTGGACAATGGATATGGAGACCGTTTCTCAGCCTATGTTCTTCTGGAAATCCCATATGTATTGACAAAGGGAAATTAATTTGGCTAGTATAAAAATGGCCTCATTTGGGCCCCCAAGCCTGTGGGATTTCTGACCGGAGTCTTCCATGTCAGACATCTTCCTGAGTTGGGGCAATCCACGTAAATCACTGATGGGCCCACCAGATCAGATCACGGTCTGAATGTGAACACTTTCTTCCCCTTGTGTGGGTAGAGAGCAGCCAGTCTCATCATTCTATGCTCAGCCACTCAGCTGCCCCAACGTGGTGAGGCAGGCCCTGCCACTACCAAGCTATCAGCAGCGTCCCTGCGAAGGCTGGGACAAGAGCTACTGCCCTTGCGCCAGCCATCAGCACGCGCTTAGGTGTGCCCTCACCTTCCTCCTCTTCCTAGACCCCTGCCCAACACACTCTTGACACAGGTTTGGTGTTTTAGTCTGTTCCTCGTAATTTATGCCATACTGGGTCTGGGACAGCTCTTGGGAGCAGTGGTGCCTCATTCATTCATTGGCTCGCCCATGTATTCATTCAAGATGTATTCACTGAGCACCTAATACAGGTCAGGCCCAGTGTTAGATGCTAGGGAGAAGGCAGGGACAGAGCAGACAAAACTCCCTGCCATCATGGACTTGCCATCCTCGCGGGGAAGACAGATCATAAAGAAAACAAATAAGCAAAAAGTATAGAAAATGATGGGCTCTCTGAGGAAATAAAAGCAGGGAGCAGATAGAGTGTTGAGCTTGTGACTTTAAGTAAGGTGTTTGGGGAAGACTCTCCTTTGAGAAAAGATCTGAAAGAGGGAATGCAAGAGAAGACAGAGGCTTCACGAAGCATGTCATACTTTACTCCACTTTATTCCATGGGGTCCCAGGAAGCCTTGAAGGGTTTGAGCAAGAGAATGAGCTGATGTGACTTGCATTTTGATGGTGTCACTCTGGCTGTTCTGCAGGGCAAGGGCAGAGGCAGGGAGACCTGTTTGGAGGCTGATGCAGTCATCCAGGTAGATGGGGATGGTGGGGGGGGGGGGGGAAGCAAAAAGGGGAGGGGGAGGCAGAGGTCTGCCTGTATTTCAAAGAGGAAGTGACCAGCGTTCTTCATGGATTTGGTGTGTGGTGGAGAGAAGGGAAGAGTCAAAGAAGATGCCAGGTTTGGCCCCAGAGTTGGAAAGCCAAGGATAGCCTTGCATGTCTGAAGGGGAGGAGACCAAAGGGGAGCAGGTGATGGGGAGGCAGCTCCAGGTGAGGAGCACTAAGTCCCCTCTGCACTTCTTCTATGAAACAAGGAAATCATCTTAGACACAGGGGGTAGGGGGGATGATATCCTTAAAACAACTTTATAATAGGTTCACATTCACTTAATAATGTCCGACTCTTAAGCACTGTACATTTTTTCATTCAACCTTCACAAAAGTGTGATGACTATTATATATATTATAATAATAATTGCTATATACTTAATGACTGTTATAATTATATAATTGTCACATTATTATAATAATTACACTTGTCATTATAGAGTAGATGACTTTTGTGTCATTATAACTACTACCGCTATTTACAGATGAAAAAAAATTAAGGCTCAAAGAAGGTAAATTGCTTGCATAAAGTTCCTCAGCTTATGAACACCAAGTTTTAAACTTGGGTCTGTCTCATTCCAAAGTTGGGTTTTTTAAATGACTAAATGAGCCACACGGGCAGCAACCTACAAAGGTGATGCAAGAGATTTTTGTTTTTGCTTTTTCCTGAAGCTATTAACCACTTTGTTTCTGTTGCCCATGAAGCCGTGAATTCAGCTTTTATTCATTCAGTCCTCAGCTACAAAGTAATCATCTCCCATACAGCAAGCTCCTGCTGGTCCTGGGGATACATATTGTGCAAATATGCCCCCTGCCTTCTTACAGCTTTTATATCTGTAAAAACAGATATAAAATTATGACTGTGACAAACAGTTCAAAGGAAAGGTCCAGGGCATGGTGAGGGCATTTAATAAAAAATGTGACCTAGTCTGGGGATGGAATGATGATTTAGCTGAGCTGATACAAGTAGGAGCTATCCAGGCAAATGGGGATGGGGAGGGAAAGTGTTTCAGACAGAGAGAACAGGTGCAAAGGCCCTGTGGCAGGAAGAAACATTGCACATCCTGCATCTTATCCTAGGAACTTCAAGAAGGTCTGTGTCACAGGGGCTCAGGAGCCAGAAAGGGGGGGGCACAAAACAAAAGCTGGAGGTCTCCACAGGCCAATCAGACACAGAACTCTGAGTGGCTTGACGACATAATTTATCATCCAAACTGCCATACTTTTGAGTGCACTAAAATGCTAAATGGGATAGTTTGTTGGCACTACATGTGTGAACCGGGTCTGTTCTGACCAACCTGGAATGATAATCCTACTGCTTATGGGCCAGTTTAAGAATTTTAGTCCTTATTCTAAGAGTTGATGGGAAGCCAATAATAGATTTGGCAAAGAGGGGAGAGTTGGCACAATCAGGTTTGCATTTTTAAAGGATCACCCCGAATTTAGTGAACAGTACTGACCAACATCTATTTTCTGGATGTTGTGTATATGGTTACATAAAAAGTTATCATTGTGAAAGCTAAATGAAGGGTGCAAGGAACTCTCTGTTCTAATTTTGCACTTCTTGTGAGTTTTAATTTATTTCAAAATGTAAAACAAATTTAGGCTTACTCTGGTTGCTGAGAAGATAAGAGGTAGGCCAGATGGAAACACAGAATTCAGAGGGGAGGCTAGTTCTGTAGACCATGCAAGAGTTGAGGGCAAAATAGGATGATGGCACTGGAAAGAAGTGAACTGATTCAAGAGATACTTAAAATGCAGACAGCAGGTTACTCTGTGAACTTCTCATCTCTCTATGGTCACTGAGATTTCTACCAGGAGAAATACCTGAAGAAGAGCAGGCAGGGGGCATTGGGGCTGTTCTTATTCTTCTTCCCTCTTTTTTTTTTTTTTTTAAAGATTATTTGAGAGAGAGAGAGAGGGAGGGAGAGAAAGAATGAGAGAGCACAAGCAGGGGGAGGGAGAAGCAGACTACCCCTGAACAAGGAGCCTGATGCGGGACTTGATCCTGGGACTCCAGGATCATGACCTGAGCTGAAGGCAGCCGCTTAACTAACTGAGCCACCCAGGCACCCCCGGGCTGCCCTTCTAACAACGATTTCCCTCTCGGTCTTCCAAGGGCAGTCAAAATACTGCCAGGAAAAGCAAATTCATTCATCACACTATGATCTCTTCACTTATTTCTAGGGAAACAACAAACTAGGGAAGCAAACATCTCCTCAAACCAAAGCCACAGAACGGTGATAACAGGGTTTGAATTTACCACATACAAGTAATTAAAAGATACCCTTTCCCTTTTTTGTGGATAGAGAGGAAGCAGGGGAAAGGAAAGAGTTGATAGGAAATTTTTAGACTAAGGAATGAGAGAGAGGTAGAGAAGGAAATGTGCTCAAACTGCTTTTGAAAAAATAATGTGCTTGAGAGTTATTTGGGGAAGAGCATACTACTCAGAATAGGAGAAAGCCACCAGTCCTGAAAAACATCTAACAAGAAATATTTTGGTATTTACTTATTTTTTATTTGCTTACACATTTTTGGTGATTTTCTAAACTTTAGCTCTTCTTTGTTACGTGTCTTCTATTTCTCCTCAGTCCTTTCCAGCTGGGCAGGAGGTTACAGTCTTGATAACATGAATCACCTTTGCCAGATATTGAACTTCATTCATTAACCATCATCAGGAGATTGTTGTCTGCGTTGTTTTTTTACAGTATGAAGGTGGCAGGCGTCAGGAAGAGGAAGAAGTGTCTTTGCGTTTAGCAATCTCTGGGCCTGTATTTCTCATGATCAAGAGAATACAAATTGCATACAGCATATGCATTGTCCTCGTGGTAGTGCTGGGCATTTGGGAATGTGGGGAACTGATTGATATTGGCGCAGTATGGCGGTAACATTGTTCTTCAAAGTTTCCAAGAACTACTCCCGTCCCAAACCAGGAAATGCAGATTTTGTGTTTTGTCACACTAGGTAGATTAATAAAATAAATGGATGGGGATTTAGATATTGGGATGATTTCTAAACAGTATTCTCCAAATAAAACTTTATGTAAGAATGGACCCCTGCTTATCCAATAGTTATAGCCTAGAAGGCTCTTGTTTGAAACTTGGAATGGATTTCTTTCAGCTTTATTGAGGCATAATTGGCAAATACAAATTATGTGTGTGTCTGTGTGTATGTACACTAGAGATCTACCTTCCCAACAAATTTCAAGGAAATCTTGCCATTTGGAACAGCATGGATGGACTGGAAGATATAATGCTAAGTAAAATAAGCCAGACACAAGGGCTTGGTCAGTTCAGCGTCTGACTCTTGATTTTGGCTCCGGTCATGATCTCAGGGTTGTGCGATCAAGCCCTATGTCTGGCTCTGCGCTGGGCGTCAAGCCTGTTTAAGATTCTCTCTCTCCATCTCCCTTTGCCACTCACCTCTCTCTGTCCTTCTCTTTAAAAACAAAACAACAAAACAAACAAACAAAAAACAAGACACAGGAAAACATTGCATGATTCCACTTATATGTAGAACCTAAAAAAGTGAAGCCTCACACCAACTTCCCAAGGATTTTTCCAACACCCTTCCTGCCTTCAGTTACTTCACTTCCTTTATCCCCAGTGATCTTTTTGGTCTACTTCATCCCAACTCCCATGCCACATCCCAACCACCTTCAAAGTCACAGTGTGATCATCCCATCTCACCCTTTTGTCCTCCCAGATGACTTTGAAAAGCATCCCCAACTTTGTGGAGGACTTCAGTTCTTTGGTTCTATCACTGCCTTTCCTATCCCTTGTCCAATTTAACTCCTTTAAAAATAAAGCCATACCACCTACCCCCATGCCACAATTGAATTAGTATCACTTGGGGTGGGACCCAGGTGTTCATATTTTTCAAAGCTCCGTGGTGAGTATGATGGGTAGCCAGAGTTGAGAACTGGTGCTCCATCTTCTGAACATCAAAACACCCAGTTCTCTACTTGATAAGTAAGAAATCTCTTTTGGCTTATTAATAAGTATTAATATGGATTTTAACAGGGTCAGTCTGTAAATGGATTATTCCTTAATAACTGTAGCTTCAGGAACATGAATTGCTTTAACAGGGGAGAGATTTTTGGTCTATGCTTCACACATCTCCCTGTAACAGGTTGCCTCCTCCCCAGGGCCTCCTTAATGCCCAAGTCCCTGTCATTCTAAGCGAGTGGCTCTCAAACGATGCCTCAGTGGCACAGTCACTAAGATCATCTATAGCAGGTGACCTCCAAATCTGTATCTCCCTTCCTGACCTGTCCCCTGACTTTTGTATATCCTGCTGCCTACTTGATGTCTCCACTCGGATGTCAATAACTCTCACCTAAAATGCCCCAAACTAAACTTGTGATTTTCCCTCTACCCCTGCTCTTGTCTCGGTTTTCTTCATTTCAGCTAATGGCCCCACATGGTAGCTAAGCCTGTTATTCACATAGTAGCTAAGTTTCGGAAATTCTTCAGGTCGTCTTTGACTTAATCACTTCCTCTCTTATCCAAGCCATAAGTGACTTCCGGCAGATTTACCTATCAGTTATATTCCAAACCTGAGCGTTTCTTCCAACATCTACCTCTACCACTGCACTCTGAGCCCTTTAATTCTTACCCAGATACCCTCCTCTGTGGTCATCATGTTTTCACCTTTGCAGGGGGCACATTTACTGCAGTGCACTCTTTCCTATTCTTTCCCCAGCAGCCAGACTGATTCTTTAAGAAGGTAGATCAGATCACATCACTGCCTGCTCAGAACTCTTCATTGAATCCCAACTCTTGCATAAAGAGTTCACATTCCTCCCAGTGCCAACAAAGCCATCGATGATCTAGCCCCTGCCTGCTGGTCCTCACACAGTGGCCTTTCTGTTCCTCAGGCATATGAGATATATTTCCTGCCTCAGGGCCTTTGTGCTTACTGTTTCTGCCCCACTCCCCCAATTCTTTACTTCGTGACTTCATGGCTTCTTTCCTCTTCATTTAGGTCACTGTTCAAATGTCATTAGCTCAAGAATGATTCCAACCCCCTGCCTAAAAAATCCACCCTTCCCTCTAATATCTGGCTACTTAACATGATTTGTTTCTTTATATCATGTCCAGGAGTGAGTTGGAGGGGGCTTATCCTGCTGCTCTATAGTCCTGACTGTACACATCACATCGTCACATTGATTGTGACATCGCACCGGTAGTTTGAGATTGTCCCAGGTGGGAATATTTACACTATGGCAAAAGCTACAAATCAAGTGATCCCTCACCAATGCTTGTTGAACATTTATACCACTGTTAATGACTACACGAATGCAGGTTATGAATTTATGTGTTTTGGACGGTCTCCCGCAATAGAATTTAAGCTCTGTGAGCACAGAGACTTAGTATGACTTTTGCATATGATCACATTTTAATGTCTATGATAGTACCTGGACATAGTTGGCATGCAGTCAATGTTTATTGAGTAGATGGATGGATAGATGTGTGGTTGTGTGAATGAATGAGTGAATGAAAAGTCAGATTTTGGTGGTCTCATCGCAATACTCAGAAAAAATTTTTCAAAGGGTCGAATTTCTTTCTTCTTCCTTATATCTTCCTTAATGATTGGTCTCTGCAATATTTCTCTGCTCTAAACACAAATACACAGGTTTTCTTTCTTTCTTTCTTTCTTTCTTTCTTTCTTTCTTTCTTTCTTTCTTTCTTTCTTTCTTTCTTTCTTTCTTTTTCTTTCTTTCTTTCTTTCTTCTTTCTTTCTTTCTTTCTTTCTTTCTTTCTTTCTTTCTTTCTTTCTTTCTTTTTCTTTCTTTCTTTCTTTCTTCTTTCTTTCTTTCTTTCTTTCTTTCTTTCTTTCTTTCTTTCTTTCTTTCTTTTTCTTTCTT
>NW_027397064.1:93569123-93670507 GCF_003265705.2 Callorhinus ursinus
CCTTCCTTCCTTCCTTCCTTCCTTCCTTCCTTCCTTTCCTTTTTTTACATGTGATTTCTTTTTGCAGGCATATTGTATTTGTCATTTTCTGCTAATAACATTTTTCTTTCTTTCATGTGTGTCTAAATTAAACATATCAATATTTTTTGGTATTGTTCAGCCATACAGCCTGGAAACCCAGGCAAAGAGACACAACGGCTAGTATGTTGATACTACATCACACCACATGCTGTGTCTGGTGACATAACATGATGAGTTTAATGTGTTGTCCCTCATGAGTAGTGCCTGGCTCAGAGCACCGCCGAAGTTCTGAGGCCTGCAGTCATCAGCACAGCATGCACATCAATCACCACACCCGTATCTGTGATGCATGGCCGTGGAGGATCTGTGTCTCTCAGTTCTACTGATAAAACTTCACCTTCGGTACTCCTCAGAAGATGGCATCGAGGGAGTTTACATCTGGTGAGCCTGCAGCCCACTTTACGGCATCACCTCCTGCCATCTAGCTTTGGAGATCATCTCACCCGCCTCCCACTGTTCTGTCATGAAGAGATGGTGTGTGTCCTGTGGGAGCCACTGTGGTGACCTTCTCTTAGCCTGTCAAGTGTGGGCAGTAATTAATCACAACAGGATGAAATCTGTCGAAACATCCCCAGTGTTCTCAGCCTTTCGGGCCTCCTGAACAAAGAACATGGTGACCTCTGGGTGCTTTGGTCTCTGAGCACATTACAGAAATCTTTTCCTAAAAGAGGCACAACTCAGGGATGCAGGACTAAATGATCCCACCCAGTGCATGGGCAGTGCAGACTGGGAGGGGGATGCATGGAGAGGCATTATTGTGCAACAGTCACAAAGCTGTCAGTGATTTTCTAAAGGACAAAATATCCAGCCTTCTGCTGGATGAGGACAGCCATCCAAGCTGTCCTGGGCTCTCCCAGTCTGGCTTGCACAGCTGGCTCTGGGTGGGCAGAGGGTGATTAGCATGGAAAGGGGTGGGTGGCAGGCTTGTCTCTTGTCTCCTCCTAATTGATCAGAAGCACATTCTACTTACTCCCTTTATGTCCCCAAGAGCTGTCCACGTTTATCACAACATGGTCCACGCATCCTCTGCATAAGGTCATCTCTAATACTAGCTATTAATGTAGGCTCCTGGGTTCCACCCCAGACCTACTGCATCAGAATCTCAGTAGATGTTGGTTTTCTTCTCCTCTCCATTTCTTTTCCCTGAGGCCCTCAAGAATGTGTTGGCTCACGTTTTATTCTGCCATGCATCAGTCAGTGCTTACAGTAATTAAATTGAAGCTTATGAAATTGTTGATATGTGGCCATTGTTTGAGTGGTAAAACTGGCAGCTTAATGTGGTCATTCTAAGTAATGCTAAATTCCAGGCCCTGTCTCAGGTGCTGGAAATGCAAAGACCAAAAAAACAAAAACAAAAAAAAAAATTGGTCCTTGACCACAAGGTGTTCAGAATGTGGGTGGAGAGACACACAGGTGGAGATCATCTAGGGTGGTTGTGTGTGGTGGGTGCTGTGCTAATGAACAGCTGGTAATTTTGTCTGTTTTTGTTTTCAGCTAGTAAGGTTTTATAGGACATTTGAACACCAGTGTTATGAAATATAGATTATTTAAAAATTATTTAAATAAATTTTCAGATGACAGATCCATAACAGGCTCTCGAGGGAAGTTAGCATGGTACTCCTCGAGCTTGATGTTAAGGAAAAAACATATATCCAGTAAAGTGATGATTTTCTTTTTTTTTTTTTTTAAAGATTTTATTTATTTATTTGAGAGAGCGAGAAGGAGAGAGAGAGAGCACATGAGAGGGGGGAGGGTCAGAGGGAGAAGCAGACTCCCCGCTGAGCAGGGAGCCCGATGCGGAACTCGATCCCGGGACTCCAGGATCATGACTTGAGCCGAAGGCAGTCGCTTAACCAACTGAGCCACCCAGGCGCCCTAAAGTGATGATTTTCAATGGCGGGTCCCAGGATGGGGAGAATAAGAATATCAAGGTCACTTGAAGGTCTCTTTTGAGTTACATATTTCTCTTCCCATGGGAGCATCTGCTGTATTGTTGTGAGCAAGGAAGCCCATCCCCTCACCCCTTAGAGGCATTGCCTGAAGAAGTAACTGTCTGTGAGCAGAGTGAGCCATAGCCTTCAGCTGTGGGGACTCAAAAACAATTTTTTTTGAGAGTTGCTGCTCACTTTCAGAGTGGCAAGTCAGAGATAGGTGCTAGGTCTGGCCCAGGTGGTCACTTCTTATGCTGTTATATTTTGACATTTTTACAGCCATGTATAAATTGTAAGAAATATTGATCTTATGGGATAAATGAGTGTAGTTGTAGGAGACAACAAGGATTGATTTGATCGGATGGTCTCTGTCATTCATTCAGAAGTGGCTGGCAATTCAGGGAATTGACAATGGTAAAGAAAAAAAAGAGATAGGAAAGAAAGACCTATGAAAACCTGTGACCGCACCTAGCATGGCTCGGATGAAGCCAATGACATGGAATGGTATCTAAATAAAACCATTTGGTCATGTTCTTTGGGAAGTCTGGAAACAATGATGCCCCTTGATATGAGCTGGCCACTGGGATAGAGAAGAAAACAGGAGCTCAGTCAGGCATAAGAAGTGAAACGCTTAGATGCTAGAATGCCTTCTCTTTTTCAAAATATGCTTGTAGAATCCCACTCAATCCCATCCACAAAGAAATCTTGTCTGCTCTACCAGTGGGGACTATCACCATCACTGAACTCTTACTGCCTTCACTATTTTATGTCACTCAACTTATGTATATTAAGGTCTCTTGTTGTGAGTTATTCATTACCTCTTTCTTGGCTTTGTCAACCAGACTGTAAAGCTCTTTGAGGGCAGGTGTTATATCTTCCTTGTCTCTGCTTTTCCTACATTTCTTTAAGGAGTATCCAGGGACATTTTTGTAAGTCAAAACAATTGCATTATATCGGATCCAACTTAAGGAGAACAAAGTCTTAATAAATATTTGTCGAATGTGGAGAGAGGAAGAAGAGAAGAAGAAGATCGAGACTCCCAATGTTTAAAACACCATGAGTTGTTTTTTGGTTTTTTAAGTTTTTTGAGGGTTTTGTTTTGTTTTTGGTTTTTTTTTTTGGTAAAACCTAGTTTAGCCAGAGAAAAGGGCTTTTGAGGGGAAATGGGTTCTTGGAACATTCCTTAAGATGGAGAGAACAAGAGCTGTTTCTCATTCCTAAAGTGGTAACTAAAATTTATTATCCTCAATTTAAGCAAGAAGTCATTTACCTCTAAGCTATAAAAATATTGCAGTCAACTCCAAATAATTATGAATAACTTGCTATTACTATGATCTGATGTAATTCTCAAATGCTTGACCTTTGCTTCATGAAAAGCCAGCCTTTGTGTGCATGTCAGCTGGTATAATTAAAAACCGTAATAATTGGCTTGCCAAGGAATATGTATTTTGGGAAGTTCAGTGAAGACCAAGTGTGCAGGGCATGGGGTTGGGATTGGCTTTCTAACCCCAGGAAGCTAAAATAACCAGAAGATTGCCAGCAGTGGTCACTGCATTTGCTTCTGAAACCAAACTTTTAAATATAATTTTATATATACATATATATATATATTTTTTTTTTTTTTAAATAAGCTCTACATCCAATGTGTGGGGCTTGAACTCACAACCCTGAGATTAAGAGCTACACGTCTACTGAGTGAGCCAGGCAGCTGCCCCCTGAAAACCAAACTTGTGAAACCAAAGACCATGTGAATGTTTCTAGAACTGTAGCTGGTATGATGCTTTTTAAATTGACTTGTTTTCCGTAAAGCATATGGCCTACTTATAGGATGGCACAAAATAGGGCAAATATCAATGAAAGTTTAGAAAGTAAATGAGATTAGTATTTTAAATAACTAGCTGTTCTTCCCCAAAGTTAACATGCATAGCACTCTGTCAGTTGCTAATTATAAACTGAAGAACCACCTTGTCAAAAGACACCCTATATTTTTCACTCTGGCTCTAGATTTTCTTAATTATTTCCCCTTATTGGTATCAAACAGAAGCCTATCTGTCTTAGTAGAAATAAATTAATGGCTGCCACTGAGCATATTCATGATGTTTGGTTAAAATATGGCTCCTTCATCTCTGATCCTAGCAGCCCAGCCCACTTGTTCAATTAGCTCCCCTTCACACAACACACAAAGATTCTTAAATGTCAAAAGTCATGAAATTCTTCGTTCTTCCCAAAGTCCAAGCCTTCAAAGACCAAAGCAACTCACTGTTTATATGCTTTATTAAAAATAGCTCAGAGGCATGGATTCACAGCCCAAGGGACCTGTTTCATAAAACTTTTTTTTTTCTCCCGCAACTTAACCTTGTGTTCTTTTTAAAGATCAAAAGAGAAAATGTTTCATAACTTCTCATTATTTCTAGAAGATTCTTTCCTCTGGCAGATTCACTTTAAAAAATGTATACAATGCAACATTTCTCTCTGTGGCAGAAGTGACTTGAGAGAGGAGAGAGAAACAAGATGGATAATTAAATTCTCAAAAATTTATGTTATATTAGCAACTTCAATTTTGTTCTTAGCATGTCACAATAGCTGGGTCATACAGCAAGGGGAAAGTGGCCTTGTATGTTGAAGCATATGTGTCACAGAATCTTCTCTTGGAAAGGAGGAATACTTGTCTACAGTAAAACAGGGATTTCTTGGGTTCTAGTCTTGCTGGCACCACCAAACACTTAATAGTTCTTTTGCTTCAGCAAATCTCTTATCAGTACCTCAGTTTTCTTACATATCAAATAGAGCCTGATACTCATTATCTCTGCTGGAATGCTGTAGGAATGAACATAATTGATCAGTGATGGTACAGTAGGATTTAATCTTTCAGAATGAGAGCTGCACTGTAGGACAGGGGTGTGTTATCTGGTTGCTGGTATATGGGTCAAGGCCTTCTTAGGCTGTGGATGCTTATGTAATTTACTCTATTGCTAATGAGCCAGAATGCAGTGGTAAACCATGCGTGTACATTTTTTCCTAGCAGAATTTCATTCTCATTAGTAGTAACTGGCATGTTTTTATAGGACTCTAGCATCTTTGAACATTTATTGGTATCCCTGGACAGTAGCACGTTGCTATCACTGTGCAGGACTTCAGTCCTTCACACCATTAGAAACCAAGTGCCTGGGATGATAAGCTGATATTTTTTTTGTCCTAACCAAATTATTAAATTTAGAAATTCGACTTAAACAAAAAAACTCAAGAAACCAATCAGTTTTCCTTTAATCGTGCCCTTTAAATTTTCTGAGAATCTTTACTATTACTTGCTAACATTTAAACCCGCACTGCTTAAAAATTTGATTCGAACGTGTATACTTGGTGGAATAAAACATGTTTAAACGTCTGAGGATAGCACATATCATAGCATTTGTTTATAGTCTAAAGAATCAGTTGCTAACTTTGGAGGCAAGTTTGCTTAGGCTTATGTGTTTTCTGCTAAAGCATGACATTATCGTGAGGATGCTCCATCTTTTCCAAGGAGATTGATTATTGTATATGAGGATATTAGTTTACTAGGGCTGCCATAATAACATACCTCACACTGAGTGGCTCAAACAGCAGAAATTTATTTTCTCACTGTCCGGGAGGCTGGAAGTCTGAGATGAAGATGGCGGCAGATCTGGTTCCTTCTGCAGCCTCTCTTCTTGGCTCGCAGACGGCCACCTTCTCTCTGTGTGTTCATGTGTTCATTCTCTCTCTCTCTGTGTGTGCCTGTGGCTGATGTCTCTCTCAGTGTGCCAATCTTCTCTTCTTAGAGGGATACCAGTCATATTGGATTAGGCACCACTCTAACAATCCCATTTTAATTCAATCACCTCTTTTAAGGCCCTATCTGCAAACACAGTTCTGTTTTGAGGTACTGGGGGTTGGTGTGGATTTTGGTGGGATGCACTTCAGCCCCAAACAATGAGGCAAATTCTACATCAGTCTGGTTTGAACCCACTCCTGTAACAAAGACGTTTAGCAAAGCATTAATGCAGAGCTCCAGTTTATCAACCTGCATCTTAAGTTTGCCCTGAATTTGGAGCACCCAGGACATGAGCAATTTCAAGCCAGTGAGGACTCGAAGGCCAGAAAAGTTCGGATGAAGGTCAAGGAGTGCAGCTAAACAGTGGCAGAGCTAAATTTAAAACCCAGGTATGCTACGTGTGGACTGAGTATGTCCTGTAGGAAATAAAAATTGTCCATCGTCATGACGTATTATTCTTCACAACAATACAATGAAGAAGACGGGGTGGGGCTGGGAGGGGAGCAGAAAGCCCAGTGACTGAGTGGCCTGACTTCTAATATAGCCACAAGGGGTTCGCTGATTTATGACAGGAGCCTCCAAAGGATCTGACACGTTTCCTTGTCTAGTATTTACTGTAACAACCTCATTTATGTGTCTCTGCTAAACACCTAGGATCCTGGGGCCAAATCATGGTGACATTATGTAATGAATGCCTGCTGTGTTCTTGAAGCAGTGAGATGTAGCTGGGGACACAGGCTGACCACATGTCACTTTCAGAGGTGGACTCATTCTTTGTTATTTTGGCAGCAAAAGAGAAGTCATTACCTAAAAACCATAACCCTTCATTCTACAAATGAGATATTTCCAGGCCACAGTGATGGGGGGAACTTAATCCAATATCCCAGCTTATTCTTTAGGGCTACTGTCTTGTCATCCTGAGTGCTTCTCCCTCTCACTTCAACTCACTGACTCCATTGATCTTCAAAATGATTATTCATGCCTTTGCTTTTAAACACGTTTTCAACCTGGGGTTTCATGTGTTTCCCTCGACAGTTCACCATAGTGAAAAGCCAGGTGTGGGCATTCTCTTCAATTGGAGACATAACTGAGACAGTCATATCAAAAGGCAAGATAGTCATGAAGTTTAGTCCTTGTGTTAAAGCATGTTTCCTGATGCTGTTTGCACGTGGCAGGGTTAAAGAAAAGAAGAAAGCTTAGCCTTTGACCCAGCAGACCTGGGTTTGAGTCCTAGGTCAGCCCCTTGCTTGCTGTTGGATAGAACACAAGTGACATTCTTTGTCTGCACTTGTTTGCTTATCTGTATGGATGCTAACAATAATTGCCTGCCCACATATGGTAAGGAATTGCAAAAATACATGTTTTATTGAACTTAATGTCAGGTACACCCAAGACATGCAGTAAATGGTATCTGTCTCTTCCCTGCTTTTCTCTCAGAGCTCTAAGTAATTATGTCTATTTTAGTAGACAGAAGGTGTGATTTTTCAACCCTCTCCATTGGTAGAAGTCCTCTACCCCTTTATTCTTGGAATATCAGATACTTAAGACCATAAAATAGAGAAATTTCTACCTACTTCAGTGCTAATCAGCAATGTCTTAAGAGCAAAATGCCTTGAAAACCTCCAGATACAATATAAAGTGTCAAATGTGAAGCCTGACTCGCCATTAATTTTGCTTTAAGAAATTTATATCCCACTTTTCATACAAAGATTAGCATAAAAAATCAATTTGGGGAACTGAAATAGAAAATAAAATATCAGCTCTAATTACTTCACTTAACAAAGTAACTCTTAAAGATGGCAATAATTTTCATAATAGGCAATTGATTATAATAGTAATGTGAGAAGTGAATAATAATTTAAAATCAGCTTTTAATGGTTTTTTTTATGACAACACAGAATATGTAAAAATAAAGATATGTATGCACAATCAATATATCATTAGGCTAAAATTTTTATTTGACTTTTTTATGGTTTCTTATTCTATGCATTTTTATAGAGCGAGTGACAGATTTAAAATGAAGGAGATTTACAGTAAAGGTAAAATATATACGGGATTAAGGAGCTTTTTCTTTTGGTGATACCCAGCCCTCAAACAACAGACTGATTTTTAGCTCTCTCCCTACATGAATGATAATATCCAGTCTTTGCTTGTATGTGTTTGTTCAGCTAAAGGAAGGGGAAAAGGTGAATTCATTCCAGCTCAAGCACCAATTAGTGGTCAGATAGGAAGAATTACCAGAATTCTAGGAACTAAGATCTGGGTTATTTTTCTGTTTTGAAGGATGGCGTTTTGCTTGTTTGAAGTAAAAAAAAAAAAAAAAAAATTGCTTTGATTAGTAGGAGTGAGAAGGGAAGGAACCAGCTCCATTGAGATGTCCTACAGATTTGCAACAGCTAGACAAGTTACCTTCCCCCTCTGCGCCTACATTCGGGCATCTGTCAAATGTGGATGACAATAAGGCTCCCACCACTGGGCGGCACAGAACTTAAGGAAGATAGCTTATGTAAAACACTTAGCACGATGCATGCCATGCAATTAGCACTCAGCAAATGTTTGCCTTTATTAAGGAAGGTAGTGAATAACCACAAGAAAATGAGCATGTGCTTGGATTTCTATACATCTTCGATTCACAGGAAAGACCCAACTCAGCCAGGGTTTAGAGGAGCTGATCCCCCTTCTCAAGATGAAAAATCTAACATCAGTAAGCTGTTTTCTGCCCTGCCCCAGTGTGAGGGGCACCCTAATTCAGGAATTTTACTAATTACTTTCTGGCAAAGCATCTGGTGCTCCACATTTTAATTAGCATGCACTGCTATTTTTCCTGTGAGAGGTGCAGCAGTCCTCTTGAAGGGGACAGTTATGAATGGGGAACAGCTTGACAACAAAGCCAAATCTACATGCACTCCATTGAAGGAAATTCCTTTTATGTGCAAATGTGGAGAAATAGTAATGGGCAGTGTAGAGTGAGAGAAGGAGTGTGGACTTGGGAGCTGAACAGTTACAGGGTTGATCTCTACGCTGCCACTCACTGCCTCTGTGATCTTGGACACGTTGTCCAACTCTTGTGAGCGATCGCTTATGAAATAGGGGAAATGATAGCTACTTGCTGGGAAGATTCAATGAAATAAGATTGTGAACGTAACGTGCCTGAGCTGACATCTGTCCCATGGCATGCCCTCCACGACAGATCATTTTAACCACCACTGTCATGAGCATCGCTGTGCCAACTCGCTGCTGGGGAGGCGCGGCTAAGCTTTACATAGCACCAGCTTTACAAGTATTCGTTAATTCATGCGATCCTCTTAAAATCCATATGAAGTAGCAATCATATTCGCATAATTCCCATTTTATAGATAAGGAAACTGAGGCACACAGCAGCTGAAGGACTTGCCAGAGGTTAAAAAGCCAGTGAATTACAGAACTAGGCCTGGCCCCAAGCCAGGTGACTCCAGCATCCACACTCATACTACTGAAATAAGCCATCTCCTGAAGGATGATAACTGGCTTTCCTTCCTCCTCTACTGCTCCTTCTTGTAGGAAATTGAGTCCCTCCCATAGCACTTACCACACTGCCTTGTACCAGATTCACATATGCACATGGCTCCCTTGGGAGACTGCAAGATCCTTCTCCATCTTTGTCACTTTCAGTTCCACGAGGTACCCGATGCTGCCCCTCACCAGATAGGTGAGCGACAAATAGTATAACAATTGAGGCAAAGAAGATCGGAGACGTTTTCTCTGATAAGACAGTCTTGTCACACGGTGTTTAGCAATGCAGTCTGATGGACTCTCAGAGCGTTTTCAGACGTGACGATGATAAAATCTTGGAAGGAAGAAGGAAGGGAAGGTGGTAGATCACCAGCACTCCCAACGCTACCAATTCAGTGATGTTGAAAAGGTGACAGCACGTGACTTACATGGATAGTAGTTGTAGGAATGAATGGCCGTTAAGCATTTCTGTGTGACTTCACTTCCACACTATATTTGTTGAGTTCACCAAGGCCATGGCTTTTCCTAGTTGTGGGAGGAAGCGGAGAGCATTGGTTACATATTAAGGGCTGAGCAGGCTTCAGACTCAGACCAAGGGACCCTGTAGCCTGTGCTTTTCCAACATACCATGTGCTCATCCATGACTTCTTCAAATCCCAGGACCCAGGTTTTATGTAAAAATAAATAAATATATAACTGTACCTACACATTATCACCCCCCCTTTTTTTTGTCTAAAATGACTCAAAAATGAATTAGCCACCTATGGCCTATAAAACCCTTGGGGCTGTAAGAGCAGTAGAAATTGTACTTTCTGCACCAACTCTGGGAAGATTTCATTTGTAGAGGCTTTGTATTCATTCTCCAGCTTAATATTAAGGGACAATTCAGAGAACCAGTGGCAGATTTTAGACGCATTATGAATTACTCTAAAAACGAACTAGCAAGGAGTCCCATTGTTAGGTAATAGAAACTCTTTTTATTTTCTTTAGCAGAATTTTCTCTCAAAAGGGAACCTTTTAGAGAAGTGGTGTCAAGTGGTCCACCTCTGTAGTGATGGATTTACTCATGAAATGCTCAGCCCACAGCTCATGCATCTAACCTGCATTGGGTATCGACATGCCATCTGACTCTGAGCATGTCATTTAACCTCCCACCTTGGGTGACCCATCTGTGAAGTGAGAGAAAGGTTACAAATGACAGAGTGAAACAAATGGCAGAGTAGAAGAAGTACTTAAATTTTTTACTGTGGAATACTAGAGGCCAAGGGGTACATGCATGAATATACATTTCTATTTACTTTATCATTAACCCCCAAATCCTTTAAAATATTTTTTGTTCAATTGCATGGAAAATATTTCTAAAATGTCCAAGTCTTAAGCACAGGCATGCCAATAATTCCACCTTTCTGTGCTGACTAGATGATTATTGCCTCTGGGTCAATATTCTAAAAATCCTTTGTCTGTATAAGACACTGGGAACTTGACCACTCAGTCAACTGGCTCCAGGAAAAGTAATGCCATTTGTTTCTTTGGCTGAAATGAGCATATCCTCTTGAGCTTTGATTCTTTCTTCTAAAAAATGGGCTATTAGGGCACCTAGGTGGCTCAGTTGGTTAAGCGACTGCCTTTGGCTCAGGTCATGATCCTGGAGTCCCAGGATCGAGTCCCGCATCGGGCTTCCTGCTCAGCGGGGAGTCTGCTTCTCCCTCTGACCCTCTTCCCTCTCGTGCTCTCTATCTCTCATTCTCTGTCTCTCAAATAAATAAATAAAATCTAAAAAAAATAATAAAAATAAAAAATGGGATATTAGACCTGAATCTGGTTAATGAGGTGCCTCAGTTCATTGGATTCTGGTTAATAGGGGCTTACAGTATTTGTTTAGGATGGAATGTTTCATTTGATGCTTGATAGTGTTTAGAAGGCAATTTCTTTAGCCCACAGAGGCAAAGGTGTGTTAAAAAAATAATTCAAGAGGAAATGTTACATTGAACATGTTTTTGTCGGGGCACTTGGTTCTTGAGCTTAGAAATAATTAAGATGTCCCCATTAGATGCAAAGCTCTGAGGTGATGCTCTGAAGTTTCCCTGAAGGCACGCTTCTTTATCACATGGAACCGCCTTTCTTGACTGTTCAGAAGTGGCAGAGTTAGACAGGATTTGACACATATGTAACACATATGTGAGCTAACTATAGCTGCCTGGGGGAAGAAGGAGACGTAATTCCTGACAGTTGTGTAAATAGCCTCCACTCCTACCAGCTGGAGAACCATCTGAGAAACAGCCCAACCTCCACTCCGAGTCACCGTCCTTAAACCAAGGGAGCAGGAAAGGAAAGTCAATATGTTATCTTCCCAGCCATTGCTTGTCACTTTGCATGTGGGAAGATGGCGTGCTCCCTTCCTAGCTACTGGACGGGCACTCTTGTCTGGCAGCTTCCCACACCCTCAGGTGACATCAACCTGCAGCCCAGCTGCCTTCACTAAGGCTCAGCCACTTAAAACAGGTTCTGAGTTGGCTGGTTATGCACTGAAGTGGAAAAGCAGTACCCAAGTCATCCCCAAGATTTAGCGAGGACACAATAATTGCTTTCCTTTCAAGCACAGGTGATGCATTTGCCACCATGGAGTATAACACGTGCTGTTCTCAGTCATAACAGGAGCGGCGGGAGAGAAACGCAGGAGGAAATAGAAAATGTCAAAGAGCTCGGGGTTGGAAATTGCATTTTGCAGATGCCATTAAGCTCTGTCAGGAGAGAAGATGAAAATGCTAATTGACAGATTTAGTTATGTTTTATTGTCTGCGAGCTGCTGAGTAAGTCATCAGATGATGCTGTTTAATCATTAATGTAAAACTTTCGAGAAATTCGTCAGGTGTTTGCTATTCATCTTATACCCTCTCCACAGAGGTGTCTTAAGCCACCCTACCCTGCCAGCAAGGAGAGGAGAAAGAGTATAAATATGTATATTCAGCCCCAGAACTGATAAAAGTTTATCTGTGCAGCACAAGAATATTAATTATAGTGTAAAAAATTCAGTATCACTCAAGGACAACTAGAATATCTTATATTTCACCTAAAATTAGACACAAATTCACTTACACACACATATTCACCGAGAATTTCTTCACTCGTATAGTCATAGCAAGTGCATGGTACGTTGGTGTGCGTGTGTTCGTGTGTGTCTGTGTATACATGCATCTGTGTATGAATTAAATAACATGTTCATTGTACAGAGCGTATGCTCAGTATTTTTGGCTGTCATGAACACTATATGATGCAGTAAGTTAAAATAAAGTTATAATTAATGGACTTAGACATTATTTTTCTTTTTGTTAATAGATGTTTTATGCCATAAACCTGTCCTTTTAAAAGGCAATATACAACACATCCTTTTTTTAAAAAAAAAAATTATTGATATATTTAATAAGAAACAAAACACTTATTTTCTTGCCCACATTCCCTTCTAATTCTGGAGAGTAATGCCCAATATTACATTCTCTGTCATTTTCATAACATCTGCGCCCCTCAGGTTGGAGGCTACCGCTCAAGAGGAGTTGGAGAACACTTAAACCACACAGATTCCTCAGACCTGACCCAAGCCCACATATCAGAAGACCAGAATTCATGTTGTGAGACTTCATATTGTCAGATTTTGTGAAGCTGGGCAGAGCAGTGGTGAGCACTCCTTTCCTGCCCGTTTGGAGGACAGTGTGTGAAGGTCTGTCTGTCTTCATATCCTAGTGCCACCATTAACAAGGAACCAGTACCACAGACTGGGGGCTTAAACAACAGACATCTATTCTCTCACAGTTCTGGAGGCAGAAAGTCCAAGATAAAGGTGTTGGCAAGGTCAGTTTCATTGTGAGACTTTCTCCTGGGCTTGTAGATGGCTGTCTTTTCCTGAGATGTCCACGTGGTCTTTCTTCTGTGCCTCTCTGTGTCCTAACTGCCTCTTCTTATAGGGACACCAGCCGGGTTGGATCAGAGCCCACCCTAATGATCTTATTTCATGTTAGTCACCCCTTCAAAGGCCATATCTTCAAACACAGTCACATTCTGAGATTCTGGGGATTAAGACTTAAACATGTGAAGTTGGGGGTACACAATTCAGCCCACAGTAGAGTCCTTTGTCTTCTTTAGTGTATCTAAAATTCTGGAGCATTCAAGAGTTATAAAATGCATGTGATCTGTCCCAGCATTAGCTCTGATGAATAAATTAATAGAGTAATCATTGGAGGTATAGTAGTGCAAATACTCCCCCTCATATGTAACTTGAATTTCACAATTCAAGTGAGTTTACATTACAGCCACTGCTGAGTCCATCCTCCCCTCCCATTTCTCTCCAAGTCCTTGCCCACCCACCTCTGCTTTTATCAGTTTCTCTCTCTCTCTCTCTCTCTTTTTTTTTTTAAGGCTTGGCTCTTCTTTACTAAAACTGATGGTGTCTTTGGTAGGTAAATTCCACCTTGAGCTCTTCTGCTTCCATCTCTATTATTTTTTTTTTTCACTTTTGCTAGGTTAACTGGAAAACTGTGGAGTATTTGAGGCATACCTGGAAGTCCCTCTTCTTTTTAGGTGCTGTCCCTATCACCTGCTCCCTTGTCCACTGGCCACTTTGCTATTCCCTGCTTGCTCCTTGTCCATCACGGGCCTGGGCACTGCAAAGTAGGAGTAGCCAATGAAGCAAGACAGGAAGGCTGAGCCACTCCTGATGGCTCTATCAGTGTAACCTCTATCTTAAAACAGCCCAGTGGTCTCCTTCTCAGACTTCTTCAATAATTATTCTTCAATAACTTGGTGGAAAACCTAATTCCATCTTCTGAAGGCTTAATAGAGAAGGTTTAATAGCTGATGTATATGGGTAAAGGAAATAGTTAAATGAAACTCTAAATGTTTCCTTAAACGAATTACTTTTTATTGTCTTACTTTTTCTTTATAATAAGAGCTTTATAATAACTACAGGGCATTTCCACATAAAGGGTATATTTAATCATTTGTCCTATGATTATGGACACCCAAGGGTAATAAAAATCTAATATTATGATTGCTCTAAGTTTTTCTTTCCCTGAAAGTTTCCAGCATTTAATGATATTTCAGCACTGCTCATCCAAGGTTGAAATGCAAGTTCATTTTATTTTTTTTTAAGATTTTACTTATTTATTTGAGAAAGAGAGAATGAGAGATAGAGAGCACGAGAGGGAAGAGGGTCAGAGGGAGAAGCAGACTCCCTGCTGAGCAGGGAGCCCGATGTGGGACTTGATCCCGGGACTCCAGGATCATGACCTGAGCCGAAGGCAGTCGCTTAACCAACTGAGCCACCCAGGCGCCCTATGCAAGTTCATTTTAAATTCAACATGAGGCATGCATCTAGTCTACCTTTCAAATGAAATTTATATATATATATATATATTTCCATTTGTAGATGGGTTGGTTGCTTTCACTCCTCGTTACCAACACATCATAATTGAGTTCACAGTGTTTGATTTTTTCCCCATGTTTCTATTATGTGTTCATTATTTAATGATCTTAAATTTTTAACACTTTGGCTGTCAAAGTATGTCAAGAACTGTCCAGGCAGTGGAGACTCTAAGAGCTGTATCTGGTGGCAAGAGAAGTCAGAAAGTGTTAATCACTTTTGGCTTCTACTTCTGCCTCTGTCTTGTGTCTTGACATTTTCCTCTTAAAATATATTATGTTTTAAATATCTTGATTCTCATAAGAGCTCAGCTGCTCTGTTTAAGACAAAATAGGTAAAAAGAAAATACCAGTCTACCCCAAGCTTCTGCATCTTGTGCTTTGTCCCTTTCCCCAAATCTCCATTTGCTATTTTCCACATGAAACGGGCATAATGAAAGCAACGTGCAATGAATTTGGGGACTGAGAAAGGATTTCCAATTTGCAGGACCTCCTAAAATCAATGTGGGAAGATTACCATAGTCTGTTCTATAGTGAGAGACAGCATGTTGGAATGGAGAGAATACAGCTTTGGTGGTATAGGGACATGATTTCAAATCTGGGTTCTACCAGTTAGGTAAGTGTGGGCTGAACAGAGGTAGGTGGGGAGGAGATGGATGGTCATTGATTGAGCTCTGATGATGTCGACAGTGCCTGGTCTGCATCAGAGTTTTTCAGCCTTTATACCACTGATATCTTGGACAGGAAAATTCTTCATTGTGGGGACTGTCCTGAACATTTGTAGGATGCTTAGCAGCATCTCTGGCTTCTACCCACTCCCTGCCATTATCACCTCCCTTCTTTCCCAGATATGATAACGAAACCAAAAATGTCTCCTGGGTTCAAAGTCATCCCCCCTCCCCCCGCAGTGAGAAGCACTGGTCTACATGTTCCCTTTTAGACTCATCACGGGAGGAACACTTTAGGTATGAATATCCTATTGTCTTATGAAGACTCTGAAGCTAAAGAAGGAAAAATATTTAAGGATTTTTCCAACTCCTTAAGAATTTTAGCAACTATATTAAATGTATTTAGCAGTTTTTAAACACTATAGAAAACCTTAACAAATACTGCTTTCCTAGATCCTAGAGGGAGAGAGTTATTATTTCTATCCATTTCTTTCATTGCTAACAGTGAGGCTGCATTTTCTGAATCCCCCCAAAAATTGGTATTTATTTAGCTGAAGCAATTTATTTGGTCTACAACCTGCAGAACAATCAGGGCCAAGAATCTGCATCGTGTCTTAGGAACACTAAGGCCATTCAATAGCCATGCCACTCGGCCATGACTACGAACATATTATCCTATCTTTGCATAGAATTGGGATTTTTAACGTTTCTGAGATCCTTTCTAATATAACAATGTAAAGAAAAGGTAAAAAAAATCAAAACAAAAAACACTTGCAGATGCTAAAGATGGAGCATTTGGTAACAAGCTTTCTGGAGGAAAAAAAAGGGGGGGGGGTTGAAATAATCCAAGTTGGAACAGTTGTGGGTTTCCATCTGCTAAGCACCAGATTCAGACAGGATAAGAGTTGGTGGCTAAGGGCATGGCCCGGCACTCGAAATCTGATCCCCAGTGTCTCTCATTTTTGCCTGCCCCAAAGAATCACCTTGGTTGCCTGGTAAATGCCCAAGTCTCTTTCCTGGAGATTCTAGAAGAATCCTGGGGATTCAGAAGGCTTGAGGTTGTGCCCAGATATAAGTATTTTTAAGACGCTCCCCAGGTGAACGTTATGATCAAGCAGGATTAAGAACACTGAAGTCTAAACCCTTGCTACTCAGAACGTGGCCCATGGGCTAGTAGCCGCAGCTGGGAGTTTGTTAGAATCAGACTCTGAGCCCTAGGGCTGAGGCAGGATCTGGAACTCTGCATTTCTAACAAGTACCCAGGGGATGCTGATGCTTCAGGTTTGTGCACTCCATCTGAGCAGGAAGGATCCTGACAGCTTTAGAGGAGCAAAGAAGGATGAGCCATCATTAAATCCTGCTCTATGATGGGTGATCTTAGAGCTGTCACGGGCAGGTCATTAAAATGGGACAGAGGGCCATCGATATGGCAGTGTAGAAGGATACGAATCTTCATATTAATAAGGGTAATGTCCAGAATTTCAGGCTTCTAGAAAGTATTTCACATGAGAAGCTGGAAAAGTATCTCGGAAGGCAGGTAGAACAGCTGTCTGTTGTTTCAGGACTCTCGTTCTCATGGTTACCATCTTACCAACCTGGGGGTGGGTTTTGTTGTTCCTCAGTCAGGGGCATCCCAAGTCGCTGCCGTTCGTCTGCCAGAAATGCAGAACCATTCATCCCAGAAGCCACCCACCCTCCTGAATGAGTATAAAAGAGAGCAACGTGATTGTATTTATTTAGTAACCATAACTGCTGAGAGGCAGCATCATGACCTTGTCCATAGTGACATTTGTTGGATGGTTTCACCTTCTCTGCAGCTCTCACCGCCAGCAGCTTTTTGTCGATGAAGTCTGGTAAAAGTCTACATTTCAGGCATGTTGAAAAGGGGATTGGTAGCCAAAAGGCAACACGTGATGGGCGCAGGTAGTGATGATCACTGTAACCAGTGCTGAAGCTGGTCACCCTGAGGCCAGCAAAGGGAAGATGCCCTTCACACCTTCCTTCCAGTAAAACCTCATTGGTTCTGATTGGATCCAGTGCCCATCCTTGAACAAAGCACTGTCTCCAGGGGAATGGGATTCCTGACTGCCTCTCATTCAGGTCACAGGTTCTGCCCTGGGAGCAGGAATACAGGGCCACAGGGTAGAGGAGAAGTGGTTCTCCTAAAGAAGGGGGCTTCACGCTCTCCAAAATCACAAATATCTGCTGCAGGCACCCACCGCTGACTTCGAGCACTGCGGGGCCCCGTAAACCAGGGCAGAGCGGGGCTACAGAAACCAGAGATGCCAGTGCTTAGGGAAGGCTAGGATTGAAATAATAAAAATGAATTATAGCACATGAAAATCCCTCAGGAACCATCATTTCAAAGGCCCTGTGCTAAGAAGGAAAGCCAGTTTCTGTTAGAAGAGTACCTTATCATTAGGCTTACGTAGGCGTTCCAGAGATCGTATAAATGCAGTCTTTGCAGACTGCAGTCACCTAGTGTTCCTACAGGATTTGGACCCATCCTTCCCCAGAGGCTAGAGCGCACACTGTGGAGACAGAAAGTCCTGATTGTAATTTCTGGCTCTCCTTCACAGGCTGTGTATAGTTGGGAAAGTGGCTTACCACGTTAAAGCTTTAGCTCCTCATTTATAAAGTAAGCTAATGGTGCCTCCTCCATCCCAGGTGGTTGGAAAGATTATCTATGGCAGTGATGAAGGGGAGCCTGTCTATTTTTATCACCATTATATTCGGTAGCTCTTAGCACTGCAAAAAGCAGATGCTCAGCAGAGTTTGTTGAGTGAATAAATAAATACATGAATTCTGAAAATCCACGGCATACAGTGTGTACTCTAAAATATGTGTTTTCTTTTTTTCTTACTTGATTGTAATGGATGCTCATGTGTGACCTGGTAACACATTCCTTCTGTCTGGCTAAAACCAGGGCTTCTTTGTGAAGCCCGCGTGAAGTCTCTGAAGAAATCCCGGGGATTTCTCTCTGTGCCTTACTTAGCATCAGAAGCACATCTCCCGGCCACACCA
This sequence comes from Callorhinus ursinus, assembly GCF_003265705.2. Taxonomy (NCBI): domain Eukaryota; kingdom Metazoa; phylum Chordata; class Mammalia; order Carnivora; family Otariidae; genus Callorhinus; species Callorhinus ursinus. The sequence continues at coordinate 93,587,522 of NW_027397064.1, forward strand.
CTAGGAAGCCCCAGCGCAGCTGAAAGTTTCCAGAAGTCTTCCCGTAGTTCCCTCTGACACAGCCCGCTGTGAAACAGACTTTCCTACTTCCTAAAAATCCTTGAAAATATTTTTTTGTGCAAGTCCAAGTAAATATTTTTAAAGGATTTTTTTCAGTGAGTCAGTTTTCCTGTCAATAAGTTCAGAGAAACTGAAATGCCACTCAGGCCTTCTGCACTCCCATAGGAGGGTACGTCTTACTCCCTAGAGCCATCCTGGGAGGTGGAATTTATCTGCTTGCAAAGTAGGCCTGGTTTACTCCTCTCCCACTCTGGTTTGTAGCGGGATAGGGAAGTTAAATTTAATGCAGTCCAGCCTTCTTAAAGTTGTAATTTCAAACGTTGGTTGTAGCTTAGAAACCCAGTAGAAGTTAAAGGATGTGTATGAGGGCGGTGTTTTTATTTTTATTTTTTTACTTTTCAAAGATTTTATTTCTTAGAGAGAGCTGGGGGAGCAGCACAAGCAGACTCCCAGCTGAGCGCAGAACCCCATGCTGGGCTTAATCACCTGACCTCCAGATCATGACCTGAGCCAAAACCAAGAGTCTGAGCTCAACCAACTGAGCCACCCAGGCGCCCCAGGGCTGGTGTTTATACAAGACCTACTTAGAAATGAAGATTTCTCTCTGGAGCTCAGGATCTATCTCACACAGTGTGGGAGACTTTGGACCACTCCCAGAGGGGTTTCTGGAAGTTTCCTTGGGCACAATTTCAAATTGTTGGTGCCAGGCTCCTGGTGGGACAAATATTTCTTGCAGTAAGAAGCTGAGAGCACCTGAGTGTTCAGGACTTACAAAAAAAGCATCAGGAATGTTATGATATTGTTATTGTTTAAACATGTGTCCACAGAGCCTCCGCCCATTAAAAATGTGATTGGACCTGGGACCGTGATTTGGTTTTACATACCTCTCTGTCAGATTCCACAGTTATGCTGGGTTCGCCCATTCATTCTGCTGCTGCCAGTGCTGCCCGCCTCTTCCTGGTCCCGCCCCCAACTACGTGCCCAGAAGTGAGGTGGCGGACAGCAAATGTGTGCCTCAAGGCACAGTCGGCCCTCGTGAATGCTAGGACACCAACGTGTAAGGCAGGGATTTTGTTTTTAATTGGGTAACTTGTGTTCAGAATCAGTTATATTGTTTGTATGTGATTATCCTCCCCTTCTCTTAACCCAGCATCTCCCTTTCTCGGCATGGTCTTGATCTTTGGTTTCTTAACCTTGGTCTTTGCTTACTTAAGCTTCAGCAGTGAAAAAACATAGGGAGGAAATCCCGCACATGCTGAAGTAGGAGGGATGCAAGCAGCTCTAGCAAAAATGTGAGAAAAGAAAGTGAAATATGATACATCGATTGTCTGTGTGTCAGTGATCCGTGCAGCTCATGTTTGCTGAGTTCATCTTTTGTGGCGGATACTATTTTAATCATTTTTACATGCTTTTCCTGATTTAATTCATTTTTTCTGGTTTTACATGATCACCAGAATGAAGTTAAAGAGCATTGTCAAATACCCATAAATGATATAAATTATTTTCTTTACTAAATCATTTTCTCCACTTTTAACCCAAACTGGGATCTATTTGAAAACCCACTTATTATAAATGTTCAGAACAATTCGTTGAATAAATAGATGGAAGGATGGATGGGTGGGTGGGTGGATAAATGAACACCTATTTGCAACTGGTCTAGATGTAAGAATATGAACTGAATCTTTCTTTCCACACTCAAAATCTTACAGGTCTTCTAGGTGATCTAGTCCAGTGGTTCTTAAAGTGAGCCCCTAGACTAGCTGCATCACCATCACCTGGGAACTGGTTAGATATGCAGATTCTCAGGTCTACTGAATCAGAAACTCTGAGGGGTTGCAGGGGGAGAGGTGGGCAGCAATCCGTGTTATAATGAGCCCTCCAGGTGATTCTGATGTTCCCTGAAGTTTGCTCACCACTGATCTGGCTGTACCTCCTCATTTTTTTAAGGATGTACTTATTTATTTGAAAGAGAGAGAGCACGTGTGCACACCAGCATGATGGGGGGAAGGGGCAGAGGGAGAGGAGAGAGAGAATCTCAAGCAGACTCCTGCTGAGCCAGGAGCCTGATCAAGGCTTGATTCCAGGACCCTGAGACCATGACTTGAGCCGAAATCCAGAGTCGGACACTTAACTGACTGAGCCACCCCGGCCCCCTGCACCTCCTCATTTTATAAGTAAGGAAAATGAGGCCCAGAGGACTCTCAGGTCTATGTAGCTTCTATGTGTCCTAGGTTCTCATCCCGGGACAGATTTTGAAATGCCATTTTTTTTGAAGAATATTCTGTATGGGCTGGGAAAACTTCTGGAAAGATAGTTATTTTTTTTTTTACTTTCATTTTTGATGACTAAACTAGCATTTTGTTTTCAACTACTCAATCAAATATTATTATTGGAACCTTATGGGTCCACGTTTCTCATCAGTAAAATGGAGCTAGAAGTACTTGTCTTATTGGTATGTTGTGAGAGATAATTTAACTTGATAGTGTTGTGTTGAAAGTCAAGCTTTATGTAAAATGTGGTTTTTATGAGTTATTTTCCCACAAGTTCAGTTTTAAATAAGCCTTGATCTTACCTCTGGATCTCAGCCGTGGTTAGAATGATAGCCTTTTGTTATAAAATATGTCTGTACAATTTACTGTATGTAACTTTCCTGCATCTTGCTTTGTCCCATTCTCAGAGGCCAATGGTGATGCACTTAGCAGAGCATCATTTGCGCAGTGGGTACTAAAATATTTGTTTTAACTACTGGCATCTTTACGGATTAGAAGGATTCTGTCTAATCAAATCTATTGACTTTTTGCTAAGCAAACTTAGTATAATGTAAAATAGGCTTTACAAAAATAATGAATTAAGGGATGATACTTTACAAATGATTTATTGTGAGGTAAAGTACTATAAAATGTTTAAAAATTAGATACATAATTTTTACAAAAACAACTTTCATGTCAAGTAAATGCATAAACATTCAATATTTTAAGATTTAGCTAATTAAGTTGAATATCGGGCAAAGACAAGGCATGGTTAAAATATCGTTTCACTTATTTGTGGTACATAAGCCATAGCATGGAGGACATTAGGAGAAGGAAAGGAAAAATGAAGGGGGGGGAATCAGAGCGGGGGATGAACCATGAGAGACTATGGACTCTGGGAATCAGACTGAGGGTTTTAGAGGGGAGGGGGGTGGGGGGATGGGTTAGCCTGGTGATGGGTATTAAGGAGGGCACATATTGCATGGAGCACTGGGTGTTATACACAAACAATGAATCCTGGAACACTAAAAAAAAAAAAAAACTGGAGTAAATGTTATTACATTTGATAATTAAAACCAATGACTTAATACATTTATTTAAAAAAATAAAATTAAAGTTGAGAAGGCAGTACTGTCAAACTGGACTGAATGAAATAGCTATTGCTTTGGAATCGGGACTCAATCTGGTTATTGTCCTGTTTTTGGTTTTTTAGTTTAAGAGGGATAGAGGGGGGAGGGGTCGACCACACTGCAGGTGGCCAGAGAGTAGTTCATTTTTAAGCTTGGAATGTGGCAGGAAGTAGGTAATTGAGCTCTTGAAACCAAAGAAGTCAGGTGCTCTTAACAGCCAACTTTAGCAGGAAACTAGAAGTCTCTATGTGTGGACAGCCAGACAGACATAGTGCTGTTATCATTCACTTCCCCCTTTTCATAAAATATCTCTACCATTGTTGTCTGATCTGTCTGTCTAAGGGATAAATGTAGCTTTCAAACACTGGCGTATCCTTCTCACTTCAGGATAGCTTTAGGTTCCTCTTTTTGCCAAAAAGCATGGTAGGAAAATCTGTTATTGTCATTATATAATCTCCACTAATGTGGCAAATGTGGCAAAGCCCTTGACCGCTCTTGATTCTAAAGCAACAGTATTATGCCCAGTGCTGTGTGATCCCCTAAGACAGCATGAATGTTCAAAAAGTATACAAATCACTTCTATAAGAGATAGCAAAATATATTTAAAGTAATAAAATGGGAGCATCAGTAATCAACCGGTATGGGCTAGATGTAAGCCAAGAGTGTGAGTGAGTCTACTCTAGTTGAGGGACTGGTCCCAGTGAAGGACATGAACAGAAATTGATTTCAAAGCACAGTATCCAAGGTGGGGGCATGACTGTGATACAGACAGACCAGTCTTTGGGGCTCTGATCTGGGGGAGGTAGAGCGGGAGCCCTCTGAGAGTGAACCTCAGGAAGATGGTGACACCTTGGCTTCAGAGCAGTGCACGAGGAATGAAGCAAGCCCTGGGCTCACTCGCAGCTTGCTGCAAGAAGCATCCGCTTCTTCAGTGGGTGGTGGATGGGCAAAAGCATGTTCTGGAGTTAGCGCTGGTCTGTAGCACTGAAAGCACTGAACTTCAGGGCTGAGCCCATTCTCATGTCATTTTTAGAAAAACTGAAGCCCAGCAATGAGGAATGGGCAAAGAGGCTGTGAGTAATAGAGGAAAATGTGATCATGGGAGAGTGTCCAGCTTGTCCCCATTTGCTCAAGACCTCCCCAATATTAGCACTGAAAGTTTGACATCCTGAGAAACTTCCCAGGCCCGGGCAAGCAGGGATGCGCTACAGCCTATGTGGCCTGGTTGCATTTAGAGCCCAGTTCCCATATTTTTTTAGCAAGGATAGAAGACACGGAGCTTTGGCAGCAAGGGGAGGTCCAGAGCCCACCTACCAGAGGGGATGCTGACCTAGTGAGTCAGGGAGAGCTAATGTGCATGAAGTCCAACTTCTCCCCAGCCTGTCAGCCTGGAGCAGGCAGGAACTGGGCAGTCGTGAGATCTTAGAAATAGTCCAAAATAGAAATTTGACTTTGTTTTTCTGGTGAACAAAACCATAGCACTGAGTTTTTCTAATATAATTATAGGCTACAAGGCTAAAAGATCCTCTATCTGGCTAATAATTGCTGAGATAGCCTAGTCCCAAAGCAGAGGCTCCATTGCTTTTACTTCCTGTGATTCCCCATGTGCATCCAAGTGCTGCCCAGAGTCCTCCAAATCCTCCACCTCTTGTTGCAGTAGATTTGTTTGACTACAAAGAACAACAATACCGGAGGCTGGAATTAGACTCACCTGCAGTGTGCCCTCAATTTGCAGCTTTTCAGTCATAAGAATGAGGGGCCTTTTCATGTTAACTAGCCTTATTCTTAAGTGTGATTTGTTATTATAGCAAATTTAATTTTGCATGAAAAGCGTGATAACTAATTATGTAGCATTTGCATACTCAGAACAAATTCCCCAAAATATTTGCATAAATTTCCTGATGTTCTTTTTGACTCAGTAACAACCTCATCACAGTAAATTGCCTTCCTAAATTGATTTAGCACATCTGCCTTGTCTGAGTGTGGCTGATTTTCATCAAAACTAAGGATTAGGATAGTTAAATTATTATCCACTGGTAAGTGAACTGTCTGCATTGCTACCCTATACATGCATTTTTTAAAATGGAGTTCCTGTCTTGGATGATGGTCCCAGTATAAAGCACTTCCCTCAAGCTTCAGATCCCAAATGCTGTGAAGTCCATTCATTTAATGGTTTTGGCAATTTAAGACTTTTAGAGGAAATACTTGAAGAAAAAATTGTAAATAACAGCACAGGTGCACCTGCTACCATTTTATTTATCATGGGTGCTGATCTCCTGCTGTTTTTAAAAATGGCACCTACATCATTGGTAGAAACATGGACTTCACAACAGTGCAGCTATTGCTGGTTTTACATTATTTTAATTAAACTTAGATTTTTCACCTGATGCAATGAAGTAAGTCACTTAATGATTCCCCAGCCCCCTACCCTCAAAAATAAGATATTTTAGAAAGAAACCTCGAATTGTTACTCAGTGCTGAGGGCAACTCAGGAAACGAATAATAGGCTTATGTGATTAGTTACTCTTAAATTTGGAGGGGGGGAGAACATGAGGGTTATGAATGTAATGGTGATGGGTGATTAATTTATTAGCTGTGGATTGAGCAGTGGTTCGCAAAGTTGAGTGGGATCGGCGTCATCTGAGGATTTGCTAAAATCATATTGCTGGACCTTACCTGGAGAATTTCTGATTCATGGGTCTGGGGAAAGGCCAGACCCAGAATTTATATTCTTAACAAGTTTACAGGTGATGGGAATGCTGCTGGACAGGAGAACACAATGGGTTACTAGCCTGCTTCTTTCTGCCTTGGCAGAGATGGACTGGCACAGAGTTAGAAGCTCTGGGCATGATGTCTTGCTCTAAATTAAAAGTTTCTGTGTGTTACAATACTTCTCTCCAGATTTTCCAGGGGGCGCGTTATAGACTTGTGTCACCAGGTAACACATACTTAATTTGTGTTGCCCTTCAAGAGAGAAGAAACTTCTTTTCTCCTGAATCAGAGCGTTTCCGCTGTCAGGGCAAAATGGTTTTTTAATTACCTTTCAAACAAGAGAACAGTGCAATTTCCTTCAGGCTGTATCAGCCCTTTGGGTTACCACTAATAAAAACACTTCTTAATCAGAAGAGCGGTAATCATTTTATGCCACATTTGTGGCACTGTGGCAGATCATCTCAATTTTTTTCACATAAAATAAGCTACAGAGTTGAGAGTAGAAGGTACCAGGAAACAGATGGTACTTAATCCAGTCTCTGAGTTTTTTATTGTGGTACCTTGTACTTCATAAGTCCCTTTTCTTCATCTTTCAAAACCATGCTAAAATCTTCTTGTATGATTGGCAGTTGATCCCATGGGCATGATTCTCCTGGAAGCTCTTTTAGATACTTGACAAAGCTGTAGGCTCAGCGTCTCCCAAGGTGAAGTCGAAAGAGAAAATTGTTATGTAGTCTCAGATGGGTACATGTTTTCCCACTGCTCAACTTCACTTTCTGCCCTGGCAGAGCTAAGACTGCAAAGTAGAAAGAAGGGCTGCCGTGTAAAATGGTAGTCAGCCAACTGATGCAGTCTCTTTATTTATAGGAGACAGGGGCCCATTGCCAAAAGAGGGTCCTCGCCCTTCCCCTTCCTACCTGTTAGTTGCCACTTGGCATTTTCCTGCTCATATTTAAAGATATGAAAAAGGAAGAGTGGCAGCCAGATGTGTTCTGCTTCGCCCCCATGCCCATTGTACCATTACTGATGTTAGCGTAGGAAACCATACTGAAATACCACTTAACTGGTCCTCAAGGAGTTAAGTTTGTTTCTGTAGAGTTGCCCTCTTCTTGAAGGATGTTGGGCAAGTCCAAGTGTTTTTTCAGCACTAGGGCTGCCCCAGCTGAAGAAATGGCCTAGAACCCTCTTTATTACATTAGAGGTCCTCCATGCTGACACCCCTCACTGTGATGGTTCTACTGAACAGGCCCACAGTGTCTGCTGCAGAGGCTCCAGCGAATTCAAGCTTGGCTTCTTTCTTAGACCCTCACACTCAAACAGAACCCAAGTCCTATCCCAGCCTCTGGGCCCTCAAGAGAGGACAGTTCTTTTTTATCCTCTGTTAAAATTTCTCTGTACTTGCTTTTTCTCTGGTACTTGCTCTTTGGTATGTGTGTGTGAGGGGCGGGGGGATGGCCACAGAATATTATATTCAAATCAATCACATAGACTATTGCCCAAGAGACCCTGCTTACTCTTTCAAAGTTTGGTCTGACCTTAAAGGTTTTCTGGTTCACCTCCTCATACCAGTTTTCTCTTGGGAATTTTTTGACTGTGGTGTTGTAGCTGCTGTCAAACACATTAAAATCTGATTTTGCATAATTCGTAGTTTTAGTACTCTTGCGTGTATTGCATTGACAATACAGCTTTATTCTATGTGTGTGCACGTACACACATATTTGCAAAATATTACATCTGAGAAGTTTGCTGAGAGAGGACAGCATATCTCTTCAGAGCTTCCAGCCTTTCTTTCCTGTGATGTGTGGCAAGGGGACGCCTGTGGTCTCCCACAATACATCATTTGATGTTAATATGGAGAACAGATTCAGGTATAGGAGGAAACCATGGTGGTCATTGGGGCATTTCATATGTTCTGCTGCCTTTTCGTTTTAGAAAATGCAATAAGACAGAGCTAGTGTTTCTCTTCACCAAAACAAGTCTGGATGCTTTAAATAATTAAAACAGTAGCCTGCAGCTACATGAAAGTGAGGAAAATTTAAGATCCATTCCATTTTATTTTCGTATTTTTTTACAATGAAAAATAGACGTAAATGGCATCTACTTCTGAGTACCACCCATTCCCACCCAGAGGCAGTGGTGGGGAAGTCTTTGAAATACCTTGCTCCAGGAAGAATGTTCTTTCCTCCAGTGTGATTTATGTGCCACAAGTGAGAAATGCAGTTTAACAGGCAACATATTCAAATCCTGACGCTTTCAGGCTCAGAAAATAAAATGGAAACAAGGTTTATTTGTTAATGTATAAATGCATAATCCCCTCACCCAGTAGGAAATACCCCATTTCCTGAGGGGAGCCTCTTACTAAAGATGAATATGAAAGCAAACATTTTAAAATATTTTTATAGCCTGCCTGTGTGGCAAAGGGCATCTTCCTGGGATAAGCAGCCCAAGTTTTCCTAGAGGAGTTCCTAGTTCCAGTGTGAGTGGTACCATCTGCTTTTTTTTCTGAAACATCTTTATGTTCAGTCTTGTTCCCTAATAATATAGGAATGTCAACAAACTTAAGGTCCTGACTTACCTCAGTAGAATAGGTGTTGTGAGTAGCTCAGGGAAGGTTTGGATTGTTGTTTGATGGCCGGTGATGGGTTGGTTTTGTTTTGTGAGCCCCTCAGAAATGACCAAGATCACCATTTCGGAGACCATTTTCCAAAGGTGCCTCAGAGAGAACTGGCAACATCTTTCTCCCTAGTTCTTTGTAGAATTAGATTTTTGGGCCCCACCTGACTCCCAGACTCAGAGTACCTGTATCTCTGGGCTGGACCTGGGATCTGCCGTTTTCCCAAGTGCCTCTGTAGCTTCTCAGGAACACTGAACTGTAACAACCACCTGATACTTTCTAGAAAGCTTTGTTCATAGGTTCTGCTGACTCCTGTCACAAATTTTCTCCTTAGCTTCCCCAGTGAGGACATTGGAAAACCTACTCCACTAAAAGTGCTTTGGTCAAGACATGAAGGGCTTCCATATTGGCAACTGCCATTGTTAATTTGGAGGCCTCCCTTACTTGATCATTGATCGTACTTGACACTCCCTTCTTCCTGAAACACTGTTCTGGAATACTAGTCTCTTGTTCCTCTCTCACTGGCTTCTTCTTAATTTATTGGCTTATTCTCCTCCTCCCAACCTTCAGTTACTGGATCCTTTTCTCTTCAATGTTATTCCTTCATCAGAGAATCTCACCTCGGTCTCTTGGCTCCAAATACTGTTCATACCCACTATGGAATCCCAAATTTCTGGCTCCCAGACCTCTTGTCTGAAGATGAATGTCATCATAACATCATTCCTCTCCCATATGCAGTAGACTTCTCAAACTTAATTGCCCAGAGGAGAACAATTTATTCAACACCCTTACACAAATATGCTCCTTCCATAGTCTTCTGTCAGTAAATGGAACATTATCCAGTTGCTTAGGCAAGAAGCCAAATACTACCTTTGATTACTTACTTTTTCCTTATTCTTACATTTAACCCAGCAGTAAATTCTGTCACCTTGATCTTAAAAAATACATTTGAATTCAACAATTGATGACTCGCCCTATGATATCCCCAGTCCAAGTGACCATCCTCTCCTGCCAGAAGCCTCCAGCTGGTCTCCTGCCTTCTGCTCCTGCTGTTGTACGCACACACTCCCATTTTACCTTTAACAGTAGCAGAGGGATCGTTTTCAAACTTCACTGAGATGGTTTCATGCCACAGATCAAATTCCCCTGAGATTGCTCCTTATTTCACTGAGAGCAAAAGATAAAGTTCTTACCAGGACGGTGAGACCCTTACAATCTGTCTCTTTTCCATATTCCAGGTCTGAGCTGTTCCTGGAACTTGCTAGCACACGTCTGCCTCAAAGTCTTTGTATTTGTTCTTCTTTCAGCCTATGAAGAGACTCCCAAGATAGCTGTCTGAGTTAGTTTCCTCATTTCCCTGAGGTCTTTGCTCAAATGTCGTCTCCTCCTCCATCAGTTCACATTCACCTGAGCCCTCTACTTCAGCTCCTCTTTTCCCTCTTCTCCATCTCATTTTGCCACATAAAACTTAATTTCATTTAATTATTTTTGTCTGTCTTCTAGACAAAAATGTAACTTTCATGAAGGTGGAGACTTTTGTCTATATGGTTCATGGCTGAATTCCCTGACATAAAAGAGCACCTGAACATAAATTGACACTCAAAAATATTTACTGAATAATTGAATTTGGCATTATTTACATTGATTTCATTAATTGTTTTAAGAGGACAGTGAATGGTAATAGGGCTATGCAATAAATGAATCCCTTCAACAGTTAGACAGTAATTCTCAAAGAGTGGTCTCCGGACCAATAGTATCAAAATCACCTGCGAGCCTTTTGGAGATGCAGATTCTCCAGCCCCATTCCACACACACCAAATCAGAAACTTTGGGGTTGGGCCCAACAATTTGGTTTAGCCAGCCCAGGTGATTCAGATGATTCAAATGAACAAATGAGAACTACCGACGCTGAGTGAATAAATGTGTTTTGCTCCCCCAGGTGACGCTTCAATTCAGTTCAAGTGCACTAGTCTCTTAAAATGCCTTGAGGCTCTAACTGGGGGTGACATTGGTGCCAACTTACCTCTTGGCAGGTATTTTCAAGTCCTGTACTAGGTGTTGAGATTACAAAGAGTTTATATCTTGGCCTTTCTAGGAAAAGCAAAAAGCAAGGAGTTTGTCTTTTCCAGTGTCCCAGGGCAACTTTGGAGGAGTAGCAGGAGATAAAATTAGAACATAACTGTCCAGATTTTGAAGGGCACCAATAGTAGACTCAGGGAGCTAAGTTACACTATAGCGAGTGGAATGGCATTCTGTGGTCCAATACTTGAGTGAAAGGAAATGTGTGAGAAGTACAAGACATTGATGCAATGGATCCATCAGTCAATTCTGTGTTTTGATGTGATACCAGGTTTTGGAGTAGTCCTATAAGTTTTTGTGGCTGAACTCTTCTACCTAAAATAGCTAGTGACCTAACTGAGGCTTTCCACTTACACAAGGCTCTCTCAGTGTCTCTTCATCAAAGGAATAATCAAGGTTGAAATGAGGACTCTACATCACTTATATATATTTGTGTGTGTGTGTGTGTGTGTGTGTGTGTATGTACACAATTTGCTGCCATGTGGACAAATGATATGTTACTGACTTATAGAACTTTAGGAGAAATAGAATTACACTTTGCCCTCAGTGGGTTGGGGGGGACTAAAAATAAAGTGAGTTACTTTTACTACCTAAGTGAATTCCTTCATCTAACCAATATATAATGATTTCTCAAACTGCCATTAAAAGCCATATATGAAAAAAATAGCATAGACACCTTAGAAATACAATTATCACATCTTTTTTTCCACTTAAAACCAAATACAGTCCTTATGTCTTTTTCTCAAAGAATACATAGGTAATAGCATCTTCATCAAATTTGATAAAATTAAAAGGTATGTGTTTGGATTCATTCCATTTATGAGAACACAGTGCTGAATAAGAGATGGCAATTTAATTTCTGCCCTTGGCCTTGTTGACCCTGGGCAGGTCCACTGCTCTGAAGAATTGTGGCACGTCCAAAGGGACCTGTTTGTTAAATAGCAAGATACAAAGGATTAGACCTCAAGAGGATGACCTAGCATGGAGGGAAATATTTGGGAGTCTCTGGATTTGTGGTGATTGTGGAAGCCCTGGTAGTCTACTGAATTTTCTAGTAGAAAGTGAAGGAAGCTTTAGGATAAAACCTTATTCTTGATACATAAAGAACTGGAGGAAGGAAGGAAAAAGACAAAGATTTCAGAGCAGTAGAAGGAGACAGGAAACCTTTTCAGAGAACACCAGGGAGGGATAGAATATGATTTAAAATGTCAAGTGCTACAGGAACTGATCATAAGGAACAATACCCTGTGATTCCACCAGTGGTGGTCACTCGTGGCTCTAACACAACAGGTCCACTGAAGAGTTTGCACTGGAAGTGGAAGCAAGGTTGAGTTGTTTGACGAGTGAATGAGGAGGAATTAGAGATTGGCTAGTGGAGAGAAAATGGCAGTGAGATCAATCCGTTAAAGTTGGTATTCCGGAACGGATTTGTGTTTAACATTTAAAAATATCTAATTGGAAGAATTTATGTTGGCAGAGATGCCAGTCAAATATGGGGGAACTTTCCATCTATTGCTGTGTAATTCCCAAAGTTGGTATGTTGGAGCTTTTTACACTCACTCTGCAGGTGTATCTTTTTATTGGGGTGACAAATCATTTTTGAGGGCAGTGTCATTTATTATAGTTGTTAGTCATTTTCTTCCTTTTTTTTTTTAGTTGTTAGTCATTTTCTAATTGTGGAAATCCCTGTAGCTAATGTTAGTTTTGTTGATTTGAACATCTGGCCTCCTGGTGTGTGCTACATCACCCAAAGGTGACTGGGAATCCTACATTAGTGGTGACAAGAGTGCTGACACAATTTTACAAACTGTGCCCTAAATTACACTGATTATAGCATCAAGATTATTTGGAGGGATTTGGGATCTCGGCAAGCTTTGATTTTAGTATTATATTTTAAACTCCACTTAAAACTAATGATACATCAGATCCTCTCATCATTAGAATTCATTTATAATGGGTCTTGCTCAGAATTGACCTAGATCAGACAGTAGGAGGTTCACATTAAGTGGGCTTGTGCCACACAGATATGCAATGTTAGGTGTATCTATAAACCTCTAATCACTTCAAATGTTTCGTACTAATTGCCCTGAAACATGTGCATTAAAGAAATGAAAGGCAAATTTCCTGAAATACATCTCCAGAATGATTCTAATTTGCATAAGTTTTAGCCAAGAAACAGATGTCTTTTTAGTGCTATACCTTTGTAAAACTTTTAAGCATATTATACAAATATGTCTTGCTGTAACTTGGTGTTCCTCCCCAATCCTAACTTGGGTGAATTGCTTTTAGCAGAACACTGACAAGGGCGAGTAATAATAATAATAATAAAGGCATTATTGTTTCAAACACCAGCTTAGCTTTAGAATAACATAAACAATTTCATTGTGATATTTTATATCTTGCTTTCTAGTTAAGCGACTGCCTTCGGCTCGGGTCATGATCCTGGAGTCCCAGGATCGAGTCCCGCATCGGGCTCCCTGCTCGGCGGGGAGTCTGCTTCTCTCTCTGACCCTCCCCCCTCTCATGTGCTCTCTCTCTCTGTCTCTCATTGTCGCTCTCTCAAATAAATAAATAAATAAATAAATAAAATCTTTAAAAAAATATTAAAATTTAATTATAATAAAATCTTTGTGGATATTATTTTCTGGGGTTGTGTGTCATCACTTTTAAAATTTGTATGGAGCGTATAGTAAACCAGAAAGAGAAGTATACAAAAGAAATGTAACCCATAATACTATCATACACTGTGCTCTCTTCTCTTTCAATCTTTTGTGTATGTTTTCAAAATTGTGATTAAAAAGGATCATGCAGTTTTAAATCCTATGTCTTTCACCTAATATTTTACTGTTTTCCATTTTATCATATATTCTTTACAAATTGAAGGAATTATATAATTCTTCAGATGGACAAAGTGTGCTTTATCTTAATCATTTCCACATTTTTGGAAGCTAAGATATATCCAGTTTTTTCATGATGTCATAAATAATATTTGAACATCATTTGTTTTAATTGGATTATTTACTCATGATGATTCCTAGACATGAAGTGTCTGGATCAAAGGTGCATTGATATGTTCATTTTCATGATCTATTATCAAATTGCTTTCCCCAACTGTTAAGCATGTAGACAAAATATACCCTCGTACTTAAGCTTTTCTGATTATCGAGGGTAGAACAATTTTGTTCCTATGTACGAAGAGACTTTTACGTGAACTTGCTGTCCTCCATTTGTCCATGACTAAGATATATAATGTATTCTCTACATCTTACTTCTGGGACTTTAGTTTAATTTTATATTTATATTCTTAGACACAAAGTCCATTTAAATTCCTTTGAATGTTTTATATTATAAATTCCTTATGCATCACTCAGGTATAGAATGTATATATATATATATGCACATATGTATACATAGACATACTTGGTATATATTCATCTCTTTGGTATTTGGTATATATGTATATATGTATATATACACACACCCTTAAGGAAGTTCAAGATATATATACACATGTTATCCATTAAATTAGGTGCTTTATTTTCTGAATTCATGAATACCTGAGAACATCTTTCTGCTGCTTTGTTCTAGAACAGCTACTTGATTGGTGATTTTTATGGATTAAAACTCAAAGGTCTATGTACCTTATTTCAGGGGATATTGTGGGTGGCTGGAAGCTATGAAACAGCCTTTCTTAAATCTTTGGTCAGAAACCTGTTTGTTGACTTGGATGCTTTCAGTGCCCCCTACATCCACTATTTTTCTTTAGCTCTTATGCAAGTGGATGTGTGGATAGTTTATGGAAAAACTCTATCTGGAATGTGATGTGATGAGCCTTTTTGGTATGCATATTCAAGGGTTGTTTTTTTTTTTTCCTCTCTGTTCTGGAATATTTCTTTATCTCTTCAATCACTATTTCCACTCCAAATCTTGTGGAATACTCAAGAGCCGTAATTGTTAGACAAACCTACATTTTCTGACCTAATATCCATTGTGTCTCTCTTCCCATCTTTATCTTTTACTTAATTTACTTAGATTATGTTTGTCCTCCATAGGACTGTGTATGTGCTTTCATTGTAAGTTCTACTTTTGTATCTAAGGTGGGTTTTTTCATAAGGAAAATGAGTAGAATAGAATGTCGACCAAGTTAATTACTTTGAATAAAGTCTTTGTAGTGAGTGGCGTGGGAAGTACATACTGGGCAAAGCAATGCTTGGGAAACTGACAGTCTTCACAGGTAAGTTGTGTTGTACCCGGCGAATGCTGACACCATGGATAATGGGGAGATGTGTGTATGTTTTTCTCTAGTTACAGCAGTTTCAGTCCTCACTAAGTGACTCCTACTAAAGAAAGGGCAGAAGGGTTAGTGAGTATTTAAGTGGCTGGCCTGAATTGTTTCTAGATGAGATACTTGAGAAGTAGACTTCATTCGTGTGACCAGTTCCTTGCCAATATACCAAAATCCATTGTCTGCTCTTTGTAAGGTACCAGTCTATGGTGGGGAGAGTCATCCCATAATAAAAATCACAGTGGGGATCAACAAGTTTCAATTTTGCTTTTGCAGTGTGTATTTCCTTGAAATTCTTAGCTCACCCAGGTCCCTTTTTATTTAATTTTATTACTTCAGATTATCCTGTTTTTTATATAAAAGATTAATTGGGCTATCAGGGCACCTGGGTGTCTCACTTGGTTGAGCGTCTAATTCTTGGTTTCGGCTCAGGTCATGATCTCACAGTCATGAGATTGAGCCCTATGGGGGGCTCCACGCTCAGTGTGGAATCTTCTTAAGATTCTCCCTTTGCCCCTCCCCCCACTCTTGTGCACATGCTCTCTCTAAAATGAAATCTAAAAAAAAAAATTAAATTGGCTATCTTTTCATCTCCCTCTCCTTTTTTTTCCTTAAAGCTTTCTGCACATGTTCCCGAGGGTCTGTGCTTATCTCGATACTACTGAACATGTCAAGGTTTTTCTATAATGCTTTCGTGTTTTTTCTTAGTCATTTTCAGAGTGACACCCTGTCTCTGGACTGGGGGTGATGTTCTGTATCTCTTGTCCTTTCATACTTCGTCTTGGGTTTTATGTTGTATGTTTTCAGTGTACCTATTCTGGAGTGATCCATCCAGATCTGGGTTAGCCATGTCTATGGACACTGTACATTCTACTTCCTGTCCAGCTGCATTTATTTATTTATTTATTTATTTATTTATTTATTTATTTATTTATAAATAGTTTATCTATTTGAGAGAGAGAGAGAGAGCTCAAGCTGGGGTGGGAAGGGGCAGAGGAAGAAGGAGAAGCAGGCTCCCCGTGGAGCAGGGAGCCCAACGTGGGGCTCCATCCCAGGACCCCGAGATCATTACCTGAGCTGAAGGCAGACACTTAACCACCTGAGCCACCCAGACACCCCTCTATCTGCATTCATAGAAAAATTTTGTCTAAGCTCTCCCAAATATCCAGTGTCTTTCAGGCAATTAGAGGAGCTATGTTTTAGTGAGGTGGGATCTTGCCATGCCCTTTCTTTCTGCCTGTGCCTTTGCTACTGGAGACCCAGTTCAATAGCATCCAGTATGTGCTTTATACCCAAGCTCTTGCTGTAGGTGTAGTGGCTACAATGTTGCACTTGATACCACTGCAACCTCACTGCCCTCACCATCCATTGTTTCCTTGGAGTTAATCTCCAAATGGATGGGTAAAAGTGGTTCCCAGTGGAATGATCCTATTTTCTTCTTATAAAACGAGGGATTTCTTACTAGTTAACTACATTTTCCAATTCAGGGAACAGAAATGATAAATGTGTAATGATGTTACCTAAGTTCTTTTAGCCAGAGTAAAAATGAATTCATTAAACAGAAGTACATGGAAGCATCATATATATATATATATATGTATTTTTTTTTAATTCATTTCAGTTAGCCGTGTATGTGTGGTTGGGAGAGATAAGCGGGGTATAAGCAATACCAAAAAATACTCAAGTAAAATATATTGGATGTTAGAAGGGAGAATGCTATGGAGAAAAATAAAGCTCAAAAGGAGGGAAAATTCATAGTTCTAGTTTCCCATTATTACATGGAGTAAGACCTCACAGTTATCGCTAGAGTTAGTTTTATGGAAAAATGGGCAGAACTACTTTATTGTTTAATTTTAGTAGTATATTTTATTACTGTTACCACTATTGTTATTTTGGTTAAGTGTTCTAGGCAAAAGCAATAACATATACAAAGACAGTGGGGATGAGAAGGCCAGCAGGGTGTGTTTAGGAAGAACATACACAGAGTGCTTCTGGACTGGATTCATAGCAGTATTCAAATTCTGGCTCTGCCACTTCCTTGCTATATGACACTGGAAAGTCTGTTACCTCACTTTCAACGTGGAGATAATAATAGTATCTACCTTATGGGGATATTGAAATTAAATGAGAAAATATTGTGAAAGTGCTTATTAGCACAGTGCCTGACACAATAAAGTTTTGTGTAAGTTTTAGTTAAGATAAAAGTAATAGGGCAGGAAGCCTTAACGTGAGTTGAATTTTTCTGGTGATAACTGCTGTCTTCTGAACAAGATTTGACTTCTTCATTTCACCTTAGCAACAACACGCTCTAGTATTCATGCAGGTAATGGTTTCCTGGTTTGACCCAGGGATATCGTACCCAGACACTATGGAGTGCTCCCACCTCACCTGTCTCAGTACCATGGAGCAGTTAGTGGGAATCTTGATATTATTCTTTTCTTTTCTCATTTTAAAATTTCATTTTTAAAAATTTAATTTTAAAAATTCGTTTGCTTTTTTCATTTAAAAATTTTTAAATTTTAATTTCAGTATAGTTAACATACAGTGTCATATTAGTTTCCGGTATACAGTATAGTGATTCAACAATAACACTTCTCTACATTGCTCAGTGCTCATCAAGGTAAGTGTACTCTTCATCCCCTTCACCTGCTTCACCCACCCCCCACCCACCTTCCCTCTGGTAACCAGCTGTTTGTTCTCTATGCTAAAGAGTTTTCTGGTTTGTCTCTCTTTTTCTTTCTTCATTTGTTTTCTTTCTTAAATTTCACACATGAATGAAATCATATGGCATTTGTATTTCTATCACTGATTTATTTTGCTTAGCATTGTACCCTTTAAATCCATCCATGTTGTTGCAAATGGCAAGATTTCATTCTTTTTAATGGCTGAGTAATATTCCATTACACACACGCGTGCACGCGCGCGTGCACACACACACACACCACCTCTTCTTTATCCTTCTTTTATTCATTGACATTTGGGCTGCTTCCATAACTAGGCTATTATAAATAATGCAATAAACATAGCGGGGCATATGTCTTTTCAAAATAGTGTTTTCATAGTCTTTGGGTAAATACCCAGTAGTGTGATTACTGGATCATAGGGTAATCCTATTTTTAATTTTTTGAAGAACCTCCATACAGTTTTCCACAGTGGCTGCATGGTTTGTATTCCCACCAGCAGTGCAAGTGGGTTCTTTTTTCCACATCCTCACCAACACTAGTTTCTTGCGTTGTTGATTTCAGCCATTCTGACTGGTGTGAGGTGATATCCCAATTGTGGTTTTGATTTGCACTTCCCTGAGGATGAGTGAGGTTGGCACCCTTTCATGTGTCTATTGGCCATCTGGATGTGGGCGAAGTTACTTTAAATAGAAGCAGCCAGTATTGTTACTTGAAAAAGCTTATAAATCCTAATTCAGTGACACCTACATTTAATGGTTGAAAATCTGTTCTGTTACTATGCATCTCCAACTTCCTATTCTAATGTTCAGCAACCATACTCTTAGAAGCATATGCTTAAAACTCTTGATATTGGATAAGATTAGAGAAAATGGATATTACCTTCACGTTGTAAAGTAATTTGGCTGTGAGAAGAAGTGAGTGTCACTATGACAAAGGCCCTGCTTACTGCTTGGCAGACACTATAATACATGCTTACTTAAACTATTACATTCTTATAACACCTCTGTAAATTGACTGTTAATTCTCTTTCTGAAGATGAAGGAAATAAGGCTTAGAGAGATTAAACCATTTTACCTAGGGAACAGAGCTAGTAAGTACCCAAACCAGGATTTGAACCTAAATCTTGATCCAAAGATCCTATCTATAGTCATCACACCTTTCAGCTTCATCCGCTGGCTTGAGCTAAGAAGAGTGAACAAAATAACAAATCCATTGGTTTTAGTCCAAACCGTGTTCCAGAGCTTGTTCATGATTTGGCCCTGCTTAGCTCACCAGCTGTATTTTAGACTCCACACTCCAGTCGCTCTGCACCTAGCCCCACTGGATTCCTTTCTGTTCCTCAAAAACCGCATATTGGGGTCTTTGCAGATGTTTCCTTTCCCTGATCCCTCTTTTCCCTGTATGCTTACCTCCTTTTTCTCTTCCAGGTCTTAGCTTAATATCATTTGCCTGGAGTCACCATCCAACCACTTTACGTAAGGGAGGTGCCCCTTCCTCATTTAGATTCTCTCATCCCCGGTGTGTTTCCTTCATAGCCTATCAGTGCTCAGGAGCCAGTGTGTTCATTTGTTATGTCTTCCTCTGCAGACTATAAGCTCTTTGAGAGCAGGAACTTTTGCCCTCTTGGTTATTACTCTATGAAGCAAATTTAGAATAGCATTTGGAGTATAATACATTGTGAAAAACAGTTGAATCAAGAATGGATGAATGACTTTGAGATGTATGTATTTGTTTCTAATTGGAAACAGTGTTTAAAACATGTTGATGGATGTATTTGAAAAGTAATGTCTTTGATAACTTGGAGTGTCCTAAATCTTCTTTAAATCTTGATCAGGATACTTAATACCATAGATACAAACTATTATAACTTCCTGCATTAACAGATTTCTGCCTTGGTTTTGATATGCCTAATGGTCTCATTTAAATAATTAACCTGAAGAAGAATACTATTTAATAAGAATAAAACTCTTTAGCTAACTATCTGCAACGAAGTTATACTGTTAGAGAATAGCAGTTTTACCTAGGTAAAGATGTGGTGCGCTGTCTAGCCTAACTGAAATATTGTAGAAAGTATAAAGGCTAAATGGGTAGATCAAGGTCCAGAAACTCAGGAAAGGGATTTTTCCATAATATCAGGTCAGTTCTTACTCTGTAGTTTGCACTCTCCCCATTATAAGACATATACTTGTAAGAGCAGTAGATTATAAACAGCACTTAATCTGAACAAATCTATTTCAGAAAGAATCAGTATTAATCAAAGTTCTCAGTTTATCTCAAATCCACAAGAAACGGGCGCCTTGGTGGCTCAGCATCACATCAGGCTCCTTGCTCAGCGAGAAGCCTGCTTCTCCCTCTCCCTCTCCCCCTGCTTGTGTTCCCTCTCTTGCTGTGTCTCTCTCTGTCAAATAAATAAATAAAATCTTAAAAAAAAATCCACAAGAAACAAAACAGTAACTTCCATGGGCACCTTAACATAGAAATCATTATACACTAGTCCATCTATGGCAGATGCACTATAGACACAGAGGACCACAGGCTAGATTTTCGAATAGAAAGTAAAAGAAGTATCAGGTTCAGGAGGAAATCAATCACCAAAAGTTTTATACATTTATTTTGCTCCATAGTTAGCAACTGAAACTATTGCATATGAGCCTCATACTCAGAAATCACTAATTTAAAAAAAATCATATTTAATAACCTATGGACTTCTATAAATCTATGTTACAAAGGTATTCCTTATGTTTCAGAAATGTCTCTAAGAAATACGGTTTGGGGTGCCTGGGTGGCTCAGTCGTTAAGCGTCTGCCTTTGGCTCAGGTCATGATCCCAGGGCCCTGGGATTGAGCCCCACATCGAGCTCCCTGCTCCATGGGGAGCCTGCTTCTCCCTCTCCCACTCCCCCTGCTTATGTTCCCTCTCTCGCCGTGTGTCTCTCTGTCAAATAAATAAATAAAATCTTAAAAAAAAAAGAAATATGGTTTGATTGACAAAAATTTACACATTAAAAAAAAATACACCTTGCTTTCATATCTTCCTAGAAGCCAGGTTCTTTTTCTAAGAGACAAAAACCAAAAACCAAAAACTGACAAACAACAACAACAACAAAAAACCCAAAACCCCAAAACGAATTAGACTATGTTTTTATATAAGGAGATAAAGGGAAATGGACATGTTTCGGACATGTAAACAATTAGCCCAATGAATATATCAGGCATTCTATGTAGTTCAAAAGTAGCATTTTTACTCGTAAGTAATTATCATAAGACCAGTGTAATCAAGACCTGTCTTGTCTACTTTATTCTTATTTTTCTAAGGTCAGCAGCAACATTGGCTTACTTATTTTTTTAAAGATTTATTTATTTATTTTGAGAGAGAGAGAGAGAGAGCTCACGGTGGCGGGGGGCAGGCAGAGGGAGAGAGAGAATCCTCAAGCAGAGTCCCCACTGAGCACAGAGCCCTATGTGGGGCTTGATCCCAGGACCCTGAGATCATGACCTGAGCCAAAAATCAAGAATCAGCCACTTAACTGACTGAGCCACCCAGGTGCCCTTGGCTTGCTTATTTTTAGGTGGTAGAATATATGGGCCACAGTGTAGATGACTATGAATTTAGCTTTCTTGTGAATAAGAGGATTTTTATGCGGACTCTATAGAATTCCAATTCTCTGTTTATAGAATGATCCAAAGATATGGAGAAAATATTTATCTCCAAGGACCTCTGCATATAAGTGACAGATGCATTGACTCCTAGAACTGAGAGGGACCAGGGATTATCTTGTCAAAAATCTTTCCTAAAAAGATAGATAGTCCGAATTCTGGTGACTGTTGTAATGAGGCTTTATTTGTCTTTGTGTGTCTGCATGTACAGGAATACATGGACTCCAATAAATACATTGAGCATCTTCTAACTCAGCTTGAGGAGCAACACAGAAGTCTATGGAGGTGAGTGTAATCCATGCCTATAACCCAGAACAGCCTTGATAGCTTTCATGTTGATCACAGAGGCAGCGAGTTGGCAAAGTGTCTCTTCTTACACTTGGTGTCAAAAGCACCTTTGGAAGCAAAAGTCACCAGAGGCTCCTTAGAGAATTGTATTCCCTCGATCAAAGTGAAGCAGCAGTGTCAGAAGTTGTCCTTGAGTCAAGGACCTGCTCAGAGTTGGGAGGATGGTGGAAATCATGACATTTTGTCAAGGTCAAGAAATTAATTTGTCCAAGGCCATGTAACAAACTTTTGTTGTGGGAACTAGAATTCAAATTTCTTTGACCCTTGCCTGCTTAAAGATTAAGTTTTTCCTGTGATTGAAAAGTTGAATACAGCTGCTTAAAATGTCTGCTTCTCTTCATATTAAAGGAGACTATTTTAAGAATGCTGTTCTGTAGGCCTCTCATGTTTAGTTTTTCGTTCTATATGCTGGGTTCTGATGCTCAGTGAAGAAAGGTATGGGAGAACATTGGTGCAGGTAAACTGGAAAAGGCATATTCTCAAATTTCTTGTTCCCTGGGCCTCTTGGGAATTGAGGCTGATCCAAAATGATTGCGTTGTTATTTTCTAGATCTTTAGGGTCCATGTGATCATGTTCTGCATAGGTGCTCCTATGGGATCTGCTATTCCTTTTCTTAAATTACTATAGCTCATGTTATCTGGAATAAATATGCTAAATATGCTAGGCCTTAATTACATTATGGCTCATATTGTACCAGAATTATTTAATGTAATTAGCTTTGTCTCCCAAGGGTCACTAAGCCCCTGAAGTCCTTTATTTCTTACCTCTTGGCAGCATGGAGGAGAGTGCTCTCTCTGTACACAGAGATGGTGCGTAAAGATTTGCTAACCCTGTGGCTTTCTTGCCCAACCTCATTTAAATGTATCACCATTGGTCTCTGTACCGGGCTATGCTGCCCCTTCTTCAGGCATCTCATAACAAATCCTAATCACCTTGAAATTTGTCTTCTCTGAAGAACTGTAGTTCTTAGTCAAAATGCATAATAATTCCATTTGTTCTGTCCTTTATATTAGTTTCCCTGCTAAAGAACAAATCTGTGCTTATAGTAATAGACCCTCTATTTCTCTGCATGAAAAAAGTAGGATAAACAAATGTATATAATTTTTAAATCTGCTTGCTGCTAACAGACATATATGTTAATTTTATATACCTCTATGTGATACTGTTAGATGTGTTTTTGGGACCTATAAATGGTGTCGGTAAAGTTTTCTTTTGTTAACCAGTGTATTGTATTAATAAAGCCAGCAACAATGTATTTATAGTTATGTATCTTTCAGATTAGATTTCCCATAGATCTCCTCCAAGGTGCAAAAGGTTATTTAAATGAAATGTAACATTTACTTCCAACTATTTATATAGGATATTTGGTTTTCCCTATCTTTTAAAAGAAAAAAATATACACAAAAAATGATGAATACCATCTGATGAAAGAAATTAGAGTTTAATTTGGTCAGTAAGTGTGTCTTATATACATCATTGGGGAGGAGTAGAGTTTCGCGGGTCTTTGAACCAAAAAACCTACATGGAAAACAATGTTTTCCTCCTTTGATAAGATAGCTAATAAAAACCTTTTGGTCTTCTTATATTGGATTAAATGAAAATCCAATTTCAGGCATAGACTTAACCTAACATAAAGTAAGAGCTCAGAATTTTGTGTGCTATCACTTCTATTTTCCTTCAGAAATAGAATTATTGCTGCTGAAGAAGCAAAGCTTTATATATAGTGGCAGAGGATCTAATAAAAAAGCTTCATTTGAATAACAATAAAGGGCAATAATGACATTTGAATAGTCAGAATGCCTTCCAGGGAGAAGATGGAAATGGGTAGTATTGAAAAGAAAATGAAAACCAATAATAGCAGATTTATATACTATTTATTGAATCATGAAATTATCCTTGATTATATTTTATAAACAGATCTTGACTGACTTGAAGTGATAGGCTTTCTGATGGTTAGTACAATATCATAACTGCAATTCTAGCCAAATTGTTTTTGGGTGAAGGCTGTGCCAGTAAGCATACAATGAGCAGTGTGGGGAAATTCTTTCCAGTTATGATTAAATTTTTAAAATACTTTCTTGAGTTAGGGTACAATCTATGATGTGCAGAGGATCATAGGAATAGCATGTCACGTATTCAAGCACAATTGGATTGTCTGAAGTTAAACAAATGTCCCCATAAGTCAGTATAAATGTTTTTTCTGATTTGTATTATGCCTTTGATTTGTAGTTGCTACAGTTTTCATGGAGTGGGCTATTATCATCGCTGCTGATCTTAACTGATGGCCTTCCATTTATATTTCAACCTACATGTAACTTAGACAAATCCCGAATACTTAGATGTTCTAACAATAATTGTATTCAGCATTAATTTATGGCCACGTTGTTTGAGGATTGATCACAAACATGATAGACACATGGCATACTATAGCTATTTGCTTAATGATGAGAGAATAGGACCAATTGAAGGTTTGTTACAAGATTGGATACAAAAACATAAGTCTTTCCTTATTTTCATGGAGGCGGCTACTAGTCTTTAATAGGTTGTAGTTGTTTCTTATAGCATAAACATCTGCTGTGACACAAATATATTGTCCTAATTATACTCTCAGAATAACTGGTTATTTTGGTGCCCTGTTTAGTATTCTACCGAAATAGACCTATAATCTTTCTCTGGTTTTCAGATTGCAAAGGAATTTGAAGTTCAAATATAGCTGTCTAGCAATGAGCAGTCATTTAGCTCAAAAAGACTTTTTGACACCAACAGAAAACTCTCATGTAAATTCATGTGAGTAGGTAGAGTCAGAATCTAAAACCTAGAGTAGGACTTGAGCACAAGTCTGGGTGGGCCTACTTTGCTCAGCATCTCCCTGCTTGATGACAAAAAATAAGTATCCCCAGGGACAGCTAGTTTACTAGTAGATGTTGAAATGGGAGGCTAAATTCCTCTATGTTCATTTGTTTTATCTTGTTTGTTTGTTTTTTTTTTTAAGGTTTTATTTATTTATTTGACAGAGAGAGACACAGCGAGAGAAGGAACACAAGCAGGGGGAGAGGGAGAGGGAGAAGCAGGCTTCCCGCTGAGCAGGGAGCCCGTTGCGGGGCTCGATCCCAGGACTCCGGGATCATGACCTGAGCCGCAGGCAGATGCTTAACGACTGAGCCACCCAGGCGCCCCTGTTCATTTGTTTTAATGTGGAACATTAAGAATAGGAGAAAAAGGTTCTTTTACACCTAATGCTTTTTATATCATCTGCTATCATTTCTGATTTGGCTAAACATATCTGACTGACAAGAGAGATCATAAGAAAACAACTGCTGAAAAAAATCTTTCTTCTAACATTTGACAGAAATCTTTATCCATTTGCAGCTTCAGATTTAAGAGTTTAGAACAAACACAAACAGTTGGAAGATACACGTTGAATTCATGAATATTTATGGTGTTAATGACTTTCATGTCACATGTGAAATTAAGTGTGAAAAATGGAAGCGTCATAATACTACAGAAATGGAAAGAAGTCTGCGAGTTTTGGAGCCTTGGACTCTTGGCCTGGCCTCCCCAAACTGGCCACGGAGATATCATCTCTGGAATGAGTTTCCTTTTCTGTAAAAAGAAGCTATCAGTAAAGCTAGTATTTAAGATTACTGAACACTGAGATTATTTGAAACCCATGATGGTTAAAATACTATATTTCTATAATGTGTGCAAATACATGTTTAATCTTATTTTGCTCTAATTATGCAGCTGGATCATTTTGTAGTATTTAATACATATATCATAGAAAGCTTCCAAGAACATAAGTAGAAACCAGTAAAATAGCAGAAATACCTAATGGCTTGCTAATAACTCAGCCAGACAATATCAGAGTGTTCATTTCAGATTTTCATAGCTCAAATTGGAGACCGTGTTAGCGATAGGCTGTACCTAAAGAATAAGGTTTACATGGCCAAAATTAAATGACAAGATCTGGTGAATACAAAGTGCCAACTACTAGCCTACAGATCCCAGATCAGAGTCCTATTTGAAGAAGCTGTATGTAGGCTAGGGATTCTCAGTCAACGCACTATTGATATTTGGGGCCAGACCATTCTTTACCTTGGGCGGGGGGTGGGAGTAATGTTTTCCTGTGCATTTATAAGTTGTCTAACATCATTCCTTGTCTCTACCCACCATATACCAGTACCAAACCCCCTGTTGGGACAACGAAAAATGTCTCCAGACATTTTCCACACGTTCTCTAGAGGTCAGAATCCTCTTTCCTCCTTGTTGAGGACCAGTGATCTAAATGATCTATGAGCATTTTCTTAAGCACATTTCAAGGAAAATGAATACCCTGGGTAGCTGTTACAGATTTTTAAAATGAGTCACTCTGTGGTCAAATTTGAGATATACTAGGTAAACCCAAGTTTTAAAATGTTTGAATTCTAGAACTTCACAAAGCCATTTAAATGGCTAACATGTGCTATGAATATCAAATGGATATAAAATAGAACTTCTTCTTCTTAAAAAAAATCCTATGTTTCTTGCAGCATCTATTCTGACTAAAGTTCCAAGAAACATATTTCGGGAAATAGTGATCTATCTAGTTCAATAACAAAATATACAAAAACATGGTTGTAACTATTTCTTCCCTCTTCCTTTAATTCACTGTTACTGGGATGGGTACTATAATTAAAGATCTTTAATAGTGTGAGGAATCCAGGTTGTTAGTAAAAGGGGAATGTAAATATAGGAAAAGACAATTTCTAGTTCATCACCATTTTCCTGAGGGGCAGCCCAAGCCTCAATACCAAATTCCAAGAATCTAAACAACTATTGATTAAAGCTATATTGGCCCTAGTAAAGCTTTTAACTTCTGCTTCCTCAAGGGGAAAAGTCATGGTTTCCTACATCATCAAGGGGAGTAAGGGCCCTGTATAGGTCCCTGGCTGATATAAATGTCCCTAAGGCCTACCCTTTCCAACAATAAAATCATAATTTTAGTGTATCCAAACTTCAAAAACATTGTGTTAAAGTATAGTTGACATACAATGTTAACAGTCTCAGGTATACAACATAGCGATTCAACAAATCTATACATTTGCAAAATGCTCACCACAGGTAGGTATAGTTACCACTGGTCACCATACAACATTATTACAATGTTAATGACTGTAATCCCTATGCTGTGTTTACATACCGTGACTAATTTATTTTATAAATGAAGTTTGTCCCTCTTGATCCCTTTAACCTTTTCACCCATCTCCAATCCCCTCTGACAACCACCATTTTGTTCTCTGTAGGAGTCTGTTTCTGTTTTGTTTGTTTCATTTTTTAGATTCTACACACAAGTAAAATCATATGGTATTCATTTTTCTCTGACTTCTCAGTTAACATACTACTACCCTCTAGGTCCACCCATGTTGGAGCACATGGAAAGATTTCATTATTTTTTGTGGCTGAGTAATATTTCAGAGTGGATCTGTGTGTGTAGATGTGTGTGTATGTGTCTGTGTAAAATCATATATTATTTATCAGTGGACACTTAGGGTGCTTCCTTATCTTGGCTGTTGTAAATAATGCTGCAATAAACATAGGGGCGCATGCATCTTTTTAAATTAGTGTTTTTGTTTTCTTTGGGTAAATGAAATTCTACTATCCAGTAGTAGAATTACTGGATCATATGGTATTTCTATTTTTAATTTTTTGAAGAACCTCTATACTGCTTTCCAGTGTTTGCACCAATTTACATTCCTACCAGCAGTTCACAAGGGGTCCCTTTTCCCCACATTTTCACCAAAACTTGTTATTTCCTTTTGATTTTAGCCATTCTGACAGGTATGAGGTTATATCTCATTATGGTTTTGATTTGCATTTCCCTGATGATGAGTGATGTTGAGCATCTTCTCGTGTGTCTGTTGGCTATCTGGATGTCTTCTTTAGGAAAATGTCCATTTAGGTTCTCTGCCCATTTTTAATCAAATTATTTGGGGGTTTTTGGGTGTTGAGTTGTATAAGTTTTTTTTAATATATTTTGGATATTAACCCAGTATCAGATATAAAATTTGCAAATATCTTCTGTTCAATGGGTCATTCTGTTTTGTGGATGGTTTCCTTTGCGGTACAAGAGCTTTTTACTTCAGTGGACCCCCAGTAGTTTATTTTTTTTTTTTGTTCCCCTCGCACAAAGAGGCATAACCATAAAAATGTTGCTAAGGATGGTGTCCACAAGATTATTGCCTGTTTTCTTAGGAGAGTTTTATGGCATCAGGACTCAGATGTAGGTCCTTAAAACATTTTGAGTTTATTTTTGTGTACGGTGTAAGAAAGTGGTTCAGTTTCGTTCTTTTGCATGTAGCTATCCAGTTTTTCCAACGTCATTTATTGAAGAGATTGTATATCTTGCCTTCTTTGTCATAGATTAATTGACCATAAATACATGGGTTTACTTCTGAGATCTCTATCTTCTTCCATTGATCCGTGTGTCTGTTTTTGTGCCAGTACCATATTTTTTTGATTACTACAACTCTGTAGTGTATCTTGAAATCTGAGACTGTGCTACCTCCAGCTTTGTTCTTTCTGAAGATTGCTTTGGCAATTTGGGGTCTTTTGTGCTTCCAAAATTCTTTAAAAGAGACTTTTACTTTTGCTTTCTGGCTTATCTGTGATTCTTATTCTAAGGAAAGAGGTAAGAGAAAAATGGACAAAAAGTATTTTATTCCCATGATTCAAAATGCTACTTAATCTAAGAATGAACACTGAAATGAAATGATCCACCTCCCAAATGCTCATACATGTTTGCCCTAATTTCAATATATTTACACCACATTTTGGGGGGGAGATAATTGGCACAACTGCCTAAAATTCATCTCAGCTCTAATCTCAGTTTCCATAAAATGTGAGTCATATTAAAACTGCTTCCTGAGAGACTGCATGCTCTTCCTCTATCTATCCCTGGAAAAAGAGAAGTCTTCGTGCGTTATCTAGAAATTGTCTTGGAGTTGTAAAATAGAATTAAGTAGCAGA
Organism: Callorhinus ursinus; assembly: GCF_003265705.2. Taxonomy (NCBI): domain Eukaryota; kingdom Metazoa; phylum Chordata; class Mammalia; order Carnivora; family Otariidae; genus Callorhinus; species Callorhinus ursinus. Next base: position 93,616,345 of record NW_027397064.1, read on the forward strand.
AGCACATATGCCCTGAGAAATGTCAAGCCCAGAGCTCTTGGAGATTTACCCTCTATGTATCTTGGATTTTAGAATCAAATTATCCAGGCATCTTAAGAATTAGCACATCTCTACCCTCATGGGGTTAATTTATGTAGACTAAGGAGATGCCGAGCATTAAACAGGTTGACTTTGCGGTAATCATAGACTTCCACTGGGAGATCTTAATTGGCAACAAGTAAAACTGCTCTGCATGAATTCTTAATGGTGGACACCAAATAAAATAAGAACTGTGATTTGTTTTCTAAATCCCTTCAGGAGAAAAAGAGGCTATCTCTGGGGAATAGAATGTGTAGCAAACAGAGAGAGCTCAGTGCTCTGTAATAGCAATAAAAGCTCTGAAAGCAAACCTCATGCTATGCCAACTCAATAAGAGCACATGGTCTCCCAGCTCTGCACCTCTGTCTCACTCTGCCGGGGTCAAAGGAGACCAGGGCTAGCACGCTTTACATTATCTTCCCCCTCCTCTCAACCCTTGGGCTGGATTTCTAAATCATAGCTGGATTCTAGGGCAAGTGTAAGCACAAGGGCCACCCTGGAAACCCATCAATGTCACTTCTCAATTACCCACCAGGGGTTGTTTGAGAGATGCAGACAGTCTCAAACCCCTGCCGAGATAAGAGTATTGCCTCTAAGTCATGCCCTTTGCCCAGCATAAGGAAGAATAAATCAGAGCTCTGGAAACTGGGTATTGCCACATGCTTCAACAGTTAGGTCATCCTTGGACAGGGTGCAGGGGGGTCTGGTGGGCTGAGCCATATCCCAAAGGATGCTTACTCTAGCCTGATGCTAGTGCTTTAGAGGAGCCAGGAAGCCCTTCGGCCTCTTGTAGCTCTGAAGCCCCAGGGGAAGTGGCATTCTTGTCTTTAAGGTGACTTTTGTTCAGTAGCAGAAGGGACTAATAGTACTAGGCCCAGAAATGTATCTGGATTGACTGAACTGGAAGATCACTCAGGTTCGTAATTGACCTTGTACCTGAGGATTCATCCACATTCTAGTTTATTTAGGTGACCTGTATGTGTTCTGCATGTTTAACTACTTACGGAGTTGCCTGGTATTTGAATTCAGGTCTTCTGGGGCGAGGAGGCATCGAAAATGCCAGAGTAAAACTCTACATTCACTTTATATACAGATTCCCCCCCTTTTTTAAATCAAATTTGTCCATCCTTTAAATTAAAGGACAATGCTAATCCAGCAAAGAAGGTATATTTAGGTCCCAACCTCATAAATATTTTATTTTTTTAAAGATTTTATTTATTTTTTGACAGAGAGAGAGACACAGCGAGAGAGGGAACACAAGCAGGGGGAGTGGGAGAGGGAGAAGCAGGCTTCCCGCCGAGCAGGGAGCCCGACACGGGGCTCGATCCCAGGACCCTGGGATCATGACCTGAGCCGAAGGCAGACGCTTAACGACTGAGCCACCCAGGTGCCCCAACCTCATATATATTTTAAATAGACTCTTTAAAACTTTATGGGTCTCATCCCCTTCTCTTCACTCCAAATTGTGTTTGAAAGAAAATTCACATATATTTGTCGAGATCATTCTGTGGGGCTAGTTGGAGGAATCTGCAAAATAGGTTTTAGGAGACTGTCCTTCAGAAATCTGGAGGCTTCCCTGAGGAGGGTGTGTTTGATCTGACTCCTGAGGAGGAGCAGATCTGAAGGCATGAGGGCAAAGGAAGAATCAGTTCCTGAATCCATGTGATTTGAACTGCCTTTAAGACTTTAGAGTATAACTGTATATAAGATGATGAGAAATTCAGGTCAGGAACTTTTTATAGTTAATAAAGCACAGTGTAGATGAAGGCATTAGATGAATCTACAAAGATATAAAATTTCCTTCTAAGATAACTGGGGAAGCATCCCCACTTTAAAGATGGATTTATTGCTGCCGTGGGAAGCTCAAGTTGAATCATGTTGTATAAGCGGGTCCATGGATGCTTTGAAAATATTCTACTTCTCGTTTAAATGGGTTCATGTCCTTCAAGAAACACTCTCAAAATCCCCCCAAATATTTTAATGTCAGTCAGGTTTGGGGGTCATCCAGGGACATTTACCCCTATTTAATCTGAAGATATTTGGCTTCAAACAATTTACTATTTTTAGGTTCATGCTTATCTTACTAGAATGGCCAGGAACCTAATGTGATTTATTTATCTGAAATTAAAATAAAGAGCCTCAAGCGAGAGAGGTTTTAGAGTTTTATTTAGAGTACTAAAGATCCCAAATATTCCCTACTAAGTTTAAAGAAGAAAAACTCCAGCAGGCAACAATATAAATGACCCATTCGATACAAATGCATGTGTTGAGGCTGAAGTACACCCACAGTAAGAAGTGATAAAGTGTCTTTTTCTGCGGAAGGAAGGATGAAATGCCTAATTTACCCTGGCCTTCTATTTAATTTTAGTTTTAATGAAAAAAAATCACTAACTTGTTAGTGTTTGAGCATACTTGTGGGGTTTTTTTTAAGAAATTGATTATTAGGCTATAACTCTGTGTATTTCTATATGGGCAACTCTGGAGTTGAAAGGAGTAATTTTTTTTTCTTTTTTTATTTGCTTACCCCCCCATTCTTTTTGATCTTCTATATTTATTTATTTTTTAAGATTTATTTATTTGAAAGACACAGAGGGAGAGAGAGAGGGCAGAAGGTAAAGGCAGAGGAAGAGAGAGAATCTCCAGCAGCCTCTATGCTGAGCGCGGAGCCCTACGCGGGGCTCGATCTCAGGACTCTGAGATCATGACCTGAGCTGAAATCAAGAGTCGACCCCTTAACCAACTGAGCCACACAGACACCCCTTGACCCTCTGTATTTAGAGGCCTGGCAGCAAGCAGGACGTTCTCCTCCAATTCTGGGGAGAGCTGTCTGGGCCTCTATGAAAAGAGGAAATACAAACTAATTTTTTTTTCCTCTCAGAGGCTTTAACTGTAGCACATTGAATACTTTTGAATTACAAACTAGACCTCATAAATAATCCAACAAAGAGCTGAGGATGGAAATGCCCCTGAGATCAAAGAATCAGGAATAGGTTGAAATTGTAAAGTAGTTGGTAGAGGCCTATCTAGGTATCTCAGGGCAGAGAGAACTTCTAAGGTGCCAACGTCTCTTGCAGGGTTGGTGGAGGTTGGGCACCTCTGGCTGGTTTCATGGCCCAGAAGCCCTCAGGAGATTGCTTTATGGAAACCTGACTGACCTGATGCTCTGGCATTCACTTTTTACTGAACGCTCACTGATTAAGTATCGTACATGTACTCTCTGTGGAGATAATCTTAGATTTTGACCGGCTGTCACCATGTGCCTGTGAGAGAGAAAGACCACTGCAGCTCTCAGCTCCGCATTTACTCCCATCAACCCAATTTTACTAGTAGGGGAGATCTCTCACTTAGACCCTAGGGATGCTCAGGTTTTTATTCCCGCCTAGTCCAATTAAGGAGGACAACGCTTCAGCAGAATATTCTAGACATGGAACAGTGGCTCTGTCCTCACCTTCAATGACCACTGTACTGGTTCCACTCAGGTAGTTCTCATTCACATATGCTTATTGTCTAATTTTCTCATGGGGGCCAGTCATATTCCTCGGGTCTGTGCCCTGTGGAACCAGGTCTCCTTCTCCTGTCTCTCATAGCATTTAGCTTAAGACCTAAAACTTCAAACATGAAGCTTCATTTACCTCAAAACCAAAGGGACAATTGGAAGCATTTTAGTCACTTCTGCAACTTAGTGACTTAGCACATTATCGACACTCAAATTACTTTTCTAGCCTTGGAAGGGATTAATGATGATTCAAGAAGAGGAATTACTAAAGGCTTATATGTTCTTAGGGAGGAGCTCAGCTCTGTTTGTAAGTCCAGGAAAGAAAAAAAGTCAAGAAGCTTAGTAAAAAGTCATCATTCTCTGTGGTGTACACATGCTTAAGGGGACACACAATTTAAAGACAGTTACTCTTAGAAAGTTAAAGATGGGGACACTTAATAAAGATGGGCATGTGTTGTTAGTGATAGATATTGGGAAGGGTGCTTGTTTCACTAGGCATTTATTTTATGCTTCTTTCAAGATGCAATCATACGGTAAGAAGTTTTAAGTTATGTCATGTCTGCAGGATGGGTGCACAGCCTGGGAAGGGCTCTAAATTGGCATTTCTGCCCCCAGTTTTACTCCTTTTAGCTACCAATTGCATCTTGAGCTGCAAATAACCTTATCAATAGAAGCAGTGAAACAATATCTTGTCATTTGGAAAGAAAAGAATTAAGAGACTATGATGGGTTAAAAAAATCCATGATAAAAATCAATACCTGAAATAACAAGCATTTATTTCTTTTCCAGCTTGTGTAAAATGAGTTATAGAAAAATGTTAGAGGCATTGAGTCACTTTTTTAAAACAGAATCAGGTCTTGATCTGAAGGGCTAGAAATGGGGTGTTTGCAGAGAAGGTTGTAAGCATTTCATTAAGATAGACAGACACTTTGAAGTCAGAGTGGAGTTCAACATAAGTAAGAGTGACATAGGCTGCCTAACCGAGGGTGAATTTCCAAAGGATTCATGGCAGGGAAAACAGTGGAGGGAAATAAGGGAAGGTGGCAAAAGAGAACAACCAACAACTAAGGAAATGGCCATGTTCTTAGCTAAGTGCTTTAGATAATGTAAATACAAATAAGGGACACGCTCTGTTCTAAAATATGATGTCTCCTCTCGCTGGGGCTGGCATTTGGGGGCTCAGCAGTACAATCAGGGTCTCTGTTCAGATGGTTTGCTGACTGTGCTGTACTGTCAGGAAGTTTGTAAAAGAGAATCCCTGGTTTATTGCTTACAGTGTATAGTTCAGGTCCTGATGCTGCCACTCGCTGTGTGGTCCTGGGACAGTCATTTAGGCATTTGGGGGGCCGGGTTTCCCGTTGATATCAGAAAGGGGTAAAATAAGTGAGTTTGGCAGTCCCTTCTTGAAAGTTCACAATCTATAATTCTTACCAATTACAGGCCAACTGAAGGGCTAGATGAGGCTGGGAGAGAAGTGATAGACGCGTAGGATTGCTGAGGGCAAAATGACCATTTCCCTTCCCGAAAGAAGGCAGCAAATGATTTTTATGGATCTCATTTTCTTTCAGCTCTAATTCTTAGGCTGTGTTTTGGCATGGAACCTTCCAAAGGTAATAAAACAGCATGTTGGCAGACCCAGGGCACCAGAGCAGGGTCAGAGTCTGTGACCACTTTCAAAAGGTTTTTCAGGAAATTGTCCTGTTGAATAATGTTTAAGTTTCCACAGAGGCTATGAGCACAGCATGGTATAAAAAAAAAAGCCAATTGCACAATATTAAAATTTAAAAAAAAAAAGCAACTCTGGGGTATGGTCCCTATCAAGGGAAATTGAATTGTCTTATGATGTCTCTTCAGTAGTCCCTGGAGATTCACAGACTCACTGGATCATTGAAAGCCAGAATATGTATTTACCTGGATTTATTCATTTTTATTGTCTGATTTTTCCTGTATCTTTGCTTTGGAAATGGAGATATAAATGGGGCTGGTTACAGAAGGCCACTTTAGAGGAGAAATTCTTTGGATCAGATACACAATTTAGGACGTCGGCCTTTGGGACCATTTGTTACCAAGATGACATAATTTAAAACATACCAAAGTCACATCTATCCAAAAATACTTTTCCCACTGGACTGCTGAGAATTCTCATGCTTGAAGTAAAGGAAATTGGCTATCCAGAAAATCACCCCTGAAATCTGTACTTGCCACCTGATGAGCACCCTAACATTACTCTCTTAGCTCTTCATAGTATCTCATCAAGGAATAGATTGCTAGATTAGATGCCTGTGGAAATCAGAGTCTGGGACATTTTTTAGCGAAGTCAAGCATATTTATTTACTTACTATTTTCTATGGAGTTGTAATTGACATACAACCCTATATTAGTTTCAGGTGTATAACAGAGTGATTTGATACTTTTATACGTTATGATGTGATCGCCAAGGTAGGGTCTACTTATCGTCTGTTGCCATTTAAAGTTATTAGAATATTATTGACTCTATTCCTTAGGCTGAACATTACTTTCCGTGACTTATTTCATAACTGGAAGTTTGTACCACTTGTCCCCTTCCACCAACTTCACCTGTTCCCTGCGCCCCTCACCCCTCTGGCAACCACCAGTTTGTTTTCTGTATTTGTGAGTGTGAGTGTGTTTCTGTTTTGTTCTTTTTTTCTTTTTTAGATTCTACGGTAAGTGGGATCACATGGCATATGGCTTTCTCCGTCTGACTTATTTCACTTAGCATAATGCCCTTTAGGTCCAACCGTGTTGTCACAAGTGGCAAGGCCTCATTCTTTTTTATGACTAAGTAATATTCCATAGCTGATATATATGAATATATATCTTATGTATCCATTCATCCATCAGTATTCCCTTAGGTTGCTTCCATATCTTGGCTATTGCAACTCATGCTTCAGTGAACATGGGGGTAAATATATCTTTTCAAATTAATGTTTTCATTTTCTTCAGATGAATACCCAAAAGTTGAATGGAAGAAAGAAAGTACTATTGGAAATGGTACGGTATAAATCTAAATATTTCTAAATCTAGCCATGCCTGTCCCTACCAACCCCGGCCTCCTTTTTACTGATTATTCCTATTACACACACTCTCTTTCATTGTTCATGTCTCCATTTCAGACAAGTTGTACCCATCCTTCAAAGTACACCTTAAGTCTTCCTCATCTGTAACTCCTCATGTGGATTCCTCAGGCTCCTTTTTTTTTTTTTTTTTTCCTAATCCTCCGTTAACTTGGGACTATACCACACATGTACACATAATGGTTTACATCTTATAAAAACTTCAGAATTATTCCGTGTACCTTAATCTTAACTGTACGAATATTGCCAGCACTTGGCTTTCCACTTCTGTTATTTATTAAATGGTGGTTAGCTTAGGTCGAACCTAAGTATTCAGCTAACACATACTAACTGATTCTCTTGAACAGAGCAATTAGAAGTCCTATGTGGTACTCTTGCTGCACTATATCAAGGATATTTATTTCAGATGTCATTTGAGGACATTATAAACCAGCGAATGTCCAGAAGGCTAGTGACTAGAATGACATGATGTGCAAAATAAATTAATCATGGTGAAAGAAATTAGGGATGTTGACAAAGAGAAAACTAAAAGATAGACCTCTAATTGTTTGAAAACTCCATTGAGTTGTCTTGTGGAGAAGGGGTTAGCCACATCCTGAGATATTCATGAGAACAGAACTGGTTACCTAGTTGTCGAAGTGAGAACCTGAGAGTTGGCAACTCAGCACTAGAAGGGAATGTTCTGATGCGTCTAGCCTCTAATGTGGAGGAGGGGGTTCTTGAGATGGTGAGCTTTGTACCACTACAAGCGCCAAAGCACAAGCTGAGAGACCATCCATCTGATGTTGTATAGAGTGGATTCTGCTACACTGGACAGGAAGAGGCCAGCCACCCCTTCATGCAGGGTGGCTCATCATCTGCCTCTCACGCTCCAGCTCCAATGTCGCTCAACTTATAAGGACTATTTCCTCTTCTGTGTACCATCCCTCTTATATATCTGAAGACCCTTTTACATGTTTGGTCTCAGTGTTCACCTTTCCAAAAGAAAGTGATGTAGGTTCTTCCTTGGCTCCTTGTACAACTCACTTTTCAGACCCCAATTAAACATGGCCACCTACTGGACTTATTCTAGTTCGTCAATTTTCCCCTTAACATATGGGGCTCTAATCTAAACATAATATATTTTATTATGACCAGATTACAAGTCTAGTTTCAGTCATCCTTTGAGAGAGGGTTGTTATTTTAACTTTATGATTCCCCCCACCCAGTGGTACTAATTGTTAATAACCTTTAGGCAAAATACCTAAAATTCCAGCATTGCATCATGCATATCCAATTACTCTCTTGCAGACTCAAAGAATATAAATCATTATTTTAAGAAAGGGCAAAGAGTGTTTTAAATTTAGAAAATCTGTTCTCTTTTCCTCCACTGCTCCTTTATCCCCTGATTTTTTAAATTACCATGTCCTATTTCACATCTTCATTTTTCCAATGCCAAGGCTTTATTTATGGTTAAGAGGTCAGAGCACAATTAATAATTATAAGTAAATTAGGTCATTCCTGACCTTGGTGGAACTTTTATTGGCCAATTACTCTGGCCATCAGAAGGGAGAAGGGAGTGAGTTTCAGATCATCACTGAAATGAACAATTATTAATTTAACAGTTAAAATCCCAAGGTTAAGGATTATCAGGGAGGATAATGCTAGAAAGAAGAAACGAAGCTCATGAGAAAGTATTTATTGAGAGTGCATCAAAGTAAATGGAACTACTGGATTTTTTTTGCTGGAGACAGAGATTAGAGTGGAGTGTTGTAGATGTTTCTCATGGTCTCTATTTAGATTTTTCCAGTTTCAACCATATTATGACAGTGGTATGTACATTTCACAAAAGAAGAGAGCGCTTTTTGAAGATACACTATGTTAAAAGTTTCAGATCATTTATTTTGCAAATTCAATTCCACTGCCCCTTCTTTGTGTGGTCCCCCTTCCCACTCACCGCCCCCCACCCAAATCTCTGATAGATTTATTTCTGGCCCATTTACTACGTTAGTAAGCAAGTTTATTTTTCTGGCTCAATGTTAAGTATTGTTAGAGAAGTTCCATTTCCAGGCAGTTTTAAAGTAGAACCATTATCTTCCTCCTCATAATTTTGAAGTTAACATTTAAAAACCTTTTTCAAGTTTGGATAACAGTTGAAAAACGATTGTGTGAAGTTTGCATTCATCTTTGTCACAATAGTGAAGATTTTGCAATAAATACTGTGTAGATTATTTTTCCTGTCAAATGGCTGCTAGATATTGGAGTTAATTAATTAGCTGAGACTGTTGTCAGATGTGGATATCCCAATATTATCGAAGTGAAGGCATAAGCTGAGATTGGGTGAAAGGCAAAAGCTGGTTCACTTGTCAACTGGAAAATTCTGGGAAGGGTCAGTTAGGGTGGCTTGGGAAAAATCATTTTGAAAACCAGATAGGTACACATGACACTGGGTTTCTACATTTGTGAGCCAATGAGATCTTCTTTTTTCCTAAGGAACATGCAGTTAAACTCATTTGATAATGGGCTGGAAATGGAAGTGTCCTAGATATAGGGATACTATACAACCATGCTATAATACGGCAAGAAGGGGTATTTGAATAGCTGCATGGATGTTTGCAGGTCTTGATGGGAAAACCACAGCAAGGTCAGAGGTTCAAAATGTCTGGAAGGTTTCCTGCTTTTCATTTGAGCAAACCAGAGACTAAAGTGTGGATAAATCCTTAGGAAAACTTTCTCATGGGATTTCCAAGATCTGATTCTTCCTGTAAAGTTGGAATGTAAAAATACCCTATATACTTCTGTTTGGGAACGAGATACTTCAGATACAGTTGGCTTTGCTTAATGTATCGTCAAAGATTGGTTTCTTGAATGTCCATCTTCTATTCACAAACCTGGCAGTTTTTCATGGCATCCGAAATACAGTATTGGAGGCTTTCACAAATGGAAGCAAAAATTGTCAGGGAGCATCATGGCCCTGTGCCATCGCTGTCTTTAGGTGGAGCAGGCAAGCAGGGCGTCTTTGATATTAACTTCAAACATCCCTAACATGACCCAAACATGGCATTTTTTCTTATTAACTATGATGGGCCTGTCATTAATTTATACAAGCCACTTAACATTTATTTGTATTTCTAACCTCTCCCACCTCTTGTTGGGTAATAAGTTCCATAAATTAAATCCCTACTTTGTGGAATAGGACTTCCTTTTATTTGGCTTAAACACACACAAGCTTCAAGAGGTGACCCCTCTATTAGACGTTTGAGGGCTTAATGAATAATTCCATTTCATGCTATGCATATTACTTATAACCTCATAGATATAAGTCACTTTGCTTCTGACACAGAATGCCCACAGAAAAACCGCAAGAGTAGCTTCAGAGTCATGTTTGTTTTCTTGATTCTTTTATCTTTTAAAGCATCAAACAGTATTCAGTATTATGATAGGAATTCTACTCTTGAGTCTGCCACTCTCTAACCACAGGTAAATCATTTGGTCACTGGACTTTGATCTGTAAAGCAGTAATCTGAGCTGAAATTTCTTCTCAGCTCTAAGATCTTTTGAATTTGTGACTATATAGGAAAACACAGAGCTTACACTGAAAGATTTCTGAAACAAAATTCAAATCAAATAGCCATTTAAAAATTTTAATATTGGGGCGCCTGGGTGGCTCAGTTGGTTAAGCAACTGCCTTCGGCTCAGGTCATGATCCTGGAGTCCCGGGATCGAGTCCCACATCGGGCTCCCTGCTCAGCAGGGAGTCTGCTTCTCCCTCTGACCCTCTTCCCTCTCGCGCTCTCTGTCTCTCATTCTCTCTCTCTCAAATAAATAAAATCTTTAAAAAAAATAAAAATAAAAAAATAAAAATAAACATTTTAATATTTTGGGCAAGGAATAACAAAAAAGTTTATAAATATAAACAAATTGAGAAATGAAACCTTATAAAGTGTGCCACTGAACTTGGGGGTAGAAAAACAGACAAAACTCCTTTTTCTCTTTTAAACGTATTGCTCCTCTACCCACTCCAAATGGTCTACATGGTCCATATTTTCATGGATGCTCATGATATTCCATTATTTTGGTATTCATTACATCGTCCAACTTTTTATCCCTCTTCTTCTTAAAAATCTCAGTTACAGTGCCATCTCCTCCCAAAAGCAGTTCCTGATTATGTACTGAAAATGGGCTGCTCCGTCTTCTGTAGTCCCACAAAATTTGACATGTGAATGCAGTGCAGAACTTCCTTCATTCTGATTTATGTTACAGGTGGGTTAATAACTTCTCTGGCTCCCTCATTGACCAGTAAGCTACTGGAAGAGGAAATCATGTCTGTTCATCTCTTCACCTAGTGCCTAATAGGCCAGGATCATTTGAATGCATATGGATACATGGTCATCATGGATTGTCAGGGGTAGATAGTCATCCATCATGGACTCAGAGCAATCACACTTTCCAGGGCTGAGGCAATGGGAGTTCTGATAGGAATGAACATTGCCATCGGTCTACCACTTGCTGCATTTCTATGTAGAAGAGGAGCTCTCTGACTACATTTCCTGGACATGGATTCTTGGTTCATTTCCTCTTCATTCCCATTTCTCCCCTTGCATTATTGCCTTTGCTCTGGCTAGTCAGTCTTCTACTTTTACTCTCATTTTCAGCCTGATGGAAGTCTTGTAAACCACACATTAGAAGGGTTTCCATTCATACAGTGCATTCTCCAAATATGTATACTGTAGAATAGCCCTATCCATCATCCTCTACTTACCATGTCCATACATGTTCACACCCTATATTCATTTTCTGGCCTTCATATTTCTTAAGACCTACTGTCAGTTTTTGGTGTCTTTGTCCCCCTGCTACACTAGCTTCTGTGAATCATTACCCCACTAATGGCTTGTCTCCTGCCACCTGGATCAATATATGTCGAAGGAAGACCTAGCATTTTGATTTCTTTCATTTGATCATGTTTTTTTTTCCTCCAGAATACTTCTCATAGGCGTCCCTGCTGGGCCCAAGTCAGCATTTCTAAGACAGCTCTCCTCTGTTTTGACTCTGAAGAGCAGTGTGGCAAGTACAAAGCTTGGAATAAAGCACCAATAACACTTTATGCCAGTACTCTTCGAAGCTCTTTACAAGTATTGAACTCATTGAATCCTCACAATTCTGAGGTTTAGTATTCTCATTTAACCGATGAGGAATGTGAAGCACAGACGATTAGTTAGTTTGGCTCAAGGGTTGGGTCCTTAATCATTAAACATTCAATGAGTTGTTAATAAATATTTCCAGCTCTATCCCTTATAGGCGCATTGTAGAATTGCAACGCCTGTTCCCTCGTGGGTTGGAGGGGTCATGTGACTCATTCTGACCAATGAGTTGCTAGCAAAACTAACATTCCAAGTTGAAGCATTTAATCATGGATGTGCAACCCTCCAATGTGTTCTTTTGCTCTGCTGTGCCAGCCACCAGTGCTCAGCCTGAGGATTTATTATAAAGCTAGGATCATAGAATGACTGCACAAAGGCCACTGCCAGCATGTAGTGTGAAGAAGAAATAAGCTTTCATTTCAAGCCAGGGACATCTGGGGATTGTTTGTTACCATAGTATAACCTAGCCTATCCTGACTTCATATACAGGCCAAAATAGTCTAAAGGCAGAAGACATTCTCTCTAGTGCCCAGAATATATTTCCTAAAAATTAATAATTTATTATGGTTCTACTTTATTTCAATCCCTATGTGTCAGTCTCAGCTTTAGTTTTTCCCTTTATCTTATGCCCAACCTATTTCCAGAATATGTCTCAAAATTCTATTTCTTTCATAAGAAAGTCTGGGACCAGTTCTTAATATTTCTTTGAATTTACTATTACTGCCCTAATAGTAGTTATGCAATTTTAAGATTTTACAGGGCATTTAAAACTTTGATAAGTGTTATATTCTTAATTCAGAAAAAATAAGTACATTGAAAAAAATCCATGTTTACATTTTGGGAAAATAAAATAATCTTGAATGCACAAAGGACAGGATGAAACTGCACAGGCAACTATAATTATCTTTGTAAAGAAAGTTGTAGTGGGTATCCATTCATTAGGAACACTATTTTAATTATCTGGGAGTCATCTCAGCTGTAGTTATTACTGGCTATAAAAAAGTTAATTTAGGTTTAATTTTTAAAAGTTAATTAGTTAAAATGACTCCTATTCTTATTATTAAAAAAGGAATGTCAGTAACATTCCACAGGAATGTATACGCTGTAGAGCAACTTGTAACAGAGACTTGAGGGCTCATTAGAATTTATAACATGTACTTAATTACCATAGTTGTTTCAAAGTACAACTCAAAATTACGATCATTAGTAATTTTTTTTAAGTCTATTTATTCATGTGGATAGTAGCTTGTAAGGGGGCAATATTATCTAGGGTGGGGGTCAGTAAAGGTTTTTTATTAAGGGCCAGAAAGGAAGTATTTTTGGCTTTCCTGGCTGTATCCTTACGGTCCCTGTCTCAGCTACCCAACTCGATAGCTGGGGCTCAAAACAGCCACAGGCAGTACATAAGTGAGTGGGTGTGACTGTGTTCCAATAAAACTTTATTTAGGAAAATAGGCAAGATTTCACCTGTGATTGCCAGTTCCTGATCTCAAGTGAAATTTTTAAACCTTCTTGTGTTGTTTTACAACCCCCTCCATACCAACTCCTGAATAAGTAAAGAAAGACTGCAGGTCATTACAAATTTGATTTTGTGTTTCCATGTCCTTCTAAGTCATGCTTAGAGATGCTCCACTAAGCTCCGCGGGCACCACGAACTCCTCCCAGTCTGGTGGCTGGCAGGGTGGAAGTGGGTAAGGATACCTCACAGCCAGCTTTGAGTTCTCTCTCTGAGTCCCTTGTGTGGTCCTAAATATATGTAAGCCCAATTTCCCCATCTATAAAGCAAGCAGAAATGGCATTAGGTTCCTTTCAGTAATCACATTCTTTTGTGATTCTATGATGAGAAACATTAAAAAAATCTAAGCCCATAACTCGAGTAAAAATTAAGAGGATTAATAAGATCCTTGTAAAATTATTTGAGCATCTAGTGAGAAAGATACCACATTATTAACTTTCTGTTAGAGTTCCTCTCAAAAATACGTTTATATTATTTTTGTAGGATTGCATTCTATAGATTGTTGGAAAACCACAGAAGCTATCTATCCCCATGCTAGGGTAGAGGAGTGGAAAATGGATTTCCTACATGCAAGTTTCATTGAAATGTATTCCACCTTCCCACTTATACAGCCATTTCAGATGTAGACGCTGCTCTGAGCACTGATTTGGTGGGTATAAACAAAATGAAGTAAGCACATGTGTGCACCAGGGCAGTTCCTTCCCTTCCTTGCATGTACATTACTGCTTTGCTAATAGGTTGCTCAATATAAAGGGATGGATAATGAAAGTAACATATGGGATTATAGAGACATATACACACATTATAGACATATATAAACACATACCAATATATATGTGTGTATATATACATATGTACATACTAACATATGAAATACAGTGATTTCAGGAGACAGCTTAAAGATGGGATCTGAATACAAACAAAAAACACAGAAAATAGGCTGTGAAAAATTGTAGTCATGTACTTTTTTTCTTTTTCTGGCAGACCATAACCTTGATTTTAAGAACCTGACATAGTATCTGATATAATAGCTGCTTAATAAATGATGGTTGAATGAATGCATTGATTAATGAAAAGCCATTCATCTTTAAGTGGTATTTATTTGTATTGTTAACAAGCCCCAGGAGAATAACCAGGCACTAAGTCAGTGCATTCCATTTATATATTTTATTAATGATGACAATGCTATCCTAGAACAAGGGTCTGCTTGGTTGTGAGTGGAAGAGTACGGGAAGTCCTGTGGAATCTTGCTTTGAGTGGCTGGGCTTAATTATTAAAGAAACCAAGTTTCTCTGATTAAGACTGGCTGTGATAAAATAGAAACTCAGTAAGAAGTAAGTAAAAATGAGTATACTAGTAATTAGTCTGGGATAAATCTCAAATTAACAAACCATATAGTGTTAGTTATATGAGAGCTTTATTTCAAAAAGAAATTTCTTATAAAAAAATGGCTGCTCAACCCTAATGATTTAAAAATCAGCAGACATTTATTCAGTGCTACTATATAGTGCAGAAACTTCCCATGAAAGATTACAAAATAGTTTATGAGGCAACCTGAAAGACATGACAAGCCATAATATAAGGATAAAAAGGAACAGATGGGAGGTGCCTGGGTGGCTCAGTCAGTTAAGCGTGTGCCTTCGGCTCAGGTCATGATCCCAGGGTCCTGGGATTGAGTCCAGCGTCGGGCTCCTTGATCAGTGGGGAGTCTGCTTCTCCCTCTCCCTCTGCCTCTCCCTGCCCTGCTCATGCTCTCTCTCTTATGTGTGTGCTCTATTTCTCTCAAATAAACAAAATCTTAAAAAAAAAAAAGGAATAGATGGAAGCAAGGATAAGTAAGAGACCTTTTCAGCAACAACTTAAAATTATGAACAATAAAGTGGTGAATAACCAATGTGGCTATGCATTTTTGTGTTGAGAGACGATGGACTCTGAAAAACAAACTGAGGGTTCTAGAGGGAAGAGGGGGTGAGGGGATGGGTTAGCCTGGTGATGGGTATTAAAGAGGGCACGTTCTGCGTGGAGCACTGGGTGTTACATGCAGACAATGAATCATGGAACACTACATCAAAAACTGATGATGTAATGTATGGTGATTAACATAACATAATAATAAAAATTAAAAAAAAAAGTGTACTTTCAGGGTAAACTCCAAAATGTGAGAATGCTCACTCAAATGGTAAATGCAAATGAAGTTTTTTTAGATGTTGACAGATTTTCCTTCAGGAAGTTTGTGCCAAATTTTCACCAGCAATATATGAGAATGTGTGTTCATGCACAGTCTCACCAATAGAGTGAGTTTTTGAATGTCTGCGTTTTCTATACTCTGTTAGATGAGAAACTATATCTCAATGTAGCTGTAATTTGCATTTCTCTAGTATGAGTGAACTTGAACACCTTCCCATATGCTCAGAGGTCACTTTCTCATCATTTTGTGAATTGTCTGTCCATGACTTTTGCTAATTTTTTATTAAGATTTTCCCCTTACTTTAAGAGTTCTTTGTATATTAGGGTTATTAGCCTTTGTTTATGATTTATAACAGACATTTTCTCTTGGTATGTCGGTAGTCTTTTGATTATTTGTGTGTGTGTGTGTGTGTGTGTTTTGCTATGCATGATAGGCAGAATAATGGCCCCCAAAAATGTCCATGTCCTTTTTTTTTTTTTAAGATTTTTTATTTTTTATTAGAGGGAGAGAGAGTACAAGCAGGGGGAGCGGCAGGTAGAGGGAAAGGGAGAAGCAGGCTCCCTGCTCAGCACAGAGCCCGACGTGGGGCTTGATCCCAGGACCCTGGAATCATGACCTGGGCCCGAAGGCAGCTGCTTAACCGACTGAGCCACCCAGGTGCCCCAAAGATGTCCATGTTCTAATTCCCAGGATCTGTAAATATATTATTTCTTTAAATAGCAAAAGGTACTTTGCAGTTATGATTAAATTAAGTGCCCTCAGAGGGAGAGTATATTCCTGGATTACTCAGGTGGGTCCTTCAAAACTAAGAATCATTCTTGGCTATAGTGAGAGGACAATATGGTTGGAAAAAAAGATCATACAGCCACAACATTGGTGGCTTTGCAGCCTGAGGAAAGGGCTGTGAGCCAAGGAATGCGGACAGCATCTAAGAAGCTAGAACAGACAAGGGAACAGATTCTCCTCTAGAGCCTCTGGAAAGCAATGCAGGGCTCCCTACACCTTGATCTGAAACCAGTGAGACCACTTGGAATTCCACCAAAAACCATAAGGTAGTAACAGCGTTGTTTTAAGCCACTGCACTTGTGACAATTTCTTATAGCAGCCATTAAAACAAATATAACATGCTATCAAAAATTTTCATATAGTCTTTATTGATCTTTTACTGTATCTGTTGTTTGGGTCACTGTTATGTAAGCATTTCTTTCACTCGGGTTGTAGAGAAGTTACCTGTTTTTTGCATTTCTTGTATGGCCTTAGATTCACTTAGGTTACAACTTAGATTACACTTAGATACAATTTAGATTACACTTAGATTCTGAATCTCTTTGGAGTTCATGCTCTGTGTGGTTTGAAGTGTGAATTTAGTGTTCTTTTTTGGTCAAATGGCCCATCAGTTGTGCAGCATTCTTCATTTATTTTTTTTTAAAGATTTTATTTATTTGATAGAGAGAGACACAGCGAGAGAGGGAACACGAGCAGCGGGAGTGGGAGAGGGAGAAGCAGGCTTCCCGCTGAGCAAGGAGCCCGATGCGGGGCTGGATCCCAGGACCCTGAGATCATGACCTGAGCCGAAGGCAGACGCTTAACGACTGAGCCACCCAGGCGCCCCAAGCATTCTTCATTTAAAAAGCCCATTGCTGACCAGTGATTTGAAATGCTGTCTTTATTATATCGTATATTTCCACATGTTCTCGGGGCTCTCCCTGGACATTGCCATATGTTCCTGCCCTGTTTGTGCACTAGCACCACACTGTTTTTATTACAGGAGATATATAGTATGTTTACTCCATGGTAAATTATTTTTCTCATTATAGCTTTTCTTTTTTTTTTTTTTAAAGATTTTATTTATTTATTTGAGAGAGAGAATGAGATAGAGAGAGAGAGAGAGAGCATGAGAGGGGGGAGGGTCAGAGGGAGATGCAGACCCCCCACTGAGCAGGGAGCCCGATGCGGGACTCGATCCCGGGACTCCAGGATCATGACCTGAGCCGAAGGCAGTCGCTTAACCAACTGAGCCACCCAGGCGCCCTCATTATAGCTTTTCTTAGTGGCGATTCTTACAAGACTTTTTCATAAGAACTTGAGTAGGAACTTGTCTAGCTCCAAAAAAATCTTGTTGGTATTTTTATTGGAATTGTGTTAACTTTATAAAGTCACTTAGAGAGAAGTGACATTTTTATAATACTGAGTCATTTTATCATAGCAGAGTGAAGGTGGCCTTCTATATTTTCAAGTCCACTTTTGTGATTTTGAGGAGTTTTAAAGCTTTCCTTGTGCAGATTTTATACATTTCTTATGATCTTCCTTAAATATTTTATCTTCTTTGTTGGTAATATTAATAAGATTTTCCATATAACAGCTTATCCCTCTAACAGGTCATTATTAGTATAAAAGATGGTGATTGATTTATGTGTATTAATGATAGTGAACCTGAATTTTTATTGTTTGAATTAATTTTATTGTTGATTCACATTATTTTTTCAGGCATACTACTGTCATCTAAAAATATAGTTTTTATTTGTTCTCTAATTCTTAGGCTCTATTTGATTTATCTTGTATGACTGAATTGATTACACTATAATGTTGAATAGTAGTGGGGAGAGTGGGCATCCTTGCCTTGTCCATGATTTTACTAGAAATGCCTCAAATATTTCTCTATTAAGTGAGATACTGGTGTTCAGACAAAGGGTGTGTGTGTGTGTGTGTGTGTGTGTGTGTGTGTGTGTGTTATCATGTTAAAAAAATACATCAATTCCTATCTTTCTGAATTTTTATCAGGGAGGGTGTTAAATTTTGTCAAGGTTTTTAAAATATCTGTGTAGAGACTCATGCAGTTATTCTTATTAGATTTAGCAATGTGGTATATTATATTAACTAATTAGTATTGAGCCAAATGCAAGTGGCTTTTGGTCATGGTATATTTTTTAATGTAGCATTGCATTGTTTTGCTTATATTTATTTAGCATTTTTGCATCAATATATAGTGACATTGGTCTATAATACTTTTTAACTGTCTTTAATCAGGTGAAATTGTTTTCTTGGTTTTGGCTGTTATAACAAAATAGCATAAACCTGGTGGTTTATCAACAACAGAAATCAATTTCTCACAGTACTGGAGGCTGAAAGTCTGTCATCAGGGTGTCAGTGTGGTTGAGTTCTGGCAAGGGCCCACTTTCTGGGTTGCAAATCGCTGATTTCTTGTGTCCTCAGCCTCCTGGTGCCTCACATGGTGGAGAGCTGAGGGAGGAAGCAAGCTCTCTCACGACTCTTACGAGAGCAGTAATCCCATTAATGAGGGCTCACCCTCATGACCTCATCTAATCCTGACCACCTCCCAAAGGTTCCACCACTTAATACCATCATATCTGGAGGGAGGCTTTCCACATATGAATTTGTTGTGAATGAAAACATTCAGTCCATAGTAACTGTTAATGATACACTTGCTTTATAACAATAATTAGAAGGTTTTTTCTTCTTTTTCATATTCTGGAAAAAATATAAGGAACATTGGAATGGTCTTATCTTGAGGATTTGTTAGAATTCTCAAGTGAAAGGATAGGGGCCTACAGTTTTTTTGGTTGGGATACTATATTAATTACTTTCTTTATTCTTTTAGAGAAGTTTATCTGATTAAGTTTTTTATCCTAAATAGAACCAATTTTGGTAAATGTCTTTTCCAAAGAAATTACTCCATTTTATCTATATTTTCAAATTTAGTTCCATAAAGATGACATCTATAAAGTAGCCTCTTAATTTTTTTTTTTCTTTTCTATTTCAGTGGTGATTTCCTATTGTCGTTTCTTATCTTGTATATTTGTGCTTTCTTTCCCCCTGTTTTTGGGTCGAATTATGTAGGGGTCCATTTAAGAGAAAACCTGGATTTTGATTTCTTAACTAGGTTTATTGCTTTGCTGTTCTCTACTTCAGTACATTTTGCTCTTACCCTTGTCTCCTTCCTGTACTTTCCTTGATTAATTTTCCTTTTTTGGCCTTCCTTTTTTATTTATATCCTTTATATATATTACTGTTCAATGTGCTAATAATTTTTCTGTGACCACAGCTTTAAACGCATCCAGTTGTTTTATCATTATATTTTAGGAAAGTTTAAAGTTCATTTTGAGTACTCTATTTCATTTGAGAATTGCTTAAAAGTTAGTTTCCCAAGTCACAGGAGGGAGGAGGGCTTTTCCATTTTTTAATTTTGATCGTTAATTTATGGTTTTATTGTATTGTTATCAGCGTGTTCGTTTGTTGTTTTTTTTTATAGTTCTACTTTAGGACCCTACTGATGTTTGAGACTTAACATATAATGAGTTTTCATATGTTTGAGACTTTCCCCGGAGCAAGTATATAGATATAGAGCTGTTGTGTCTTAGAGCATGAGTAACTTGAACTTCACCAAGTCCCGACTGTTCTGATCTGCAGTGTGGAAGAGTTGTTTTTCCACACATCCTCACCAACACATGATGTAACCAGTGATTATTTTTTTGTGATTACGATAGTCATGACATAATATCTTATTGCCATTTTAGGTTGTATTTCCCAAGTAATGATATTAGTACTTTAATACATGTTTTTGCCATTTACTAAATTCTTCTGTGAACTGCCTATTCATACACTTTCCATTTTTAAAACGAGTTTCTTACTCCTTGGTAGTTCTTTATAAATTTGGGATAATGATTCTTATTAGGATACTGTGCCTTGACTTTTCTTTTTCTTCATGGTAATTTTTTTCCCCCACAGAGACTGAATAATTCAATGTAGTGAAATACTTCATTTTACTTTGCATCCTGAAATAATATAAACAGCTTCTCCAAAGCGTTCTTCAAAAAGTTTTATAGGTTTGCTTTTTACATTCAGAAGGTTTTTTTTTTTTTTTAGACTTTAGTTTTTTAAATAGCAGATTTAAGTTTACAATGAAACTGAGAAGAATGGAGATTTCCCATACTCCCTCTGCACCCACACATGCGTAACCTCCCCTAATCACTAGAATGGTATATTTTTACCAACAGTGAATCTACATTGACATGTCATAATCACCCCAAGTCCATAGTTTGCCTTAGGTTCACTCTTGGTGTTGTGCATTCTGTGGGTTCAGACAAATGTATAATGGCATATCCATCATTATAATGTCATGCAGGGTATTTTCACTGCCATCAAAATTCTCCTGTTCATCTCTCTGCTTATTCATTTCTTCTGCTCACCTTGCTCCTAAGAACAACTGATTTTTTGTTTGTTTGTTGGTTTTGTTTTATTGTTTCCATAGTTTTGGCTTTTTCGGAATGTCATATTATTGGAATCAAACAGTATATAGCCTTCTCAGATTGGCCTCTCCCACTTGGTAATATACACTTAAGGTAACTCTGTGTCTGTTCACAATTTGATGGTTCATTTTTAGTGCTGTGTAATATCCCATTGTCTGGATGTACCATGGCTTATTTACCCATTCACCTACTAAAGGACATGTTGGTTGCTTCCAAGTTTTGTCAATTATGAACAAAAATGCTATAAACATCCATGTGTAGGTTTTTATGTGGACACTAAGTTTTCAACACTTTTGGGTAAATATCAAGGAACACAATTGCTAGATCATATGGTAAGAGTATGTTTGGCTTTGTAAGAAACTGTCCAACTATTTTCCAAATTGGCTCAACTATTTTATATTCCCACTACTAACTTGTGAGAGTTCCTGTGGCTCCACATCCTCACCACTGGGCGGTATTGTCACTGGATTTTGGCCATTTTAACAGATATATAGTGGTACCTCATTATTGTTTTAATTTGCATTCCCTTGATGGCACGATGTGGAGCATCTTTTCATGTGCTTATTTGCATCTGTATATCTTCTTTGGTGAAGTATCTGTTAAGATCTTTGGGCTGTTTTTAATGGGATCGTTTTCTTATTGTTGAGTTTTAAGTGTTGTTTGTATGTGTTAGGTTAGTCTTTTATCAGATGTATCTTTCACAAGTATTTTCTCCCAATCTGTGGCTTGTCTTCTCACTTTTTTGATATTATATTTCACAGAGAGAAGTTTTTAATTTTAATGAAGTCCAGCTTATCAATTATTTCTTTGATGAAGTATGTCTTTGGTGTTGTAGCTAAAAAGTATCACTATACCTAAGGTCATTTAGGTTTTCCCCTACATTATTATCTAAGAGTTGAAGAGTTTTTGTGTTTTAAATTTAGGTCTGTGATCCATTTTGTGTTAATTTTTGTGAAGGGTATAAAGTCGATTTCTAGATTGATTGATTGTGTATGAATGTCCTGTTGTCTTGGCACCATTTTTTGAAGAGATTATCTTTGCCCTGTTGTATTGCCTTTGCTCTTGTCAAAAATAACTTGACTGTATTTATGGGGGTCTGTTTCTGGTCTCTCCATTCTGTCCCATTGATCTCTCTGTCCTTTCACAAATACCCCAGTGTCTTGATTACTGTAGCTTTATAATAAGTTGTAAAATTGGGTAGTGTCTGTCCTCCAACTTTATTCTCTTTCACACATTGAGTTTTTAATCTGAGTTTATTATTTTGTGAATGGTCTGAGGTAGGGTTCTAATTTTGTCTTTTTTATTCAGATACAAAGTGGACCTGGTGCCATTGTTTCAATAGTCAATCCTTTCCTCTCTAACTCATGGTTCCATTTGTCCTACACCTCAATCCCATATATGTGGGTCTGTTTCTCAGCTCTCTTTGTATTCATTGATGCAATTATCTCACTTATTTGTTTAACTATAAAGTACATTGCCTGACCCTTTTTTGGATGTTAGTGCAGTCACTCTTCTTAAAGATTAGTTGGTTATTTTTGGCCTTCTTTTTTATAAGAATTTCACCATCAGCCAGTAAAGTTCAATGTATAAACGTGCTGGGGTTTTGATTGATAATGTTTCACATTTAAAGATTAAGTCAGGAGATTGAGTGTTCCGATCTACTACTATATGTTTTCCTAGTTGCTTAGGTTTTCTTTTATGCCCTTCAGTAAAGTAGTCACTATAAAGATTTTTCACATCTTTGTGTTTATTCCTATATACCTTCTAAATTTTACTCTTTTAAATGAGATCTTCTAAAAATGTTACATTTTTAATAATTTGGCACCTTTCTTAGGACACTATCTTAGTTCTTTTATTGAGTAAACATGCTACTATCTTCATATACCTGATGATTTGCCTCTGGTTTCTCTTTAGTTTTCTATGGAGATAATATTGACTATAAATAATGATAGTTTTGTTCGTTACTTTCTCATTCTTATACCTTTTGTTTCTTTATGTCATTGCTCTAAGACCTAGAAAATATTGAACAGAAGTGGTAATGGGGCTTCACTGTCTAGAACAAAAACTTAAAGGAAATGTCTTAAATTTCACTATTTAGTATCATGCATGCTATAGATTTTTTGGTAGACACCAATTATCAACTTAACAGAGTTCCCTTCTATTCCTAGTTTGTGAAAGATTTTTGTTTTTAAATCATGAGTAAATGTTGAATATTACTATAATTTTCAGCAACTTTTGAAATGATATCTTTTTTTTAATCTTCTAAAAAATATATATTTTTGGAAATTAATAGATTTTTCTAGGGGCAAATCACCTTTGTATTACAGGATAAACCTTACTTGGTCATACCATATTATTACCATTATCATGGCTATTATTTTTTTATATTGGTAGATTCTGTTTTATTTAGGATTTTTGAGACATTTGTTAATTTTTTTCCCTATATGACCTATGTTTACTTTTAGTATCAAGGTCATTCTGGGTAACTCATAAAAGTCTTTCCTCCTCTTCTCTTCCTTTTCTCCCCCATTACTCCCCTTTCTTTCTCCTCTTCCCTGCTATTTCTACTTCCTTGAACTCTTTCTATAAGATAGGGATATTAGAGTTTTTGTATTGTTTTCAGGTTTTGTAAAAAATGCCATTAAAAAAGTTGGGCCTACAATTTAACAATAAAAAGACAAATAACCCAATTTAAAAATGGGCATAGGAATTGAAAAAAAAATTCTCCAGACATGATGTACAAATGACCAATAAGCAGATGAAAAGATACAGAACAATATTAGCCATTAAGAAAATGCAAATCAAAATCACAACAAAATACCACTTGATACTACTAGGATGGCTATAATCAATAATAAATAATAATGAACGTTGGAGAAAATGTGGAGAAATTGGAAGCTTCCTATATAGCTGATGGGAATTAAATGGTATAGCTGCTTTGGAACACAGTTCACCAGTTCTTCAAAATGATAAATATAGTTATCATAGGACCCAGAAATTCTATTCCTCCATATATACACAGGAGAAAAGAAAACTTATGTCCACATAAGAGTTGGCACATGAAGGTTTTTAGCAGCATTGTTTACAATAGCCACAGAGTGGAAACAACCAGAAAGTCCATTAACTGATAAATGGATAAATACAATTTGGTAAATGGCTATAATGGAATATTATTTGGCAATAAGAAGGAATGGAATACAGATAAATACTACAACATGGACAAATCTTGAAAACATTATGCTAAGTGAAAGAAGCCAAACCCAAAAGGTCTTATATTGTATAAGGTATTTATAGAAAATGTTCAGAATAGGCAAATTTGATGGAGATAGAAAATGGGTTATTGGTTACCTCTGGCTGGAGAATGAGGAGTGACTGCTAATAGGTACTGTGGGTTTCTTTTTGGGGTGATGAATCTTCTAAACTTAAGTGATAGTGATGGTTGCACAAACTGCATGTGCTGTAAATAAAGAAATTGTGCACTTAAATGGGTGAATTTTATGATACGTGAATTATATCTCAATAAAGAGGTTTAAAAAATCTGGGCCTATTGGTTATACAGGAGTAATTTTTTTTTCAACTATGGATTTGATCTATGAAGTTGTTCAAGATTCTTTTGATTCTTGAGTGAGCTTTATTAAATGTTCTATTTTAAATTTTAGGACATTGATCATTTTACCAATGTTTTCAAATTTATTGCCATAAAGTTGCTCATACTGAAGTACTTCTGTTAAGTATCTGTTGTATTCTCAGTTGTGTAGCCCTTTTTATTCCTAAGCTTAGTGACTTATGTTGCCTCTGTTTTTCATTGGTCTAAGCAAATATTGTTCTATTGATCCTGTACTAATGCTTTGTGTTTTGTTTTATCAGATTTTGATTTTACCTTTATTATTTCCTCTATTCCACTTATTGTTATTCTTTTTCTTTCCTTTTGGGTTAGATGTCTTACACATTCATTTTCCATTTTTTTTTCATTTCTAGAATGTGCACTAAAATTTTAATTCCCCACTATGTATTGCTTTAGTTTCCTTCCATTGTAGAAGATTTGATACACAGTAATTTTAAGACACCAAATTCTATTTTTACAAATGTCTTTATACTTAATTATTGACCCATTTATATTAATTATTGATCCTTTTATAATTATTAGAAGTTTATAGTTTTTCACTTTTTATTAAGAAAAAATTCAAATATATAGAAAAATTAAAAGATTAAAAGTCCAGGAGAGTATAACACTCATCTATCCCTAAGTTAGCATCAAAACATTTTAACATTTTTGTTTCATGTGTATTTTTTCCAAAGTGAGTAGTAAACTCCATGATACTTCAACCCTAAATACTTTAGCATGTGTCTTTTTTTTTTTTTAAAGATTTTATTTATTCATTTGAGACACAGAGATAGAGAGAGAGAGAGAGAGAGTGCATGAGGAGGGAGAAGCAGGCTCCCCGCTGAGCCAGGAGCCCAACGTGGGGCTCGATCCCAGGACCCTGGGATCATGACCTGAGCCGAAGGCAGACACTTAACCGTCTGAGCCACCCAGGCGCCCCTAGCATGTGTCTTCTTAAAATAAGGACCACTTCTTTTATAACCACAATATCATGTTTAACCCTTAGCAACAATTTTTTAAAGACTTTATTTCTTTATTTTTGCTCGCACACGCACGCACGCAAGAGAGAAAGAGAGAGAGAGCGAGAAAGAGCACAAGCAGAGCAGGGGGGAAGGGCAGAGGGAGAGCAGACTCCCTGCTGAGCAGGGAGCCCAATGTGGGACTTGATCCCAGGACACTGTGATCATGACCTGAGCCAAAGGCAGATGCTTAATTGACTGAGCCACCCAGGCGCCCTACCCTTAGCAAAATTAATAAAAGTTCTCTAATACCAGCCTTACTTACATTTGTCTAGTTGTTCCCAAAATGTCCTTGATAGAAGGTGTTCCATTTGGAGAAAGGCCCAACCCATGACTTTAACTTATGTCCTATCTCATTTCATTGATTTTAGTCTTTGTACTTTCTTCCTTTTATGGACATTGACTTTTTGAAGAGTTCCAAAGCACCCTTCATCCTGCATTTGCCTTATTGTTTTCTTGTGGTACCATTTATCTAATTCTCTAGATTGCGTATTTCTTGTAAGCTGGAAATGATGTCAAAAGGCTTGCTAGATTCAGGTTAAACATGTTTTTTTGCAATAAAAACTTCCTAAGTGACTCTATATACTTCTCATATAGCATCATATAAGGAGGAACATGTCAGCTGATCTCTCCCTTGTAAAATATAACTTTTTCCCTTAGTAGTTAGCAAACATTATGAATTGATATTTGTTAACAAATGAATATTCAGTTTCCCATCCCTCTTACCATCTTTCAGATCTATTGACGATCCTTATTTGGATCAGTTATTTCACTGGGGATTATGAAGTGGTAATATTTCTGAGGTAAGCTTCCTCTTCTCAAATGGGAAAGCACTATAATTCCCCTACCAAAACAGAAACAGAACAAAACAAAACGAAACAAAACACACACACACACACACTAAATTCTTTATTTTTTTAAAAAAATCTTTTTTTAAGGTATAATTTACATACAATAAAATTCACCACTTTTTTAAATGTGCAATTTGATTAGTTTGACAAACAGTTTTGTAACCACCACCACAATCATGATACAGAGTATTCCCCACACACCAGATAATTGCCTTGAGCCTCTTTGTAGTGGCTCCCATCTACATCCCTAGCCCCAGGCAACAACTGATCGGCTTTTTGTCTCTAGAGTGTTTTAGAATCAAATGGAATCAAACAAAAAGCCAGTCACAAAGTAGGATATTCTTTCAGTTGGTATAAAGCCATGAATAGATTCATGCAGGTTGTTACCTTTATAGATACAGTTGACTCTTGAACAATGTGGACACTGGGGCTGCTTCCATATCTTGGCTTTGTAAATAACGCTGCAGTAAACATAGGGGTGCATTATCTCTTTTCCTTTGTGATTTTAATTTGCTTTTCTCCAGTGACTAATGATGATGAGCAGCTTTTCATAAAATTATTTGACATTTTTATATGTTTTGTTGATAAAGGATAGATTCAGAATCTTTTGCTCATTTTAAGTGGGCTGTTACAGTAAGTTGTAAGATTACTTACAGAAGTGTATTTTTAAACTTACGTATGTATGCGAGTTATTTCTTCGTTAATAATTTAATATTACCAAACATGGTTGGAGAAAGTATTTGATATGAGACTTGTAGTCTAGAAGTCTTTTATCTATTGACATTGCCTAATAGACAGGAAACATAATTATTTCCCAGGTCTATTCCCTCTTAAAAACCCTGTCCTACATCAATATTTCTTGATTTAAAGAACAGAAGGCCCATCCTACATCATCCATGGACCATAATTTGAGAAATACTTTGCAGCATAAGGCATTTAATCCTTTCACTGAGTCGTAACTTAATTCAGCACACACTGAGTATCTTTCATGTAGGTGATCCTTAGGTAGGTGCTAGGACACCCTGGGTGTTATAAAAAATGGTAGACAATTAAGTTATCTAAAATCCCTGATAAACTCTCTCATAGCTTTCCTCTGTTTTCCTTTGGGTTTTCTTCGGAGCCACTCGTATCAGGAGACTGTAACTAGCAGATGACTCCCTTCTTACTGAAATATCTTCTTTACTGGGTTTCTGGATGAGCCTTCTCTCTCCTGGTTTGTCTTCTCCCCCATTAGCTGCCCCTCAGGGTGGTCTCATTTGCTGGTTGCTCTTCATATTTTTGACTTTTTAAAGTTGGAATGACTCAGGATTCAGTCCTCAAATGTCTTCTTTTTTTTTAACTGTACTCACAGCCATAATGACCTACCTGATGTGCCGGATTTAATTTAACATCATCTATACTTTATCCAGCTCCCAAATTCACATTTCCACCCGCTACTGTTGCCCTGAACACAGTCCGTGAATGTTTATCCAGCTGCCTATTCAATAACCCCAATAATAACAGTGACAACCACCAACACAAACTTCACTAACACAAAATCCACCACCACAAACATTTATATAGCCCTCACCAAAAGCCAGGAACTATTCTAAGAGCTTTGCATAATTTAACTCTATTTAAAGTTTAATTTCATGGGTTTCCCAATCCTAACACATCCAAAACTGAACCCCTGATTCTTCCACCAAATTTGCTCTACCCACAGCCTTCCCCGTTTCAATTAATAGCGACTCCATTGTTTTGGTTGCTAAGGCCAAACACTTGGAGCTATTTTTTTTTTTACTTCTTTTGTTTTTCCTAACCCCGGTCCCAAGCAGATACAGCTGGCTGTCAATGCAAAACAATCCCAAATTGCTGCCAGTACTCATTATACCTCTTGCTGTGGTCCTGTTTGAGCTGTCCTCTCTCACCTTGATTCTTACACTAATAGCCTAATAACAGGTTTTCCCATGGCCTCCCTCCTTTTCCACCTATAATTCATAATAGGATAGAAAGAACGGTCCATTAAACAAAAGTCAGATCATGAAACTTCTCTCCTCAAAACCCTCTGTGTCCTTGGCCTTCCATATCCCCTAGGGTAAAAACCAGTCCTTAAATTGGCCCATTAAGCCCCACCCAGCGATCTGTCCCATTAACCCTCTGCCCTTACTCTGTTCCATCCCTACTGCCCCTTGCTGTTCCTAAATCTCACTGGGCACACTCCCTCTAAGGACCACTGCCCCAGCATCTTGTCTCAGACACCTGCATGGCTTACCTGCTTCCTCACCTCCTTTAATCACACTTAAATTCTCACTGAGACCTTCACTGAGCCCTCTGTTTAAACTTGAATACCACTCAGCCTTCCTTGTTTTATTTTTCTCCATAGCACTGATTGCCTTATAGCGGAGAATATGATTTCCTTCTGTATTCTTTGCTAATGTCTTTCTTGCCCTCCAGAGTGTAGGTTCCATAAGGTCAAAAAATTTTTTTTAAGATTTTATTTATTTATTTGACAGAGAGAGACCCAGCAAGAGAGGGAACACAAGCAGGGGGAGTGGGAGAGGGAGAAGCAGGCTTCCCACTGAGCAGGGAGCCCGATGTGGGGCTCAATCCCAGGACCCTGGGATCATGACCTGAGCTGAAGGCAGACGCCTAACGACTGAGCCACCCAGCGCCCCCCAAATTGTGTGTGTGTGTGTGTGTGTGTGTGTGTGTGTTTTCCACTCATATATTCTAGTACTAACACAATGTAAACAGTAAGTAATTGAAAGAACTAGACAGGATATGTTTTGAAGTAAGAACCAAAGACTTGATGAATTGGAGGTGGGGCCATCAATTAAGCCTCTCCCTTGGTCCTGATGCAATTGAAACTTCCAACTTGAGAAATGAACACAGCAAAACTCAGGATGGTGCCTGCAGCCCAGAGTCTGACTCTCAGCGTAGCTCTTCTCTCCCTGGGAAACACCAGTTTCCTGAACACTGTTCCTTAAATTAGTCACCAGCATGAAAGTCCATTCTGGTGGAGAGGACCCCTTCTGAAATCCTTATTTTGTGGCACCATGTTGATGAATCTTTTAATAAAAAGTTTTACTATTAATAAGCACATGAAACAGCTTGACAATGAAAAACCTCAGTTTTAAATATTGATTAAAAATGCCTTAAAATCTGATCGATAGTTGCCCTAGACTTAGATTATTTACTTACTGGGAAAACACTTGAACCTCATTTTCCCTCGCCTATCAAGTCACAGTGATGTATATGATTTTGAGCCTGACCTGTAAATCAAAATTTCAAACCATCAACATTCACCAAATGCCCATAGTTGCATGTTGCTATTGTAAGCATCACTGGGCTATAAAATAAGTAGAAGACACAGTATCTGCCTAGATAAGTGGGTGCTTAATGGGGCTTGCCCACATTTCTCAACTACAACATAACGCAAAAGAGTGATTTGAGCACTAATTTCAAACTCTGTTCAGTTTTCACAGTATACATATTTTTGCCTGGTTTTTACACCTATCTGAATCAATGGCTTAAAACTTCCCCCATCAACTTTTCAACTGGTAATTTGTTTATCCAACGAATTATTTCCCCAACAAATACTGTCATTTAGGGTAACTGAACATTTTCTAGCACTTGAGAAGAATGTACAAGACCAGACATAATCCCCTGGGTTGTATTCTTGATGCCTGAAGACTTGTTTATGTATATCTAGGACTACTGTTATTTTTATTTATTTATTTTTTTAAACTTTTGCCCTAATCCTTGTAAGGCTATAACCAGTAGAATGATGTGTGGTTTATACTGAAGTGGCGTATTAAAACAGTTCAAAGTATATTATTATTGAACAGGGCACCTTATTTGATCTGCAGAAGAAACTATTTGAGTTCGGAAAAATAATGTCAGCTTTAGAAGCCATCATTTTCTGTTAAAATAGGTTGTCTTTAAAAAGCATGTTCACGAGAAAATAGGAAAATTATGAAAACTCTTTAAGCTCTAACTGGGGCTAAACTGAGTTTAGCATTTTCTTGTCCAAAAACAAATGTTCCTTTTATCTCCCAAAATGCCAACAGGACACAAGGGGCTCTGCTTCTTCACCAATTACAGGAAGGTTCTCCTTCCATAATCTGTATTCCCAAATGTACTGGGGAATCAACTTCTGACTCCAGACGAATGGCTGTTAGTTCAGCTCTTACCTGCCAATTACAATAGTTTGGGTATCTGTGCCAGTCTCTGGGTCAGCCTGATGATAAGATTACAGGACCTGTTTGTTTAGTTCATTAGCTGAAATTCGTTCCACCTAGACCCAGCATGCAGGGGTTTGGGATGGGGGTGGGGTATGCCAGGGCCTGCCAGGGTGGATTGATTTTTCTTACTGGGAACTGGGAAAGGAAAACACTATTTCGCTTTTGGGATCCCCATTTCCCGTTTCAGTTCCTCTGTTTGGGGCAGACAATGGAAGCCTCTAGGCCCCTCTCTCCCGGAACCCTGTCCCTGTCGCCCCCGTCGCCCCCTCCTCACCATCCCGCCCCTCACCCAACGGCTTCCCCAACTCCCGCTCCAGGCGGAGATTTGTCAGAACCGTTCGGTTGAGACTGATTATGATTGCAGCAGATGGGCTGGATTTGACAGCCCGATCCTAAGCAGCTTCTGATGGGGGTGCCGGGGAGGGGCGGGGAGGGGGAGAAGGTGGGGGGCGGGAATCTGTGGGCCGGAGCCGCCCGGTAGGAGCGCACTGCGCAGCCCCGCCAGGCGCTCCAGGGCAGCTCTTTAACGCGCCTCGGGGAGGAAAGTGGCACGCACACCGAGGGGCCTCGCTGAACGCGGGGGAAACGTCCCACTGCCGGGCGGGCGCCGAGACACCCGGAGGCAGGCGCGGGGAGACCAGTGGAACACAACAAAGCGGAAGGGCGCCGCGGAGCGCTTGGTGTCCCGGCTGCCGTGGGCTGTGCAGCGCGCGTGGCCCGCGCCACCTCCGCGCGCTCCGGACCTGGCAAGTTTGTCAACTCCGGGCTCTGCGGCCGGCGCCTGGCTGCCCCCGAAGTGACAGCACTGCAGGGTCTGCCCCCAGGGAGGGTGGCACCCACCTCGCCCGCGCCCCGCTGCAAAATGCTCCAGCACAGGCCAGGTAAGGAGACGCCAGCCCCCGCCCCTCCCAGGCGCGCCCCCCGCGCCCGAAGCCCGGGCTTCTCCGCCCGCCTTTCAGCGGGGGTGCTCCCACCGGACCCCGAGGGCCCCGTGCCTCCGCGCCTCCTTCTGCGGTCGCCCTGCATCCGTGCCTCCTCCTGTGGCCTCCTCGGTCCACCTCTGCCCTCCACGGCCCTCCCTGTCTGTCGTCCTTCTTTCCCACCTTACCGGATCCCAACAGCAGGGGGAGAAGTTCGGGGAGGTGGCGCGAGGTTTACGGCTCTCCTCCCCAAGTGCTGGCGCTCGGACACCCCTGACACCTGAGGCAGGAAGGTGGGTGGGAGCCGGGTGCCTGTGCCTCATCTATCTCGCGGCTCGCACGCAGTCGGAGCACCACACAACACACACACAGACGCACAACCTCCTTTCCACCTGTGGGGCCTCGCTTTTGTGCTAGAAGTGCAAACGAAAACACTCACACGTGCAGACACAATTCCACGTTGGCATTCTCCAGAGACTCCCGGAGGGCGGAGGGGTGGCGGGGGAGGGGGCGGGATCTTTAGAACCCTGACCCACCCACGCGCAGTACCCGCGCCTCTTCCGCCACTTCGCCTTGGCTCTCCTGTTCAGGTGCCCGCAGAGCGAGGCGCCTCCAGGCGGGGACGGGAGGCTGCTGAGCTTGGCAAGGGCATTGCTGTGCCGCCAGAAACCCCCTAACTTCCCATCCTTAGAGGCCAGTGGCCAGGTCCGCTACCTGGTCTGGCCCCAGCAGGGCACGCCGCCCTCCACCTGGCACACCCTAATCCCCCGGCCCCCCCACCCTCCATCACCAGTGAGTCCTTGACAGGGTCTACCCAACTCAGGGCCTCTAACCCTGACTGCCCCTCCCTTGCTGCTGCTGCTGGGGCCCCAGCTCGCCAGGAGCCAGGAGTGTGTGCCCTGTTGCTACTGGCAACTGCCTGTGCCGAAAGCTCAGCCCCCAAAGCAGCTTAATACTGATTGATGGGCAGAAATACGATATTTTCTGGAGCTTAGCAGCCGCTGGTGCACAAGCCCTCCCTGCCGCTGGAGCCCTGCAGACCTCCCGGGTAGCAGGCCTTCTTCCTTCCCTCTTCTAGGCCCCACCCCACCCACCCATTAGGAAAAAGGGGTGTTAGGGTATCCTCATCTTCTAGGGTTAAATTCGGTGCAAGTATTTGCTTTCCTGAGTAACCGGTGGCAGCCCTAGAGTTTCCCTTATTCTCAAGGCTTCCGTTGAGTTGGATAAGTGAGGCCCCTGTTCCTAGACACTACCACCTTCCTTTCTCTTTTCATCCTCCACCTCTTCCCACACCATTTCCTACACATAGGTACTTAAAATAGATCAACCCTTTAATGACCGGAACTATTAGTACAGAAAAAAAGTTAGTACAAAAATTAGTACATAGACGCTTTTTCAAAAAATAATCCATTTCATACCAATATCTCTTCTTCCGCTACTTCTCTCCTCCCACTCCACTCCTCTTCCCTTCTCCCACACAGAGTTTGGTCATTTCCACCCCTAGAAAGACACAGCCTGACAGTAAGCCCATTGTCTGGATAAACTTTGCTGCCTTTGTGTTTTGTTTTGTTTTTCATTTTAACCCCCTCATACCCATTACCCTAGCCTTTTTCTAGGATGGCAGCCTTCTCCTCTAAGCCATGGTGAACTAATACAAATTTATACGACTAATGGAAATACCTGCCCCAATCTATACTGCTGCCCCTCCTCCTGAGTACTGACTGCAAAGGACCAGATTTCGTTATCAGAGGATTTATCTTTAGAAGAACTTTTTTTGCAGTATTTCTTTTCAGCAACACAGTGTTTTTGGCAAAGTATTTTCATTATCCAAATTGTCATGCTTAGCTTCCTTTTGCCTGTGGACGGGAATTTGTATAAACATGTGATGTTTTAAAGTCATTCACTTATTCATCCAAACAAAACTTTCTTGAGAGGCTTCCCCTTGTTGGGCACCAGTGTAGGCCCTGGGGTTGGGAATGTAGCAAAGACAAGACCCAAAGGCCTATTAGCATTTTAGAGTCCACATTACAACTGGATTGTGGTTATTGCTATCATGGTTAATATTATAACAGCACGCTACATAGGAACAGGACTTTACAGTTTACAAAAGGCTTTCACAGGCTTTATCTCCTTTAATCCTGGCAGCAGGAATTTTAAATAGCAGTGATTCCACCTAAAGGCCCAGTAATGCTCACCAATCCTGCTTAACCAAAAAGAAAAAAATCTTGCAGATCATCACAACAGCTGATGGAGCTTTAAAACACAGAATAAACAATTCAGAAGAAGCTTAGGAAGCTTAGTTGCTGGAATGTAGCTTAGAGAAGCTGAGTGCAATGCATGGAACATGCACATTCCCAGGAAGGCATCCTGGGAAGAAACTCCATCCTGCGACCAGGGTGGCTCAGTGAACTGAGGGCTGCTGGAGGTGGCCACTTTCCAGGCTTCTGGACTGTTGCCTTATCCGAGCATCTAAAAAGGGGATGAAAGTGTAAGCACAAAGTTGCTGGGAGACTAGCAAATTAAGCGAAATGAGTAGGCAGTGATGTTACTTTCTTTAGCTACAAGGCATTCTTGAGATATCCGCAAGTTGCTAGTATATATTTACTTTAGAAATGAAGCAATTTTCTGTACTTAGAGCATCAAAAGCGAGTTTGTGTGCCTTGGGTGAGCCATATGAAGACAATTAAGGTTTTGGTCATTTTTACCCATTACTTTGAAAACCGGGGATGTCTCAGGTGGATAAATGGCTGTTTTGCTGTTTTAACAGTTATAGAGAGAATGTGCCTAAGGCTTTCATGTAGATGGGTTCGTTTTCTTATCTCCTTCAACATGGAAGAAAGGCTTTTCTCACTTCCCAGCTGTGAATATCATTCATGACTTTTCTCCAAAAGTGATTTCTAGAATCCCGGCTTCTAGTTAGAAAATTTGGTAGGCATTTCAGACATCATGCTAATACTCTTGCTTATCATTTTTGAAACATTTCATTCAAAGTTTCATTAGCAAGGTAGTGTATCACTGAGAGCTTATTATGGCCAGAGGCTGGCTGTGGGTACGACTAGATTAACAGATAACCCAAGAGGGTAATCACAGGGCAAGGTCTGTTACTAGGAAAGAATGAAGATGCCCAAAGAAGCTTTTTACTGTTTAGTGCCATGTGGCTTTGTGGGAACTTTCAGATGTGTAAGGTTTTGTGGTTTTGTGGTTTTTTGTTTTGTTTTGTTTTGTTTTTTAGTTTGTTTGCTGGAGAATTTGCTCCCAAAAGCCCATTATTCTGTATTTGGCATTGCCATATGTTATTTTCATTCTTAGAAATTATAGCATCTTAGGTTAGAGCTTAGTTTAGAACTTGTAGGTCAGTGAAAAACACCTAATAAATACACATATGTTTGGCAAGTTAGATGGACCTAGTTGGCCCTCCTCTGACAAACTTCAGCAGCTTCAGGATCCCTGAGGTTTTCAAATGAATGAAGTTGAGTGGGAGGTGCAGTGGATTCCAACCTCAGACACGGTCCTCTGATTTTCCTATTTAACGTGAGCCATGTGAACAGAACAGAGCGGTGGGCACCGTGGTGATGATGGTTACTGTCAGCCTGGTTCAGGGTTGTCAGTCTTCCCCATGATTCTCTAATCCAGGGCCCCATCATTCATTCATTCATTCATTCAATAAATATCTGCTGAGGAGCACATTTAGAGAACGGACTCTGTGCTCCAAGCCTCCTAGCTTTTGCTGCAGAACTGTGAATTTCCTGCTTAGCCAATTGGCATATTCCTTTCAAATACCTGAGAGTTTTGTCCTCTGGAGTTCCTGTGGGTGTAGTTGAAAGGCAGCAGAATGCGGGTGACGGCGAGGCTTTCTTGTTGCAGTAAAATGCTGCTGAGGGCTGCTGCCTCTGCCTGAGATTGCTTTCTGGATATTAGACTCTTCCACCTAAGTAAGCTCTGTTTTCACGTGCCCGCTTCTGCTCAGACTTCTCAGACCGCAGGTTGTAATGGATTAAGTAAACAGCCCCTGCCAATGTGTTGCTCTTCTCAGAGCATAGCTGTTTCACATTATTTGACATGAACGTAACCTCCAGAGTGCATTAATGAAGATGCCAGTAACTAGATTCTCAGGTACTGTGGCAGGTGAGAGGGTGGCAGAAAAGGGAGGGAAACTAATCATTTTATGATGTGCAGGAAGATGTTGAAAACAGGTCATAGCACTTACTGCTGTAAGGTAAATCTGTGGCTTCTAAAAGGGATTGTGAACTCAGAGTGTTACTAAAATTGTATGTTTCAATGCAGGTGGTTGAGGGGTTCAAACTTGGGAGTCTTATAGACCTGGGGTCACATTCTCATATCAATCTATGGATGTGATTTGGGCCAAGATTATAATCTTTCTAATTGACCTCAGTTTCCTTACCTATAAAATAGGGGAAAAATATGCATTTGTAAGTTAAGAGTGAAATGTAACATGGATCAAGGACTTAGACTGTACCTAATGCACAAAAGTTTAGCATATGCTATCTGCTAGGGTCTTTTAGTCTTATTTTCATATTAGTTGGGACCTTGTTGGACTGTCTTTTTCACATTCAGCTCATCTCTGAATGGTCTCCAAGAACCCCACAGAGAAAAACCATTATAGGGAAGTTATAGTTAAAAGCAATTGCAGCTACTTTCAGAAGGAGCATGTGCCTTCTACAAGTATGATGACCGACAATACCTATTTTCTCTTTAAGGTGCAAATAATTTAGTCCATACAGTAAACCTAGAAAGTTTCACTTAACATTAAATCATCGAATGCCTGGGAACGGTGCTGGGCTGGGTTACACAGGATGCCAAGATGAAAACCACAGTCTGGCTCTCAGCTTTCAAATTCAAAGAGGGGAGGGGTTGATATGATAATTAATAATAATAATACCAGTATAATAATAAGGAGCATTATCATAATAAAGACACCTGTTACTTATTAAGCCCTGGGTGAGCATCAGACACATTCTTTATTATAGGAAGCAGTCTTGCTATCTGTGACACAGATGTTATTTTCTCCATTATAGAGATATTATATTATAAGAACCTTAAGTGCTAAAGTGGTGTAATTAACAAATTATTATGGGTTACAAAGGGGAGAGTTATCCTTACCAGATAAGCCTACTCCAGGTGGTTTTTGCTGGTGCTCTGAATGAATTGTTTGGAAATGTTGAATGTGATTAATTTAATAACTACTTTATCCAGGGTCCTATTTGGGTTCAACAGTCTCTTGGTTATCTACACTCTGTTCACAGCATTATAGAAATGAGAGAAAAAGAAGATTGGGCTGTGGTAACTAGCCAGTGAGGAATTTAATCCCCTTCCTTTCCTCAGTTCTTTGTTCATTTTCATTGCAAATGCCTCCAGGGAAATATCTTACTTCTTTTGGAAGGTTCTTCCTTAGTCTGAAGACCACATTATCATCAGTAGTTTTGTTATTTTTTTTTAATGGCATGAAATGTAGGCTACCAAAATGTTCTCTAATTTAATTCATACCAACTTTTATACTCACGTGTGTGTGCTGAACAGTAAGCGTGGCATTGTAAAATGACAGTTAGTTCAGCCTCCTTGTACCATTGGCGAGCACAGTATGCAGCACATACTTCACCTGACGCAGATCATTTTGACTTCTCCCAGATCGTTCCTCTTTTGTTTTTACTTGTAATCACTTCTTGTTTTGTGTTTTGGTTTTTTAAATAACCTAAATGTGTTAATATTCTAATCCTGTAGTACTGTTCCCCCGACTGTCTCCCAAGTGACAAGTGTCCAAACTCAGCTGTTACTCTCCATTTTTTTTTCCCTAATGAGATTGTATAAAATAGACTATAGACTATCTTTTCAGATTTCTGGAGTGGTGCTTTCATCTCAGGAACTGTAAATTTGCCTGAATTACTGTAACATAAAAGAGGAATCACATAGCCTATCTAAATATTTTGTTGTGCATATAAATTTTAAGCTTTCAGAATGATATTTTTAAGGGAAACATGTTTAACTCAAGAAGGCATAGATTGAGCTTTACAACTCACTTTAAGTTCCAGCTTAAAGGAATTACAGCACCCGAAAGTTCTAGTCAAATGCAGCATTTCTATGTATGGGCAGAAGGCTCATTTCCTCCCTGACTTCATTCTCTTGTCCATTAAGTGACTCAGCAGATGGTTATTAAGTGCCTACTGTGTGTCAGGCGATGGGTTGGATATGGAGTGACCATTACTGGGGCCCATTATTCTAATACTGGACATGTAGCAACAGAAAGTTATTAGTTCTCAAACAAATAAATAAGCAAAAGAAACATGCAACTTTGAAATGGCATGGTTCTGCACACTTCCTGCTTCTGACAGCTTTTAAATAGTATCTCAAGCTGTCTCATCCTTGTTGTCTCACACACTATTTTTTATTTTTTTTAAAGATTTTATTTATATATTTGCCAGGGAGAGAGAGAAGAAGAAAAAAAAGAGAGTGAGTGTGCACAAACAGGGGGAGCGGCAGGCAGAGGGAGAAGCGGCTTCCCGTGGAGCAAGGAGCCCGATGCGGGGCTGGATTCCAGGACCCTGAGATCATGACCTGAGCCGAAGGCAGATGCTTAACTGACTGAGCCAGCCAGGCGCCCCAATTTCACTAAGAATTTAGAAAGTAGAAACCTTTGTCCCTCTGTACCTCATAGTTCTGATTTTCCCTGAGACATTTCCAGGTGTCTCTTTTGCTCAATGCTCAATGCCTAGTAGCTGTTCAGTA
The DNA here is from genome assembly GCF_003265705.2 of Callorhinus ursinus. Lineage (NCBI taxonomy): Eukaryota > Metazoa > Chordata > Mammalia > Carnivora > Otariidae > Callorhinus > Callorhinus ursinus. Next base: position 93,654,463 of record NW_027397064.1, read on the forward strand.
AATATGTGTAGAGTAGAGGGCAGGAAGAAAAGAAAGAAGGAAGGAAACTTAGGAATTTACTGTATTGGGAATTAGAAAAGTATCCGATTTGGGATGTTTTCTTCTGCTGAAAATCATCATGTCTATCTAAGACCAGGTTAGGGATTGTATCTTCTTTTCCACCAGACAATCCCCTTTTAGGTTTTGGTGTACATGGCCTTGGGTCGGTGGTTTCTCCTTAGACATTTCAGCACTGGTAATGATTTTATAGAAGTTTTAGAATCCTGATGCTGCTTTGTGGACATCCCTCACCCACTCTGCCAAATTTCAGTTACTCTTGAGAGTTTTATTCGGTCTCGACAGGGTCTCCTTCTTCCGCTTTCTATACTGACATATATGCAGAAATCCCCCTTATTTTCGTGGAAGGTTATTTTTTGAACATTTGCACTGCCCAAGATCTTGTCCCAGGTTTTATGGATTCATAATAAGTCATCACAAAATGCAGTTAGTTATAAGTCAGTTATAAAATAAGTTAATAAGATACAGATGTCCATGAGGGGCTTTCTATCTAGGTGGAGTGTGACATACCTTCTAAGGTACCAAAAACACCCAGTGTGGAGCTGGTGAAATAGAAAAAGGAAATCAAAGTAACAGGAGGTTGGAAGAGGAAGTGATGAGTGAGGGTCAGTGCGGTTGGGATAGGCCTCCTGGGGGGAAGGAGAATGTGAGCTGTCCCCAGTGGGAGTTGGACTTGAGGAAAGAAGGAGAAAGAGCGAGCTGATCAGTAGACGGCTTACACTCAGACTCCCAGGCAGGCACTTGGGGCAGCCCTGGAAGACAAGTGGGAGCTGAAGGTGAAGAGGTATAGCAGGAACCCCTTCATATGGATCAATGCATGCACGCTAAGCAATTTCAACTTTATCCTCTGGGCTGACATTTCCCAAAGCATATTCACCTGGGATGGTAGTCCTGCTGGATGTAGGTGTGTAAGTCAAAACACAGCCCTATGGTTCAAAGTAGGAAAAGCCGAGAGAAAGCTTAAATTTTTTTTTTCTCTCCTGCAGCAGGGCTCAGATGCTTAAATAGGCTAATGTGCATTAGTCATCTCTAAGTGTTTCCCCAAATATTTTTAATGTCTGAAATCATTTGTAATCGAGCATCTTGGGAGGGCAGATGTCTGTGGAACCTACTTTGGAAAATGCTATTGGAGGCCACTGGTAATTTTGAGTCACAGGCCAAATGGGTGAAATATTAGGAAAATGAGCCTGAAAATGGTGCATAGGGGGATCTGAGGGGAGAACACAGGGCTATTTGGAGACTGACTCTGTCCAGCAGGACAGAGGCCTGGGGTAGGGGATGGCGTGAGAATGGGAAGGAAGGGGTGGGTAGGTTTCACGAATTACTGGAGTGTGAGGACCCTCACTCTTTTTTGAATGGATCAGAAGAAAAAAGTGGCCAAGATGGGAAAATCAAGAGTGGCTCCAAACGTTAAGATTCTTTTGCATTAGGAGCCACATGTAGCCAATTCCCTACAGATTTCTGAACTTCTGTATCTTTTACCTGACACTCAAAAGCAGTGAAGTACTCTGCACATACTCTAAACTTGATGAGATAGTGGTGTTTTTTTGTAGGCACACACGTTTTTTTAGAGGGATGCTCTGTAGTTCAAATAGTTCCTCAAGAAAATCTGATTAAAGCATTGCTCTGCTCTTGTAAGCCTTATATCAGGTGTAATACACTGCCATAAGTGACCGCATGTAGTCTTTATATCTCCCTGCTTTGGAAGTGGCCTCTATACACAAAGGGGCTGTCCACAACGCAGAGAAGAGACTCTGCACCCCGCTGTTGGGAATTTAGTTCTTTGTCTGGCTCAGAGCTACTTTTGTGGGTTTTCCTCAGCATGGGGAGCTTTATCAGAAATGACAGTGGACACCATACAGAACTCACACAGATTTTGTTGTCAGCTCTCTTGCGTTTATTCATCCCTAGAGATGAAAAGATTTCACTGCATAATGTTGAGTCCCATTTGTCTGCCTGGTCTCCAAGGACCAGCCTCTTGGTCTGTTCATAGTCTTCACATTCTGTTTAATCTGTGCGCAGGAGTTACGCTTCTGGCTTTCGGCTGTTCGCATAAAAGTGCACAAAATAATGATTTTTCTTTTTCCATGATTATTTTTTGTCTTTGAGAAACATTCTTAACACTCCTTTCCAGAACAGGCAGTAGTATAATGCAGTGGTGTAAAATGAGAAGCTTCACTGCTTTTTTTCTAGAATTGTTCATTGGAATAATTAGTTATGATAAGCTTCCCAGTTTCCTTACATATTTATGAATATAAATGCACTTAACAGCTTAATAACTCATTTATTCCCTTCTCTCCGTTCCTACACCTATTATAACCCTGTTCATCTATTCGGAAGCTTACAAATGATCCAAAATAGTTGTCTTAATTAGTGTGACTGTTTCTGAATATTTTTCTCTTTTATTGTTGGAATTCCATAAAGGGTCTGAATCCTCCCGATTCTCCAGCTATATTGTTTATTTGCACTCATGGCCTTGATAACCCCAAGTTGTGTTTGTGTATGCTTTTGACTTGACGAATCTCTGCCCATTGGTGTCTTATTGTTAAGTTAATGTACATTGTATAGACACAGCAGTGTCATTGAGCACGCTGACTGCTTCAGGCCCAAGAAGGTCATACTGATGCCACAATTCTTTATTTGGCTGTCCACACTGGCTAAATTCATTACATAATTGCAAAGCCCCTTCTTTCCTTTCATGGGTGGTGATTGCATATGCGCAACAAGTGTGTGACAGAATAATAGCTGTAGAGGGACTATGTGTCCAGCCTTGTCCAGCTGATGTTATTGTTGTGTTAGTCGGGATTGAATTACTGCTACTGTTGTGTGAACCTAAGAGAGAAAGCATGGAGAATGAGGGAAACAGAGAGGAGGGGCACAGCTTAGAAGGAGGTACCTGTCTGGGCACATTGTCCATGGCCCTTAGTGTGCTAGATTTAAATAGAAATTCTTGCTTTTTTTTTTCAGCTAGAGAATGTGTTTTTCTTTCATTAGTGGTAGAATGATAATGAATGCATAACAATGATATATCTCTACTGGTTCATAAATGGCCATATTTATTTTGTAATTCGATGGTTACGATACACTCAAGATTTTCATAGATTTTGTTTCTTTTTTCAAACTGCAATTGAATATGCTTGTAAGAGTGTTGACCTTGCCTTTTTACATGTAAATTTAAGAGTATTTTTCAGAGCCTCATACATGTTATTTGACAAAAATAAAAGCAAACATGAACAGTATAGTACTGATATGTTTATAACAATAAAGCAATTGTAACAGCATTTTAAGAAGGTTGGAACAAAGACATGCCAAATCGACTGTAATCACTTTACAATAGTTCTGTGGGCACAACTTTCCCTAATGGGGTTCTTAATTTTAATGATGGATTTAATTCGCTACCGTCTCACTGTTTCTATTTTTATGTAATCAAATTTAAGAAGAGTGTGTAGGTTTCCCTTTTGTTCAGTGAGTCAGGGAGAATGTCATATAAGTATAAACATATACATGCATCATACTTACTATATTAGTATACAGATGAGTACCACTTCCCAGAAACTAAGTCATACATCCAAAATCAAATAGATCAGATTATATTTCTAACTTCATTCTTAAGTTTATTTAAAAGTTTTTGTTAGGACATTAAACTGTGAATGCTTCATTTAGTCTTAATTTACCCATTTACTTTCAAATAGGAACCACAATATTTAGTTTATTCCTGTAGTAGAAAATGTATACACTTCGGGGTCTTTGGAAGACTATCATTTAAACTCTTTAAGAAAGATCATGTTCCTTCCCACTGTCATTTTATACTTAGAGGAGTTGGTACATAATTTGTTCATTAATACAACTCTTTATTATCTTACTCTGGTACTAGATTTTTCTTCCAATAAAAAAATGTCTCCTAAATGGGTGAGACTACTAGTGACACCATTTGGTTTCCAAAACAAAAACTGCTAGAAGGATCCTTGGGAGGACTGTTAGTGCTCTTAGCTGCCACTGCCCACCCAAGGGACAAAGAGTTTCTCTTGATGAGGATCCTTTTATCTCACTTCATTTGATGGAACAGATAACTTCATATATTCACTTCTTGCCAGACAGTCAACATAGCCATAATCTGTTTTGTACCTAGTTTCTGGTATTCGTTACCACTGGGAGACCTCTTTTTGCCCATGTCAGAACTGTGAATATTCTGGACCTACATTCCCGAAAGTCGTTGCTTATATCTTAGTTTTCCCTGAGGAACAAAACTCACATAAATCAGTGGATCAAAGGGCTGGGGAATATAGCATTCACTACAAGCCCAAAGATTTCTGTTTCTCATAGTCTTGCCTCTAAAAATGTTAATAGAGAAGTATTGTATTAAATAGTCTTTGAGTTTATTTCATGTTTTTTAAAAAAAGTGACATGTCTCAAAGCTCTGGAAACAAAACAGTATTTATGTGAGTATTTATCCTGGAAGGAGGCAAGAAAATACAGAGAAGTTGAAACTGACAACTTCTGGGATAACTGTGAAGGGGTGAAACCTCAAGTTAATTCAGCAACAATTCTTTACATTTTGTAGAAAACTTTTTTTTTTTGGAAAAGTCCCTCATATTCAGTATTTCATTTTGATCCCACAACAGCCACAAAAATCTAAGAAGACATTTTATTATTTTCATCTTTTATAAAAGGAAACTTTTTTTTTTTTTTTTTTTTGGTAATCAAATTGCTTGTTCAGTTTCACACAGCTAGTGATTAAGTCAGAAGTCAATTTCAAGTTTCCAGACTCCTGGTTGCTATTTTCACTGTAACACTTGGCTTCTGCTTATATTATTTAATATAGGTGTCTAATAATCAACAGCACTTTTTTTTTTGTTGTTCAACCCAATCCTCTAACTCTGTAATAAAGACCAGTAATTATGTGATATGTTTTGTGAGAAATTTAGCACAGTTATTAAGAAAACGGGTTCAGCATTGACAACTGGATTTCAAATCCATCTCTACCTGGCCTTGGGTAACTTAGTTAACCTCACCCAACCTCCTGTATGAATTGGTGTCCTAATGCCCTTCAACAGACTATAGTAGTGAATGTTAATTTAGGTGATGTATGCAGAGGGTGAGGACTATAGTGAAGATTCAAATGGTGATAGCTCTCCTCATCCTCCTCATTGTTACTATTATCTATTACTCTATAATAAATAATACCCCAAACTAGGGTTTAAAACAATTACCACTGTACTCTCTCTCAGAGGTCTGTGAGTTGATTTGGCTTAGCTGGGTATTTTTTCTTTCTTCATGTTGTTGGCTGTGGCTGCAGTCACCTGGGGACTGGACCAAGATGGCTCACCACATGTCTGGGGCTTTGGTGGGGATGACTGGAAGCTGGGCTCAGCTGGGTTACAGATGTGGCTGGGTTGGTCTCATTCCATGTGATTTTTCCGTCTGGTCTCTCTAGGGGGACTTCTTATATGATGACTCAGGGCAAAAATAGAACCTTCTAGACCTCTTTAAGGCTAAGTCCTACAAGTGGCAAGATGTCACTTCTGCCATGTTCTATAGGTTCTAGTGACTCACAAGACCAGACTATTTTCAGTGAGGGGGAGGGGATTAAACCAGGGCATGAATACCAGTAGAATGGGTCATTGGTGGGCCATCTTTAGAGACCAACTCTCAGAGTCCTCATCATCATCTAAGAGTTTTAGGGATATCTTTCCCAGGCTTTTGCAGTGAGACCATGAATATGATAACACTAACCTGACTGTCAGCAGATTTCTGTCTCTCTCTCTGTCACTCTGGGAGTTAATGGAAGGCTGATAACCTGGTTACTCTTCTAAAGAACATGATCTAGTCAAGCATTGTCTGTCGCTATGAGGTTCACATGGTAGAGGAGCTGGTAGAACATGTCTGGGAGGGATTTTGTGATAATACCAAATCACATCTGAATTTATAAATTTAAGCCAATTTTGCATGTATTTCCCCCTTTTTTTCCTCACTGTAATATACATGGTTTTGTCCTATATCCCCATTTTATAGATAAAGAAATTGAGACTAGGAACTTCACTGACTTTCCCAATGGCACAAAGCTTGAAAAGGCAGAAATAGAGTTCCAACCCAAGGCTTCTGCAACAGGGACATTGCCTCCCCATCTCGCTTCCATCTGAGGGATCAGCGTGATGAAATAGGGCAGGGGATGGCTGTGGTGGGAGGTGGGAGTGGCAAGGGATTCTAACGAGCAGAGGGTATTGAAAAGAAGATTGGGGTGCTACATAGGATATGAGCTTGCAATATGTTTTCTAATTTCACAGCTTTCTATTTTGTGAACTCCAGCCCTTCACTCCTCTCTTCTATAGTTTTTATTTGTTTTATTAGTGGGATATACTATCTATTCCACAGAAAGGGAAAGGATAATACTTGACTTTACCACTTTGTAGGCTTGTCACCAGTGTAATTTATCAATTTGTAAATTATGTAAAGCTCCAGCAGAGTGCCTGGCATATAGTAGATGTTCAAGACATCTCTGTCTTTTTACTTCCTCCTCTATATCTCTTAAGGAATCTGCTTTCTCAGGCGACAGAGCTGAACACAGGTATTTTGTAATGCATGAAGCATTACCAGTGTACTTTGTGTCATCATAAATGAGTGGGTAAAGTTGGGGGTTGCTTGCTTGATTTTGCATCAGGAATGATGTGATGGTTGCCCACTCCAGAGACAGAGGCAGCTTTAGAAAGCTTGGCATCTTTATCCTGAAACACAGAATCAGTGATTCTGTCAGAGGGCTGGGGATGTGAATGGATCCCTGTGTCCCGAATGAAGGTAGCAAAGTCTTCACCTCACTTGTCAACAAAGTTGTAGTCTGCAGACCCACCCCAGGGCTGCTACCTGCTTAAGAAGGGTGATGAAGGATTGTGACTTGCTTTTGTAAATGGCTCCTTCAGAAGATTATTCTGGACATTGGGGTGAATTCTACCAGCCGCAAATCATCCCAAATTTAAATTTGTAGGCATCATGTACTAGAACTTTAGAAGCCTTCTGGACTCTCCTTTTGGTTGGCATGTTGAAGAGACACGCCTTTTGGTGGTGCTCCTGGGCAACCTGACTCTGGCCTCAGAAACCTCTGGTCCATAAAAGGGATGGCCGAGCTCACTCCCCGAAGGATGCTGGAGAATGTCAGTGTACCTTCCTTTGCCTGAATCAAGGTCAGGGTACAATAAATACATCCTTGGAGTTTAAAAGTGACCCTTATATGACAGCAGTGCCCTGCTCAGAGACCTCTCATGGTCTGATGTGTCTCATGTGTCTCTGCTTGGCTGAGACTAGAAAGAGAGCCGTGTGCTGAGAATGGAAGCTCAGAGGGTCTCCCCTCTCCTCAGTTGCTTCTAGGCATGGTTCCGTCGAAACTGACATGAGCCTAGGCATTTATTTCTTCTTTTTAGAGACCTCTGGAAAAGTGATTTTATAACTTTTTTCAGGAACCTTTACTGCCAGGAGCTGTCTCCTCATAACTAATAAACATCTCTCCAGCCTGAAAACCAAGCTTCTGTTCTCTTGTTTGTTTAATCAGCAGATGCGGGGATTAGACTGTCATCATCTTGTGAATAATGATGCTTCAGGTATTGGAGGGACATTTTTAACACACTACAGCTAACTTCCTGTACATTATGCGGTTCCAATTCTTGAAATCAAGGTTTGTGAAATAATTTTTTTCTGAAGAAATTAAAAAACTATTTTTGTGGGTATGGCCAAGGCCAAACATGAGGACACTTCCTCATAGTTTGAGGATGTAAGACCTCCATTGCAGAGAACCAGTCAAATAAACAAAATGCAGTGGATTATTCACAGAGCAGAAATCGTGCTTTTGTATCCTGTCTGATCTTCATTGCTATTAAAAGGAATAAACTTCTAAAAATAAATGTTAAGAGTTTGTGTTTCTTTATATGTACTGATTTTATCTGCATTTTCTAAACCTCATGTCTAAATTCTTACTGGGTAGCAAGCTTCTGCTGTAGAAGTTGGGTATGATGCCTTATGTGCTTTAACATGCTTTTATGAGGAGGAGGGCATCTGCCATGTACTGGATGCAGTGTTTATTAGTATTGTTGTCCTCCTTAAGATCCCTGTGACTGCTGAGGGCAGAGCTGTATCACCCAGTAAGGACAGGCCTGACCTGTCTTTGGGAACTCAAAGGCAGTTTTAGGGTCTGGGTCAAAATACATACATTTGTCTGTTTTCTGTTCTATTGCTCTGATGAGGACTCACAGCAGACATTTGTTTTCAGGTTTAATAGAAATAAATCTGAGAGAATTTGTTCCCAGCGTGGGTTCTGTTCCACTGAGCAACTAGCAGGCAGCGAGATACCCAGGAGGGCAGAGCCTGCCTCAGGAGCAGACGGCCTCGTCCTCTGCTTCCCTGCGAGGTTTTAGGAGGCATGCTTGGCACAGTTTCTTAGCACAGTTTCTTAGCACCCCTTCCATTCTCATGCTTGGCACAGTTTCTTAGCACCTGGTGCCCGGGTTCATCTCAGCTGCAAGACTGTGAACTCAGGCAAGGAAAGCATCATGCCCACTCCTGTGGTGTGTGCCAGGTGAGGCAGAAGTCCCAGCCATGCAGGGGTCTGGCCAGGGGTGAAATGTCAAAGTGGCTGAGGTGGGTGGCCCTGCTCTGCCTGTCCCCACTCATTTGGGGCCTGGGCTGCTCGCCAGCTGGCCCACCCCAGGTGAAGGTCCTGCCAGGGCGTGGCCTGCCAGGGCCCGTCCTGGATGCATGTTTCCTTCCTCCATTCTCCATGGCATGTTTCTCTCTCAGTCCTGCTTCCTTGAGGCACTGCTCACTGGTCAGCGCAGCAGGAGATGAGTTGTTTCTGTTAAGGGTTAATCACATAGCTGTGGGTTATTAGATACTCCCTTGTAGGAGGTATTTGTACATTTCATCAAAACCTCAAAGGCTTAAAGCCAATGATTTCCCTTATGTTCTGGAGTCTATTTCCTGATGTCCTTCCAGGAACCTGATGTTTGCAGATATCTTTTTATTCCTCTGGTTTTAAACCTCACTCCTTAGGTTAAAGTAAAGCAAAAGACTCCTGCCTCCAAAGACTCAGCCAGGGCCCTCCCTGACCGCCTCCCTTCCATGTGCATTGTCCTAGTCAGCTTGGGCCACTATAGCAAATGTCACAGCCTGGGTGGCTTAAAGAACAGACATTCATTTCTCATGGTTCTAGAAGCTGGAAGTCCAAAATCAAGGTGCCGACAACCAATTTGGTGCCTGGTGAGGGATGTCTTCCTGGTTTGCAGCCTGTTGCCTTCTCATTGTGTCTTTTTAGAAGGGTGCTAATCCCATCCATAAGGGCTCCACCCTCATGATTCATTATTTCTCAAAGGCCCCACCTCCAAATACCTTTGCGGTGGGGTGGGGGGGAGGATTAGGGCTTCAACATATGAAAATTTAGAGACACAAATATTAGGTCCATAGCAGACATCACATGCCTCCTCTGTAGCTCTCATAATATTCCCTGTGGTTAATCCGGGGTCAGATAGTCAGCTTCATAAATACAGAGATGGTGTCTGTGTTGTTCTTTAATTGAAGGAGCAAGAGAACGAAGGAAGAAGGGTGCTGGGATCAGGTCAGGCTGGGGTCGGTGGTACCCAGAGCCCTCTTGGAGAGTGTATTAGTGTTCGGTGGCTGCTGTAACAAATTACCACACCTTTAGTGGCTTACAACAACACAGATGTGTCAACTTACAGTTCTGGAAGTCAGTAGTCTAAAATGGATTTTACAGTTTTAAAATCAAGGTGTTGGCAGGACTGTGTTCCTTCTGGAGACTCTTGAGGAAAGTCGATTTCCTTGTCTTTTCCAGCTTCCGGAGGCCCCCTGCAACCCTTCCAGCATTTAGAGCACTTTGACCTCCCCTTCCATTGTCACTTCTCCTCCTCTGACGCTGACGCTCTTGCCTTCCTCTTATTATAAGGTCTCTTGTGATAAAATTTGGGCCACCCGCATAACCCAGGATCATCTCCCCATCTCAAAACCCATGATTTAATTGTATCTTCAAAGTTCCTTTTGCCATGTAAGATTTTCACAGGCTTCAGGGGCCAGGATGGGGACATCTTGATGGGGTGGGGGACGTTATCTGACCTAGCAAAGAGTTTTTGTGAGATAGAGATGGTGTCAGCTGGAGTACATGAAAGTTAGAGCTGTTCTTTTAGAGAACAGAAATGTTCTCTAAAGTGGGGCATAATGGTGACCAGAAAAGGCATGAAGAATGGAAGGAAGAACATGTTTATGATGGATTAGGCTGTTCTGGGGCTAAAGTAAGAGGTATGGGCCAGCAGTCCCTTTTAATAGAGGCTCCATCTAGCAGCTTGTTATGCCAGGCTAAAGACACCCTGGTGACATGGCTTCCACAGAGCAAGGAATGAAGTATAGGATACAGAGCCAATGCTCAGCAAGAGTGTGCGGAGGGGCAGATGAAGTTAATTTCCTAAGCAAAGCTGAGGTTTGAGTAATCCCCAAAGTATGTACCAGGACCTTGGCTTGCTTGCCACTCAACTCTGGTCATCCATGTAGCCTCACTGGTTGAAGGGGATACTTTTAGGTCAGAGTCCAACCTACGCCAGGTGCCATGGGGCATGGCTCCCTCTAGAAATCCATGGAGGATCCTCACTCAGCCAGGCTGGGGTTGCCCAGAAGATACTTGCCCACTTCAGAGAAATTGACTAACTGCCTCTGTTCCCTCAGAGGTGTGCAATGGGGAAAGGACCACCAGCGCTAGACTAGGGTTGGTCTGGGCACAGCATTTAAGGAGGTATCCCTCTGGAACAAACTCACTAAGCCCTTCATCTGTCTGTTTGGGGCCTTTGTCTGACAGCTACATTTGCTGATTGGTGATAAAGTTCCTTCCTCACTTCTGTGTATTCCAAGTGAATATCTGTAGTGATGCTTTCTTTGCTAGAGTTGTGAATATAAAGGTGTTAGATGTATTAATTTTTGTAGCAGAGTCATGGCCAGAATTGGTAGAGGTACAGGTTGTGGTGGGGGATGTGGCTTCTTTCCTTTTGGGGTATTCAAAGATAATTTAGTAATTACTACTGTATTTTCCCATTGCTGCTATAGCAACTTACTACAAACTTAATGGCTTAAAACCACTCAAATGTATTATCCTACAGTTCTGGAGGTAGAAATCCTAAAATCAAGTTGCTGGAAGGGCTGTGTTCCTTTTCGAGGCTCTGCGGGGAAAGATCCAGTCCTTACCTTCCCATCTTCTAAAGACTACTCGCATTCCTTGGATTGTGACCCACTTCCAGCAGTGGGATCACTCTGATGTCTGGTTCCATTGTCACATTTCCTTCTGTGACTCTGACTCTTCCGCATCCCTTTTAAGAGGACCCTTGCAACTACATGGAGCCCACCCACATAATCCACAGTAATCTCCCCATCCCAAGATGCTTAACTCAATCATACCTGCAGAGTCCCTTTTTCCATTTAAGTGAGCAAATCCATACATTTGATGATTAGAATGTAGACATCTTTCTTTTTTGGCGGGGGGGGGGGTAGTGGATTATTTTGCTAACCACAACTACCAAAATGGAGATATGAAGGCATCAGGGATGTGATACACGTTGTGGGCTGGGGGACAGAGGGTGGCTAGTCCGGGACAAATGAACTTGAAAGAATCTAAAGAAAAACGTAAGAAAGTAAGATACTGAGAAACATCCCACGGTGGTGCCAAATATAAAACTCAGTAGTGAGGAGAGGGAGGAGAGGATTATTTCTCTTGTTACTGAGAAGGTATAAATTGGAAATTCGGGAAGTATGAAATAGGTTTTCCCAAGGACCCTAGGGTTGGGTCTGTTGACCTGGCAGGTGAATAAACAGGAGCAGTGGAGGTTTGACATGTGCTCTGTGCTGAGTCAGTCTTAGTAAAGGATGCCATTGCAAACGTGTCAACTCTTCAGCTAAAAATAAAACAGGATTTTAAAGCCAGAGTGCAGTGCTACCATTATCTAATCATGCCCCTGTGTTTTATAAAATAGAGAACAAAAGTGTAAAAAGTTCAGATGTGTTGACCAATGACACATGGCAAGTTGGTGTCAGAATTTGGACTAGAAACTGGGGCTCTTGGCTCCCCTCCTGCCTTTTTTCCAGCATGTCAGAGTTCTTCCTCTGAGACTCTCTCACGTGTCACTGACCCATGTGCCATACTGCAGAGGAAGGCCATGGGGGGTGGTGTGTGGGGCTAGGACACATGCCCACTGTCTCCACCTAGAAACAGCAGGTTGCTTTTGGTTTTGTGGAGCCCTCTGTGGTTTTGTTTTCAAGGAAGAGGACAAAAATCCTTTCTGAGGGCAGTGGGACGTGCATAGTCCCTGTGCAGTTGCATGTAGATTTAGGAACAGACAGTCTCGAAGAAAAGCAATGCAGGTCAACTCACCCTCTTGGTCAGTGCGGCGTTATAATTCCGTCCTCTTCTGAAAAATGGCTTAATGACATTAGAAGAGGTCGTGTGACTGCCTCATATGAAAGCAACTGCACACCTACAACTTCATGACTGCTTCCCTTTTAGCAGAGAGCGTGTTTTCTAATGAGGCAGGAAGAGAATAGTTTATCTAGAATATCCATGCAGCTTTGGGGCATACATCCCTAAGCTGCTTGGAACACTTCATCAGTAAGGTGATGGGCCAATAAGAAGCGATGAACACATAGCCGGCAGAGAAGCTGCAGAGACCCTGAGAGGACCTGAAGAGTTGCAGTTCCTTTTTCCTAATATAGCAACATCTTTGAAAGTATTTCAGTGTAGTTCTGGAACAAGTCACAGGAGACAAACCTGACTTTAAGCCACCTCAGCCGAAAATGGGATGTGAGGGGAAAATGATTACGACACCACAGGATATGGGGAAAGATAGATCTAGACAGAAGAGGAAGTGAATATGCACTTGAGAATAGTCCATGCCTGCCTACTTCTGGGTCTCTGGGTTTCAGAATGAATTGAAGGCCTTCTCTACTCCCAGTATAAGCTTCTATAAAGAAAACATATAATCATATATTTAAGTGGGTCTTTAAATATTCATGCATGTTGTCCCACAATAAATGCTTTGTGTAGCTGATTGGAATGCTTTTACTGCATAAGACCTTGGGCTCCTAGTGAATTTCCCTTTTAATTTAAAGTGATGATGGTGGCTGCATGGGTGGAGGCTGCTTAGGGGGTGTTAATGTCATGCTGTAAAATTTGAAGGGATTGGGAAATTTTTATGTGATTTTAATTGGATGCTGCAACATTTTGAGGGGGTGGGAAATTAATATAGAATAAAATTGTTCTATGTAAAAAATTATTTTTAACATTTTTCAGAGTCTTTAATATCAATATTACTAATGGCTCTCTCATCAAACAGCCATCAGCCACCCTGAAGCTAGATTTGTAGAGTGAAAATGTAGACACATGCCAACTCTCAAGATAGTTTAAGGGAAGACAAGTCATAATCCTGCCCCGAATTGCCAAGTATTTGACCCTTCTTAGGCAGGGCCATGTATATTAGGTGTTTCCAAATGGAATGCAGCTTAAAAATACAAACTGACATTACATTTAATAATACATGGGATGTCAGTGATTGTATTCACAAGGTTTCAGCATTTGTGATCTAGAGCAGGTGGGAAGCAATGAATGTAGGACATGGTTAAATTCCAGCCTCGTTTGATATTGTTGAAAGGAGTGCTGGGTTGAGGAACCCTCAAGAAGCAGGACACTCAGAGAGGAGTAAATAACCCTAAAGTTAAAACACAAACTGGAGAGAGTCTGAATGTCATCTTAGTCTAGGCTCTTAAGTTAGACTCTTATGCTAGATGCAATACTGTGGCTGCTCATTTACTACGCATCTATTCATCATTTAAGTGTTCTTTGTCACACATTCAAGCATTTCCTTGTTCAAATGCATTTTTACAGGACAATTATAGAGGAGTGTTTTTCCAACTTTTTTGACTTCAAACCACAATAAGAAATACGTTTTATATTTGATCTCAGTACCCATTTACATGTAAATACACACACACCAAAGTTTAATGAAACAATGCTATGCCACAAAATGAAATGAAGGAAAGTTTGATGAGTTAGTTATTAACATATATTGATTGCTCACTTCACCTCCAGCATGTCTCATCCACTGATCCCGGCAATTGGCTGAAGGATCAGTTGCAGTATGTACATTCTTGTTAAGGATTTGTGTAGTGCTGTGGTGTTTTCAAGTCTATCCCATTCTTAAGGAATATTGGTTACAACAAAATGGTGGCAGTAGAATGATTTTATTTATTTGGGAGAGAGGGAAAGAAAGCATGAGCAGGGGATGGGAAGAGAGAGAGGGAGAGGGACAAGCAATGAGGGAATACATCCGAGGACTCCGAGATCATGACCTGAGCAGAAGTCAGATGCTTAACTGAGCCACACAGGTGCCCCAAATAAATAAATAAATAAATAAAGATTTTAAAGATTTTATTTATTTATTTGACAGAGAGAGAGAAAGAGAGTACAAGCAGGGGGAGTGGCAGGCAGAGGAGAGGGAGAAGCAGGCTTCACACAGAGCATGGGGAGCCCGATGTGGGGCTGGATCCCAGGACCCCGGATCATGACCCGAGCCGAAGGCAGTCACTTAACCAACTGAGCCACCCAGGTGCCCCCAAATAAATATATTTTTAACAAGCATTTTTCATGTCATTATTCTGTCCGAGGGTGGACAATGAGTTTTCTTTTTTTCCCCATTAGAGTACAGTTTGGTGTTGAGTGTTTTCTTCCCTACTGGCTCCTCTTCACCTACCCCAGCATTCTCCTTCCCTAGAATCATTCTCGTTGCTCTCTCAGACCATTGATTGAGCTCCGCCCTTGTCTCCTTGCTCACATCCACCTCTTCCATAGACCTTTCTTGATAATTTCAATCCCCAGCCATCTTTCTCAGTCCATACAGCACGGCTGTTTGAGTCTGATAGCTGCGGGCCCCAGCATTATAATCATGTAGTGTCTGCTATCATTCTCTCTTTTGTTTCTTTGATAAGATTAAATTAGTGCTTCTTTTCCTTGGGTTATAAACTCCTGGAAAGCAGGACATTTTTTCCTGTGTTTATAATTTTTTTCATCATTCCTAAAATACCGGCCGCAAGTACTTGCTGAATACGTGCTGATTGATACTAATTGTGCTGTTGTTGCCTGTTGACATTCTCATGTTTTTCTCTCCATGCTCTGACTTTAAAATTATATGGTTGTTGAAAACGGGACTGGTGCCTTTGATTTTTTTTGAGAACTTTTTGACACGTATCATACGTACAGAAAACATACACATCAAAAGTATTACCACATTGATTTTTTACAATGTGGAAACACCCATGTGACTAATCAAGGAAAATAACCCAAGAATCTACTGCATCATTTCAGTCATGGTAAATACCGTCCTGATGTCTGTAAGCATATTTTGGTTTTCCCGCATTCGAACTTTGTACAAATGGAGTCATTCCATATCTACTTTTTGTTTTCTCTGACTTTGTTCACTTAGTGTTGTATTTATGATATTTGCCTTTATTGTTGCAAGTAGTTGTAAATTGATCATTCCAGTTAGTGTGCGGTATTCCATTAACTGAATGCACTATAATTTAGTTCTACAGTTGACTGTTGATGGGCATTTTGTTATTTCCTGGTTTGGGGTTTTCCTGAAGAGTATAAACTGCTGTAGAACACTCTTGTACATATATTTGGTGAACATGGTTTCATATTTCTAATGATTATATTCTTGAGGATAGAATTGTTGGCTCTCGAGTATATGTGTGTTGAGCTGTAATAGATGCTGTCAGTTGACCAAAATGATTGTGCCAGTTTAGACTCCCACCAACAACATATGGGAGTTCTGTATTCTTCACATCTTTGCCGATAGACACTTAGTGTCTATGCCGATAGACACTCTTTCTCTTTCTTTCTTTCTTTCTTTCTTTCTTTCTTTTTCTTTCTTTCTTTCTTTCTTTCTTTCTTTCTTTCTCTTTCTTT
>NW_027397064.1:93670607-93697214 GCF_003265705.2 Callorhinus ursinus
TTTCTTTCTTTCTCTTTCTTTCTTTCTCTTTCTTTCTTTCTTTTTCTTTCTTTCTCTATCTCTATCTGTCTATCTTAGTGGGTAGGAAACAGTGTTGTATTGTGGTTTTATTTGCATTTCCCTGATGGCCAATGAAGTTGAGTCCCTTTTCAGGTGATCCGCTTTTTTGATATGGTCTGTTCAAGTCATTTTCCTGGTTTTCTATTGGGTCATATCTCTTTTTTCTCATTGATTTGTAATTGTTCTTTAATGGGATTCAAGTCCTTAAGTGGATATAGGTATTACAAATATATATTTAATATATAATACATTTAATGTAATATAATATAGTATGTATACATGTAATATGTATACATACATAAACTCACTCCATTGCTTACCTTTTTGTTTTTCTTGAATGTGTCTTTTGAGGAAGATCTCTTCATACCATTAATAAAGGTGATGTGTCAGTTTTCCATATTTAAGCTTAGTATCTGCTGTGACTTCTTTTAAGAAACCTTTGCCTGTTTCAAAATCATGAAGATATATGTTTTTGTGTTCTTATTTTATTTTGTTTTTATAGAAGCTCTGCTGTTTTACCTTTTAGTTTTATATTTGTTGTCCCTGGGGAATTGATTTTGATTTATGATACGAATGAAGGATCAAGAGTCATTTTCTTTTTCCTGTGGATATCCAACTTACCCAAAATCATGTATTGAAAAGACTGTTCTTTGCCAGATACTTTGCTTTTTCATCTTTGTCATATATCAAGTGACTGTCTATATGTGAGCATGTTTCTGACTCTGTTTTGTTCTATGGGTCTAATTGTTTATTTTTTGCTTCAAACAGACAGTTTCACTTTTCTAGCTTCATCATAGTTCTTAATGCAGTATATCTCCTCTAGCTTTGTTATTCTTGAGGATCATCTTCAGTATCATATCCAGTCTTTAATTTTTTTTTTTTTTTTTTTTTTGAGGAGGCTGACATCTTTATTGCTTTAGAGGCAGGGGCAGGTGCTCAGGAGCTCTTGGTGGGGCGGGCCCGCTTCCTCTTCACCATCACAGGCTTCTGGCTGCGCAGGATGGCGCTGGCTCTGCGAATGGCAGCCATGCGCAGATCTGGGCGGTACTTGTTCTTGCGGATCATGTGCCGGGTGCTGCTGAGGGTGGCCCGGGCATTCTTGTTAATGGTGGTTCAAACGTAGGAGGTGGCGGGTTTCCGCTGGCCAGATCTCCGCTTCATGACTACCACCACGCCTTTGCCATCGGCCGCCGCCTCCACGCCCACGGTCTTGCGGTGAATCAGCCCGTTGTAGCGGAACGAGTTGCGAGCCTTCAGGTTGTTGGGCTCAGTGCTGTAGGTCTGCTTGTTCGTCTTGATCGGGAAGCTGGAGCAGTTCCGCACGACCATCCACTGCAGGTGGGCGGACATGGCTGCGGCTCCTCTCGCTACGGCAGCCGGAGACGGAAAGAGCAGCCTTTAATTTTTTAGGTGTCATGCTAACTGTGAGCAAAATAAGATTCTATAAATAGGTTGTGATACAATTTATGAGATTGTTTGGGAGGTTAAAGAGAAGGATGGCACTGACATATTCTATCAGAGAAAGTCGTGCATGTTGCAAGGTAATAGTTATTCAATTACAATTTTGGAATTGAGTTCTTTTGGGGGTTTGGTGAGAGAACGTTTTATACAGAAAAAATAGGTTCTGAGGGGATTTGCCTGAGGAAAGACACAATGAAGATGAATAAGATGGTATTTATTTATTTTGACAGAGTGAGAGAGAGAGAGAGAGACAGCGAGAGCAGGAACACAAGCAGGGGGCGCGGGAGAGGGAGAAGCAGGCTTCCCGCTGAGCTGGGAGCCCGATGTGGGGCTCAATCCCATGGACCTTAGGACCATGACCTGAGCCGAAGGCAGACGCTTAACGACTGAGCCACCCAAGTGCCCTGATAAGATGGTATTTAGGGTAGGAAAATGAGCACGAAGAATATCCATCTTTGACCAAATTGTGTTTCACAAGAAAAAAATCAATATTAAGGATATAAAGTGGCAAACATCAAAAAATTAGAGCGGATAAATCTAGAAATAGATTTCTGAAGAGTTCCATTTTGAATAGATTATGATTACAGTTCACATTGGCAAAAAAATCAAACCAGAGACTTGCTTTATTTTTTAACTTGTCTACCATTTTTATTGAGGGGGGCACAAAAGAAAAGTCTTAAACGGGAGGAAACTCTTGACCCTGAATTGCCTCTCATCACCTCCGGTAAAACACTTGGGCCAATGACATGGTAAGTGATGGGAATTTACATGTATTCTTAGAGAAGAGGAGAGAGAGAGAGAGAAACAGAAAGAAGCAAACATTGTAGTTCTTGGAGCACATCCAGCAGATTTAATAAATGTTTACTTCTTGTTGTTTGGGCATTATGACTCCTTGTAGCTTTATATAGAAATGCCTTCATGGGTTTTCTAATTTAAATCCACAGTATCAATCAAATATGATAGCTTCAGCTTGCACATACCTGAGCCAAAGCTAAAGCAAGCTTACATAAGTTGAATGTGTTGAAAAACGAAGCCTCCAACTATGGAATCCATAAGGGTAAGACATGGTTTTATTTCATATGGTTTTCAGGGAAGAACACCAGTTGGTCTTTAAAAGATAGTTTCCATAGCTACTGGGCTGAATCAAAAGAATGCTGTCACAGCGTTTTTCTCTTGCTACCTTTACTGCTTTGTGGTAGCTACCAAGGCAAGTATTTTTCAGGAGCCTAGTTATTCCATTTCATTCCATGAAATGCTATGTAATGCTTCAATCTAGTGTCTGTTAGAAGCAGACTTGCTTTATTGTGAGAATCTTGTCACATATCCCAGATTTGACTAGAGCTGCCTTTTTGTTCAAAACAGACTTGCAGGAAAGGTTCTCTCCAGGTAAAATTTGTTGAGCAGCTCTCTACCAATTGGAAACTCCTTTTCATGATTTAAAAAATGGGGCTGCACTTAAATTATAGATGAATCCAGGCTTTATTGCTTCTGACCTTTTTTTTTTTTTAAGATGGAAATGAAGAGTGATTTTTCAAAGGGCCCTAAAAGTGATTGCTTTTGACTTTTTTTAATAAAAAGTTCAGCCCAAAACAACAAATGCTTAAAATCTAAAAGAAACATTATTATGACATACTTTTGTATTTTACTTTGGGACACAAACTATACACTGAAGAATATCATGGTACTCTAGTTTTATAGTCATTTAATATTTGTGCCAACGATGATCTGATCTTTTGTACAAAGTACTCTATCATACAGTCCTTCTTAAAAAAAAAAAAAAAAAAAGTTTTCCTGGTAATGACCTGCCAAATACTAGAGGTGGAGGAATAGACATGTACTTTTGCTTTAATGTTTGTGTCTTGCGGCTTAGAGTTGTGCAGTTTTTGAGTACCATGATTGTGTTTCAAAATTTTTTCCCAATTATTTATATTTCTTCTAAAGCTGATAGATAAAAGCTGACTTAGAAGGGTCTGGTTGGTAGTGCATATAGTAATTACGTTCTTTCAACGGTTATGCCAGAGTTTACATTGAAAGAATTAACAGTAGCCTCTGCATTGGCCACCCACTCCAGCCACGCTTAGTAAACCCATATTCCAATTCTAACAGTGAGTTGGCTCTGCAAATACAGCTCTAACACAAATACCCTGCCTCCTCCTTACAACCTGGTTATTCCTTTGAAGCCCTTCTAGAAATTCTGGAATGATCACTGTTTGTCTCTGGATGTCACCTCCATGCTAGAGTCCGTTCCTTGTTTTTATTTTTTTAAATATTTTTAAAGATTTTATTTATTTGCCAGAGAGAGAGAGAGAATGAGCACACAAGCAGGGGGAACAGCAGGCAGAGGGAGAGGGAGAAGCAGGCTCCCCGGGGTGCAGAGCCTGATGCAGGGCTCCATCCCAGGGTCCTGGGATCATGACCTGAGCTGAAGGCAGACACTTAACTGACTGAGCCACCTAGGTGCCCCCAGTTCCTTGTTTTTAAATCACTTTTTCTTTTTTTTTTTTCTTTTTTGATACAAGGCCATCTCCCTTTCTTTTAGTGGGCTGTGATGCCAGGAACAAGTCAGAGTTGATTTTTCTGAATGCACTATCAGCTGTTTTTATTGTTTTTTTTTTTTAAAGGCGGGGAGAAAACAGGGCATTTTCCAAGTCGATTCTGACAGCACTGGTTATTTTCAGAAATTGGATGAGAACCTCAGAATAGAGATTGAGCTCTTTTATCTTGATCGTGTTTACTTTTATTGTTCTAAATATCCCCATCATCTGTATCACTCAGCTCATCCTGAAATTCAGTTCTATAGCAGACAAGCCTGGGGAAGGCCAATGGACAGAAACACATTCCTGAGCTATCTGAGAGAAGGAGCGTCATTAGACTTCTGCGGATTTTGGGGGAGGAACAGAGAGCTATGTGGTAGGGTAGATAAAAGTAGGAGATGAGAAAAAGCCATTTATACCTCAGAAGGAGAGAGAAAGGATCACCAGATCACTGTAGGCAGGCATAGCTCATGTCTCTGGGAACTTCTGCCAGTCCCAGGATATGACTTGTTGCATCCATTGCTGAGTACTAGATAAATGCCTGTATTTATAAATATACATTGTATTTTGCAAATATGATGTAAATAAATCTTGGGAAGATCCCAAAGTCAGATCTCAGGGCTGGAAATCACCAGTGATTTTGGCAGTGTTTGTAAAATACTTCGGGCTCCTCGGCCACAGTGTGAACTGTTAATATATATCTACATGTGAATTTTTATTTATTACTGCTGAGTAGCACTGCTGGTTCTAAAATAAAACCCCAAAGAGGGACTGGAAGAGAGTTCTTTGACATTTGAGAGCAAACCATTTCTGGAATGAAATTCCAAAAAAGTATCAATAGTTTTTTATAAGCACAGCATGGAAATGTTGCAGGAAAGCAAAGCACGTAAGTTTCCTAAAACCTCTGACTTGCTCTCTGAAAACTAGCTTTCTTTGCCTTCTAGTCCCAGACTTGAAACCGAAAGTGAAGCCTGTGTTGAGAATTACATTCTAGAATAAGAAAAGGATAAAGTAATAAAGCTTAGAAACTCATGATTATTTCTAGATATACCAGGATTTTAGGAGCCCATAATGTTGGGAGGATGGAAGCAAGGGCACAAAATGTCATCAAATGCTTTTATTTGAAATAAGATTAATCTTCTATCCTGAATGAAAATAGAGGCAAACGGCAGCCGTCCAGTGTGGGCTTTGTAAATCACATTATCAGGGCTTGCTTAAAGCATTCACCTAGTATTCTATATGGAGGTGGTTGGTGGGACCGCCATATGCCGGCTTGGGTCTGAGCCAGGGAAGCACACAGGAAAGATTTTGCATTCCACCCATCCACTCCCGCCTGGCGAAAAGCACTTTTTGTATGTGATGTAAGTGGCCAAGTTATTTGTACACAATGGGAAGCTGAAATTTCATTTCCACATGAAATTAGTGAATAATGGCTTTCAAGACTCACTGAATAAGCATGCTCAAGACACAGTCAGCATTTTAAGTCTGTCTACAGGACGCCAACCATCTGGATGGAAAATAAATCAGTTATGCAGCTACTTCGGGGGTGTCAGAGGTGAGGCATGGGGAGGGCAAAG
Organism: Callorhinus ursinus; assembly: GCF_003265705.2. Taxonomy (NCBI): domain Eukaryota; kingdom Metazoa; phylum Chordata; class Mammalia; order Carnivora; family Otariidae; genus Callorhinus; species Callorhinus ursinus. The sequence goes on from NW_027397064.1 coordinate 93,676,240, forward strand.
AGTATGGATGCTGTACTGGAGCTTTTGTTTTTTACCAGGATTTGGTGTGGTCAAGGTTTGTCACCTCTGTTTTTTCCACATCACTTTTGTACTGGCCTGAGCCATGGATGCATATGACTTAAAGCCCAATTGTACTGTATTATCTACTGTATACCTGTTTAATGTTTTTGTCTTATTATTTTATTGGTTTCTATCGTTTCAAAATATACCTACACCTTCAATTTGGATTTTAGGCTCCAAAGAATAGATATTCTATCTGCGTGGCTAATTGCATGACTATAGAATACACAGCTCTGGAATTGATACTTTTGGATGATGATGAAATTTATATTTTCCCCAACTTGTGATAAGATCTCTTTTTCTGTTAATGTAAAGATTAGTTGTTAAACTCTGAATGAGAAAAGATCTCATTTTTGGTAGAGCATGATTTTTTTTTTTTTTATCTGAGCGAAGGCAGGTGCTCAACAGACAGCCGCCCAGGCACCCTGGTAGAGCATGATTTGAAAAAATAAGGCCAGAGTTATTTACTTTTAGATAGTTAGATATTGGTGATTCATCTATATATAATAATTTAAGGGTAATGCATGGAAACCAAAATGAGAGAAGCAGTTGGAAACATCCCCTAGGTGAGTGTGAACATTTGTTCTAAAAAATGGAACAAGTACCAGCAAGGCATATAATCATTTTCTTTCAATTACACCTGATTTTAATCTAAAAAAAAATGTTGGCAAAGCATTATTTCAGTTTTATTTCCCTCATTTTGATTTCCTTCAAAAACAGTTTGGAATTTAGTACATGAACATGGTATAAATGAAAAGTGTTGGGGTTCAAAGGAAATCAGCTAATGGACTATACAATAAATTCCATGGCTTGAGAATTTTTGTGGGTTGGAGATATTGGAATCTAGCTGGTACAATTAGACACTCCCAATTTCCTATCATCTAGTTTGTAATGGAAAAGGTTAAGAGTATATAGGAAGAAATGAGTATATAAGAACAAATGAAGTTTCAATAGATTTCTTTACTTTCAAGAAGAGAAATATTTATTTCATGTTTCTGTAAGTTTGTTGATTCATGTACTGCTCTGAATAAATGGGCCATCAGCTGGAGTTTCACCAACCTTTGCAATCTGAGCTACACTGAAAATGCATTAGTTATAATGGGATTTGGCTTGTAACTTTATAGTGTGAGCTATATCATTAATTAATTTTGAGGCAGCTGCTCATTAAAAAAATCTTTCTGGTAAACATAGTAAGGGAACATATTTTGGAAGATGCCAGCACATGGATTTTGATAAGTGCATTTGGCTGATTTGATTGTCAGGTATGAAAAATCCTATTTATGGGAATCCAGCATGATTGACTATAAAATGACATTTTAAAACTAGTTTTTATATTATGGATTTTACATCTAACACAAGGACCTGACAAGGAAATTGGGGATGGTTATTAGCCTGGAATAGAAGATAAATTACAAGTTAATACATAGACTGATAGAGCTGAAAGGAGACTTACCCTCTTTCATCCATTCCTCTTGCTTTGTCAGGAGAAAAGTGAGACCAGAGAGGCTGTGATTGATCTGGAACCATGTAGTTGGGTGGGGAAAGAACTGGAAGCTGCAGCTCAGTCTCTGACACCTGAAATGCTCTCTCAGCTCTACAGGTCATCAAACATGTCCTCGTGAAACCCAGCCTAGGGAAGAAAGAGATAGATGAGAAGTGACCACAGAGCTCATTTATTTGGAAATAAGAGTGCTTTGCTTTTGAGGATACTTAGCTGGGCTGCTGAGAGATTTTGGAGTCGTTTCTGGAAGGTGTTTAAGGAAAGGTTAGATAAGTGTAAGTACTGGATGATAGAGATACTAACCCCATGGAAGGACAAGATTTCTTCGGCTGCCTTCCCAGAGCTATGATTTCCAGATTGCTCCCTGTGTTCTAGTTTTTCCAGCCAATCTGATGCTTTCTGTGAAATTAGGCATGGAATTCAGCCTCCCTGAGACGTATACTAAAATCACGTTTCCATGTTCCCATGGGATGCTAGGACCTGCAGACGTGCTTCTACATCTCTGTCCTCAGCCTTGAGAAAAGGTACACTCATAATCACAATCTTGTGATAGAATGCTGGAAATCATTTAGGTTTTAGTTTTTTTGACGTCTGTTTTCTCTTTGTTACACTCAGTATTTTATTTTTGTTTCTTGGGGTGCTGTGTTGTTTGGCTTTGGATTTGGAGTCATGGCGCTGTCCTCTGCCTACATTTGGATGAGTTAAGATGGTCAGTTTCTCTCACAGATGTCATGTACATGCTTGGGTATCCACCTCTTAGATTGATACTGACAGAAGTCTGCTCAAATAAATGTTGTCCTCTCTGTTGACTCATTTGACCATATCCACATGGAAAGACTTTAGCACAGGAATAGAAGAGACACAGGAAAGATGTATTGGAAACATGTTAGAATTGATGATATGGTGAGAACTTGTATCTTATTGTTTACCAAAAAGTGAGGCACACAATTTTATGTAATAGAGAGGGTAGGGTTGGCTGTAATAACAAATACATTCTCTATGTACAGTGGCTTAGCTAATAAATCTATTTTCTGTTTGTATAGTAGAGCTAGGTATATATTCACATTTAGTGGGAGAAACTTTCCTTCATGCAGCTGCTCAAGAAACCAGGCTAATGGAAGCCGTACTATGTTCACACTGTGGTTTCCAAGATTTCTCTAGGTTCCCCTCCATCCCAGGAGGCCAAAAATGGAGACTGCTTGGAACTATCTGAAAAAGGTTACTATGGGTCAAATCTATGGGTAGCACAAATCACCGCACTCAGCGTTCACTGACTGGAATCACAACTGCAAAGGAGGCAAGGAAATGCAGTTTATCTCTGTGCCTAGAAGAAGAAGGAATGGATTTGGGTAAATAGTAGTCATACATATGCACACACATATGTGTGTATAATATATAGTTCAGTATTAGTGGTACATATACACAGATAGAGTGTTTCATGCACATAAACAGTGTTATATGTACATAAAGACTAATATAAATATTGGTGTTATATATACCTAAGTATGTAAAGTGCTATATATGTAACTATTCACAAATATGTAATAAATACATAAAATATGTAAATATATGTATATATATGAATATATACAAAAATACATCAAGCTATATATACATAAAACATAAAAATACATAAATAGCTTTGCTTTAAAGCTATTTGGGAGTGAATTAGTGTTATTTGAAAGTTATATCAATGCAATTTATGCAATTTACCTTTAAATTGTTGAACTTCTTTGCCTTCTTTTTCCACTCATTATTTGATGTCCTGATCAGATTCTTTGCCATGTGCCTTATATCCAAAATTCTTATAGATGGCCGAGCCTATGCCTTCTTTCTGGTTCCCATTGGCATCTCTCTAGTGCCTAGAGTGGGGACCCTTACTAGTGCGCACAAAGGAAAGAAGCCTGATGAGGAAACTGACTGTTTAGGTCACTTTAAAAACAGCCCAGTTAGTCAGGGTGGGCAGAGAGGTGCCTCAGGCTTAGCAGCACGACCTCCTCCGCTCTTGGTTCTTGACAGTTGGTGTGCAGGGACCTAGTTGGGGGACTGAGTTCTTTCAACAAATCCTGTTTCTTTCTAGCAGCCTCAAGCACATAAACTGTTCAGATCCTAAGCCTGGGAAAGGATATAAAATCACAGACATATTATATTAAAAACAGAGGGAGAGGAGAGAGGGATAAAATAGGTGCTAATAAAATTTAAGTGTCATTTTTCTATTTTTTTAAAGGTTTTATTTATTTTTTTGAGGGAGAGAGAGAGAGAGAAATCAGGGGGAGCTGCAGAGGGAGAGGGAGAAGCAGACACCCTGCTGAGCAGGGAGCCCAACTTGGGGCTCGATCCCAGGACCCCAGGATCATGACCTGAGCTGAAGGCAGATGCTTAACCAACTGAGCCACCCAGGTGCCCCTAGAGTGTCGTTTTTCACAGGGAGACTAAAGTGAGTAAACTTCCTATCTTTTGACTAAGTCAACTAACTTCAAGGTAACAGAAATTGAATTCTTTCCTGCAGGAGAGTACATGACAAGTTTTTCTTGGCAAGGGTATTGGTGCTTTCTTCCATGGTATCTGCCCACCAGCAGCACCATGGGCAGGATCCAAAGCCTTCATCCTCTGGTTTAGTAACTTCGTTACTTAGCTGTGGTTTGGATGGCAAAAGTAACCTAAGAGTGACAGGGGAGAGGTCCAAACTGGTCTACTTTAGTGAGGTCTCCCTCCTGCCACTATGGAATTGTCTTATTTTTCTGATATTTCCATTCAGTAGGCCTGAGCTGATAAAGTGGCCCCTGGAGAAGACTTACTTTGATGTGGACATGTGGCACCTTTTTAAAGGTTCTTGTCAAAGTACCAGCCTCAGCCCAGTAACAATTTCCTTTCTTTGCCCTTATATCTTCAGTTGTATTTATCACCTTGCAATGCATTTGTTGACAAGGCTGTCTCACCTACTTGCTTGTGAGCTTCAGCAAAGCTGTTCTGCATGTGCCATGTTCTCCAGGGAGTATCTAATGGCTGGCCCAGAGCAGGACTCAATAAATTTGTGGGGAATTAATGCATATTGTTTGAATGAATAAGTTATATGTAAATAGATGCTTTCATAATCTTGACTTTTTTTCCCAATTCTTAATACTGTGTTTTAAAAGTTTAGCCTCCTTTAATGTAATTTTATTATTCCTTTATCCATCTAATTTGGTTAAAATGCTTGCCTGACTCTTGATTCTGAATTAGTGAAATCTGAATTAAAGTGGTCTTACCTCTACTGAGAAAGAGTTTCTTGGTTACACTTTTATACACACACACACACACACACACACACACACACACACCTACCAGTGTTTTGGAATATCATAATTTGTCATAATTAAACAAGGTACAACTTTTTTTTTTTTTTTACTAAGTGATACACTAATGTTTTCTGAGTAAATTCTCTAGTTTCTTCAAATAGGACTATTTCTCAGTCGCAAGTTTCTGCTCTTACACGTGCTGTATGTTCAAACCCTGTGTTTGTTACTATCAGAACAGCTTCGTAATTGAAACCCGTATAGGCAATAGACTTGTCACTGATATGCTCATGTTTGAATTGCCATTTTAATTGGGTTTGTTTGAAGGGTTTATACATAAGAGACCATGATTTTCTAATTAGCAGAGTTGATAGCATATTTTCTGACATTATCCCAACCTAGACCTAGATATATAAATATCTTCATATTTCCCTCTTCTGATGTGTTGCCTTCAGTGATACATTAAAATACAATTTCATTTTTTATATTCTCTTCAATGAAATATAGTGAATCTGAATTTGCTAGTTTCAATTGTGTTGTTTGCAGACACCTAAGACGATGATTGTTTTGTTTTTCAGTAGTTAAAATTCCTTGAGTGCCTACCTGTGCTGGTCACTTCACTAGATTATTACCTATATTAGGTCTGGGAAAAGACCTAAAGACAATTGGTGGAGCAAGTACAGTTTATTCTCCTCATTCGTAGTAGTTATGTTCTATAAAGTTGCCACAGACACTGAATTATCGAATGTTGAAGTGCTGCTCCTAGAAGAAATACACAGTTAGGTGCCTATGAGCCTCTGATCATAACATTTTGATCAATGGAGTAATACATAACTTCATATGTGTTCTTTGTGTGTTTCTGTGTAAAGACCCTTATGTAGTATATATTATTGATTAACTAACATTGAACTCATGGTTGACTGCACTGTAACTCATACTGGAATGAAGCTAATCTAACACACGTATTTTATCTGTAAGACACATCAAAGTCTGTTTGTACTTAGGAACAACAAATAGCATTTCCTCACTACATTTGGGGGCCATTTCAAAAAGCAGAATCACCAACAAAAAACCCAAAAGCACCAAAAATACGGCACTAAATAAAATGACACTGGTTTACTATTACAAAAGCTGCAAAGTGTCACCTTGTTCAGCATCCCCTGGGAACGTGCAGGTTGGTGATTCAGTTTTTTTGTTGGTCTGTTCATTTCTGCAAATGATTGTGAAATGCTGCAAGTATTGATTTGAGGGTTGCAAACAAATTTTATTGAGTAGGCAAATTTGCAAATGTGAAATGTGTAAATAATGAGGAATGAATATATTGTTACCCAAGTTTGAAGATAAGGAACCTGGGACTCAGATGTTAAGTAATTTCAGTGCAGTAAACATCTACCGAGGGCTAATGTGCACTGAGCACCACACTGAGTAAGGCATAGTCCATCTCTCTAGATATATGTCTTTATTCATATAATTGTTCACTGAATAATGAATTGCATGCTTTATCTAAATATGTTTATCCCTCAGTTTTCCCGTTAATATATTCAGTTCTTCTAAAAAGCAAAGCTGATATTTAAAACATTAGATATCTTAAAAGTAAAATTTAGGAGCCCCTGGGTGACTCAGTCAGTTAAGCTTCTGCATTAGGCCCAGGTCATGATCTCAGAGTCCTGGGATAGAGCCCCGCAGCAGGCTCCCTGCTCAACAGGGAGTCTGCTTCTCCCTCTGCCCCTCGCCCTGTGCTCTTGCTCTCTCTCTCAAATAAATAAAATCTTTAACAAAAAGTTATATTAAAAGTAAAATTTGATCTCAAGTCTTCTGTTGCGTCTCTCTCTGAAATTAGAATGAATCCATAGAGTTGAGCTCATTCATTCATTCTGAGCTCAAGAGCTGAGAGTCAAAAGTAAAAGATAAGTCAACAGAACTACAGGCTATCTTAGATTTTGTTCCTAACAGACTTCTCCAGATATGAGCAGTGTGTAAAAGAATACACAATGGTCAGCACCAGAATTAATGCTAGCCCATTCCTCATGGAGTTATCAGTGTTGTAGAGATCTAAACCTGCCATTTTTCAAAACAGACCTATCAAAGAGTCCAGAAAACTAATAGTGTCACAGTTTGAACAGAATAATAGTGAACTCATACTTTTAATTTAAAGACTATGATTTTTTTGAGAAGTAAACTTAAAAGCACCTAGGTGTGTGTTCAAATCAACCTTGTTGCAGATTTGTCTCATTCTGTGTGAATGCCTTGAAATTCTGCCACATTCTTCAATTTATCTAGCTGTTTGCCATCATATGTGGCAGAAATTGTTCTCTTCTTGAGCCTTACACCTTCAGCTGACCGCCAGCCTTGAAATCCCTTCATAGGACCCTGCCTTTCATGACATTCTGGACTTCTATATGTGGACTTTTGCCCGTAGCCTGTCAGAATGTGCTTCTCTGAGCTGCATGCCTGAATTTCGTACTCTGAGCCCTCATGATGAGTGCTACATACCTTGGGGTGTGGGTCTGCTCAGAGGTCCTGGTCTTGTGTGGCCCTCCCTGCCATAGACCTTGCTGGGGAATCATTGCTGGAATCATCCTTGGTTTGATCATGGTTTCAAAAGCAGAGTACAAGCCATCCATAGCCAGCAACTACTCAAGTACCACAGAAATCTGCTCTGCAGGTGTGTGGTTAGAAGGAATGTGGTACAGTGGTTTAAAGTATAGGGTGTTCCATTTAGAAGGTGTGATTACTAATCTGTAAAAAGGAAAAATCTGGAGAGATTTGTGTGGATTCAGTGAGATAATACATGTAGGATCATATAGAACAATAGGTGCCACATATAAATGGCTCAGTAAGTACAAGCTAATTGTGTTGTGTGTTTTTTTTTTATTCTTTCTCACCTCTAGCAGATGATCAACATAGGTTTTGAAATAACTGATCAGATTGCACTTGGTGGATAAAATTGTTGATATTTAAATATAGTTATGTGTACATATTGTGTATGTAAAGTTATGAAATAGGAAACACCCACAGTCAACAGATTGTTTATTAAATTGGACTTGTAAAACTATTCACTCTATTTTGATTTTTTTTATTTCAATATAATGTGCTGTATCAGTAAAATAATATTAATACGAGGATGCTGGCCAGAATATGAAAATAACTTCACATACACAGTTGAACATTCTGTTTATACTTGCAAGAAACAGGCATTGGTAAGATCATGGACCCAAAGCAGTTATTTTGCAAGTTGTAGCTTTTGGAGGGCAGGAGCCTTATGTATATGTGTACTGTTCAAAATCTTGTGTCTTCCATATTGACTTACATGGAATATATTGGTCAATGAATATAATGTTGAATGAAGAATTACAAGGAGTTGTATTCTCAGCCTTTCCTCTGTTTCTTTCTAAACTTTCTTTTTTTCCTCCCCTGACCGTATACTGACATTGCTGATTTTTACAGCACTGCAGGTTTTCCCAGTGAGCAACAGTGATCCATTCTTGGATTCACATAACAGAAAAGCTGGTTGGCTGAATAGATTCAGTGTGGCTCCTTCTGCAAGTGCTTATCTTGTTCCCTGGTTGCTTTGTAATTGTTATTACTTTGAAAAAAGCATTTCTTTCTCATCAGTACACTCAGATTATATAGGAAGCTTTTTCCTATTGAGGTATATTCTTATCAGGATGTTTTTCTTCTATTTTATAAATAATAGCATTATTAGACATAGGATGAAGCCCTCTTGTAGTCAGTGCCAAAGGAAACAATACAATAGGCATGTGCAGTGGGGGGTTAGCTAGATGGAGCAGCTATCTTGTTTTCTTTGCTTGCCTTTAATCAATGCATGCATTCTCTTAAAACTTTCTTATCCATCTTTTGTGGGCACTGTTTGTGAATTTCCTTCCTTTCTTCCTTTTCTTTTTGTGACAGTGTTTCTGTTTCTTTAATTTATCAAGGTGTCACATACAGCAGTCTTATTGTATTGTACTAAAGACATTCCCCTTTTGCAAGAGGGTCTGTTTGTTGCTTGGTTTGCTCTTCTTTTGAGCTAACTAGGACATTGCCAGTTATTTTGCCTTTGATCCTACAACTGTGTTTCAGCTCTGGACTTTGTCTATCAGTAAATTTTTTTTTTTTTTTTAATGGATCGAGCCCTTCTCCAAAGCAGATATATTGTCCTTCTTTAATGGAATTCCCATCTATGACAATCTGTTTTTATTGTGACTTTCGACTGTTGTAACTTTCTTGTGTATGGGTGCCTACAGCATCCTTTTTTGTCTTTTGGACATGAGAACTTAGCCAGAGAGTGGAGGGGAGAAAGAAGAAGAAAAAAAAAAAAAAGCTATTGTGATCAAGAATGTTTTTAGCTATAAATCTCAGCTTTATCATTACCTACTAAAAAAGAACATCCTTTCTTCATCTATTTAGTTATATGAGAGATGATTTTGCCAAAAACCACACAAAGCCTTAGGGAATGTTTTTCTTCTTGGTTTGGGGAAAATGGCTAGAATGAAAATAAAGGGAGCAAACCCCTTAGCAATTTACGCATTCTATTTGTTTTCATGTAAAATTTATTAATCTCTAGTATATTTCTTTTAGAGAAGCAAATTTAGAAATCATTAAAGTGATGAGTCCTAGAAATAACTTTGGGTTTTTTTTGCCTCCAGTAACAGTCAAAAGCAGCTACAGCTGCCTTCAGTATTTATTTTCTGAAGATTGATGTTGTTATTGCCTATTTCAGATTTTTTGGTTGGGTAGGATAGCCATTCTAATCATTACTGTTTCAGAGAAAATAGCTGGTGAGTTATTTATATAGTAAGTAATTGCCAAATAAAACAATCTGATGTAATGAATAACCTGGTCTCTGTTCTCTATCTCAGTTTAGTTTAGCCATGATATTGACTCAGTCCTACCAGCCTGATTTACATATGAGCTTAGTAAAATGGGACTCTGTTATTGTATCTTTCTCAGTAACCTCTTTGGCTTTTGTGAATAGGTCAGATTAAAACTCAGTTAAAATGCTCAGTCTCACTGTATCCATATATAGTCATGTTTCCCATTGTTTTTTCTTTTGAACACAGTCAGCCCTGGAAATAGCAGTAGCTTGGCTCCTATAGATAATCACTCTTCTCTATCTAGGTTTTGCTCTTCAACTGACTTATTTTTCTCAAAGACATGTTCATCTTCTTTGAGTCTCCATTTACCCATCTTTAAAATGAGGGTAATGTTATCAAAGATCTCTCCTTTGGGCCCCTGTTTTCGTAGTCTCATTTCTAGGATGGATTAGAGGGAGACCCATAATATCTTCCTCTTGGGCCTAAGAGGTCTCAATATCTGCTTGTTAAAACATCCAGAGTGGTTAGCAGCAGTGTCCCCTGAAAGCAGGTTGTGTGGAACATTAATCGGCAAGAGTTTTGCCCTAAAAATTTGCACCTTAGCAAATGAAAGCCAATCCAAACTCATGAAACAAAGAAACTTGTTAAAGTTACCTAGTCCTCCACCCTTAGGAACAGAGGTAACAGCTATTACCTCACTGAAATTGAGTTCCACAGCTCAGAAAACTGGTGTTCAACTCCGTTTCCAGAAAGATAGCTGAGGAAAATGGAGGAGGAATATCTTCATGGCCAAAGAAACTGAATTTTGTAGAAGGAAAAGTGTCTGGAGACTGCGTCAGCAATACTAAAGCCCTGAATTGTCAACAAATAAATGAGATTACTGGGTTGATGAGGGAGCACTGAAGAGAAGTTTTCAGAAAGCCCAAAGGGCAACCAGTATGATGTGAGAACTCTGTTTGAAAGGATTTGAGAACCAGAAAAGCATTTGATTGGATTAGTATTGGGGAGGTTTCCTTTGGAATTCTTTTCTCTGTTTGTATTCTTTTCAGGTGAGTATCTGGCTCGCTAACACTTCTCTCCTGCCACTTACAGGTACAAATAACTGTAAGGATTAACACTTCTGTGGTGCTTATCACGTGCCAGCCACTGTTCCACATACTTCATAAAACTAAGTCATTTAATTGCTGCAACAACCCGAGAAACAGCTAGGACATTGAGGCACAGAGGGTGTATGAGTCAAGGGAGGTAGTTATGTCTTAGTCACAAACAACCCCTGAATCCTAGTGAGTTACAACAAAGGCATATTTCTTACTCTGCAAGGTAGGTCTGTGGCTCTGCCCCAAGGCAACCTCACCTCAGGACCCAGGCCATTGCTGATCATAACGAGAGGAGAGAACGTGGCCCATCTTGTCCTGGCTCTTGCCCAGTTCCTGCCCAGAAGTTAAACATGTTTTTTCCATTCACATTTCATTGGCCAAAGCAAGTCCTATGCCAAGCCATATCAGTGTGGTAGGGGAGTCAGGTTCTCCTACAGAAAAGGGGCGGTGCATGCTTGTAGGTAGTCATGCATGCACGGGAACGGAAGGGGTGAATAACTTCCCCTAGTTCAGTGAGTGGGTAAGTGGAAGATCAAGGATTCAGAACCCATGCAGCCTGGCTCCGGAGTCTGTTCTGTTAAACACAGCTCCATTCTGCCTCTTTAGTTCCCTGTCTCCCAAGGGGAATTAAAATAAATTTTGAGAGCTTCTTATGAAATTCATAAAGATATTTTTAGTGACCATACTTCTGAACAACCACGTACAATGTAAAAACTCTAAGTCCAGCTAGAATCACATGGACAGCATAGGATTAAGGTTAAGAATGGGGACTTTGAAGCCAAGAGTGCAGGTGTCCAGATCCTGACATCATCCCTTACTAGCTCTGAGATCTTGCGGAAGATACCTAATTTCTCTGTGCTTTATTTTCTTCATATGTAAAACAGGGATGATGATAGTGCATACCTTGTGGTGAGGGTGAAGATTAAGTGAGTTAATAACGAACTATAAAGTGCTTGGGGTATAATCACTATGCAAGTATTACTGTCCTCATCACTCTTATTCTCTATCTTAAAAGTCACCAAAATATGTTCCAAGAATAGTGCTTACCATTTCAACCAACCTCTGCCTTCAGGGACAGCGGGTGTCTTTCCTCCTTCAGAAAGTGGCTCTTTTTGTCTCCTTGAACTACTTACCACTTACCTTTCCCCTCTCTTGTTTTAAATTTTTTCTCTTACTGTGTCATTAAAACAGATCACAATTATAAATGCTTACTTACGTTTCTTTACATATAAACAGAAAGTTTAGAATAACCTATTTTGACAGAATCTTTCTGCCCAGCAGTTGTGCTATTATTATTCTTCAAAACATTGCTGCCATTGGCATACCAGTTGCTTTCCTGTTTTCTAAAAACACTTTTATCTTTGTTTAGAGTATCCTAGATGGTCTTAAATCTAAGAATATCCTTCTTCCCCATTAGGTTCTTGCCTGGTGTAACATATATGAAATTATTTCACAGATTGGTTCCCATTCATTTCTCATCTCTTAGACATTAGACTTTGTTTTCTTATCTCTGTCTTCCTTTTCCCTCTAAAGTTTTCCATTGTTGAATTTTTTGTTGATTTGTAGCTCCTGGTCAGCTCAGATAGTAACTGAATACTATACATACTTAGCCATGATTAGATTGCCTATTTACAAAGAATATGAGTTTCTCTTTTATTCTCTAGATTTTCTAAATTGACATCCCTTAAAATTGTCCATGTCTTTTAAAATCTTATTGTTGTTGGGCACCTTGGTGGCTCAGTCATTAAGCGTCTGCCTTTGGCCCGGGTCATGATCCCGGGGTCCTGGGATTGAGCCCCGCATCAATCCTGCACAGGGAGCCTGCTTCTCCCTTTCCCACTCCCCCTGCTTGTGTTCCCTCTTTTGCTGTGTCTCTCTCTGTCAAATGATTAAATAAAATCTTCAAAAAAATAAAGTAAAATAAAATCTTATTGTTGGTAATTTGAACAGTTTTACTGGTGATGGTGTGAAGCATAGGAAATAGAACAGGGGGTGTTTCCTGATTAGTTTGTGTCTCCTGAGAGTGTACTCTGGTTCCAACATTTTATATGTTGTGGGAATGTATACATGATTGATAGCTGATAACATTTCTAGGACTGTGCTCCATATAATTTGAGTCACACCGACAATGGAGACAGGGGGACAAAATCCAGAAAGCAATATATAGACTAAAGGCTAGTTATATATTCCAGAAGAAAGAAATGACGAGAAAGCTCAATGTAAAATTTTAAGTCACAATGATAGTGGACGGGTCAAGACAATATGAAGAAAGCAAGATATAGGCTTAATTCCAGCTAGGTATTTTAACAGAAAATCTCAAATGGAGTTAGTCCAGTTGGAATGGATGTAAAAACTATTAAATTAAAAATATAAGATACCTGGTTGTTTATTTTTGCTACAGATCCAAGAAAGGGTTAATTAGGAGTATATAGAAAGCATTTTCCAAAAGAAAAGACAACACATACACAGTACAAATGCCCAACCCATATGGCAGACATTAATAATTGTTTACTTCTCTGAGATTAGTTGCCAGTCTATAATGGGGAGAAGGAGCATGTCTAAGCTAGTGTTATATAACCCTGACCCCAGGCCAAAAGCTCATCAATCTAGAGTGTGTGCCTCACTCAAACTACATCAATCAGGATCTTAGTCCAGGGAGTTTAAAATGTGAAAGTGATGGGAAATAGAGACCAGGAGTCCTGAGAGCTAGGCCAGGGCATCATGGGAGCATCTAGTGAGAAGGTTTATGACTTCTTAACTGAAGAGACCCCTGGAGGTACCCTGATTCTTGCCCTTCATAGGGTTTGGTGGTTCAGTTTCTCCTGAAGTATCATAATCTGCTCAATCAAATGCCTCATCTTTCTTATTCTGGCTGGAGTTTGTTTCTGTTACTTGCAGGCAGGAGAAATCAAATACACACAATCTATATGAAAAGATTAGAAAAGAAGATCTAATCAGGCTATGAAGCTCAGAAGTGAAAAGAATTCTTCAAGGAGAGTAGGTGAGCTTGGTTCTGATAGTTTATTAACTCAGAAATGATTTGGCAAATGATTAAAGTAGCAAAAAATATTGAATCCTTTGGAGGGGGGAGGATTATTAAGTTGAATGGTTTATAAAAATCAGATTATTTATAGTTCTCCCAAGGCTTGATAATGGTTCAATTGGGTGAAGACCTGACCTAATGAGGGCCTGGTTATGGTTCTGTCTCTAGACAGACCAGTTCCAGGACTAAAGGTCACCTAACTCCCACCTGCAAGTGACTAGTGCACATCCTTGTAATGGGGGTGGCCGCCAGAGAGTGAGTGAGTGTATTTGCAAACTATTCCCAGTCTAGAAACTAACCAAGTCAATATTCTTGTAATAGAGCACCAAAGTAGCACCTTTATCTTATACTGGACAACACAGTAGAGTGAGTAAAAAGAGTATGGAGATGAAAAGACTAAAAATGTTTTTCTGGTTAAGAGAATGCATACCTGTGAAGGTTTAGGTATGAGGTATACCATTTGAATCTTTCATATAGTTGTCTTGAACTCCCTTGAGAAATGACATGTAAAAGAAGTGAGTATCTTGGATTAAAAAAAAACAAACAGCTCTGCAGTCAATAGTTTATAGTTCTATAGTCATAAATTCCTATGTTTGGCTTCTAACTTTTTATGGCTCTTAACTTGTGTGAAATGTGACTACCACTTCCTCTATAAAGACTTCCATTTTTTTTTTCCTCATCAGAAGTAAATACTCCTTCTGCTGAAAATATATTACACTTCGCTTGGAGCACCCATTGTATTTTACCAGATTATTTATATATTTGTGTATCTGTAGAAGTGTATTCTGTTCAAACATATATAGTTGGTAGATTTTATTTTATTTTTTGCTAGGACTGCGTTAGCAAAGTACCACACAGTCGGGGGCTTAAACAACAGAAATTTACCATCTCTCAGTTCTGGAGGCTGGAAGTTAAAATCAGGGTGTTGATGGGTTGCTTCCTTCTCAGGGCTGTGATGGAGAATCTGTCCCAGGCCTCTCCCCTAGCTTCTGGTGACTTGCTGGCAATCTTTGGCATCCCTTGGCTTGTAGACACATCATCCCAGTCTCTGCATCTCATCCATCCCACATAGTGTTCTTCCCATTTGTATATCTTCAAATCTGTCCCTTTAAGGATTCCAGCCATACTGGATTAGGGCCCACTCTAATGACTTTATGTTAACTTGACCACCTCCAAATAAGGTTACATTCTAAGTTACTAGGAATAGGACTTCTACATAAAAGTTTTGGGAGACACAATTCAATCTGTAACACTGGATATAGACACAATATTCTTTGACTACAGCAATTAAGCTCCCTCATCATTGTGTCTTCCATAGAGCCTAACAAAGTGTTTCCAACATAGCAGACGGCATAGTATTTGTGGAATGAATTGATGGCATTGCCAGTCTATTGTAAAAGCCACCCTTTTGTTCAGCAGAACTCGTCTTGCATGTATAACTCATTCCATAAATGAAGGAAGGAGGTTTTAGGTATGCACTCGGTTGTATGATAGTCTACCAGGTTTTCCTGCATTACCTCTTTCAACCTCTTCTCTTAGGAACCTACAAACCTCATTCTTCTGAGTCTAGACAGATGGCTTAAGTCTAATCACAGATCCTATCTTGGGACCTTCATGACAATAGAGACAATGTAATTTCAGGGCCATTAATAATTGAAAGCCATGGAAATGAAATTAATTGTCACATAAGGGCTATTGTTGTACACATCGACAGGTATGGAAGGCTCCCTAGGAGGTGGTTAGCATGTCTTTTCTTTTCCCTAAGAATTTCCTTTCCATATTAAAATATGTATAGCCCATTGCCTTTCCGTATTAAACTACATATAGCCCATCACTTTGGAATGTTACCAAAATTGATGGAAAAAAATCAAACATTATTAATACAGTTCTGTTGTTTTACAAAGTTTTTCTTATGTGCCAGATATAATACTGACCTAGAATAGAGGAATTGTAATACTAAGGGAGGAAATACGGGGTAGTACATGAAAACATGGGGAATTCCAAGTTCCTTAAAAAGACTTGGAAATATAAGGAATCCTCATTCTGAAATCTAGGTTTCTTCAGAAGTGAAAATTAAGTTTAAGAAAACGAGTGGCTTGGGGCGCCTGGGTGCCTCAGTTATTAAGCATCTGCCTTCGGCTCAGGTCATGCTCCCAGGGTCCTGGGATCAAGCCCTGCATCAGACTCCCTGCTCAGCTCAAAAAATAAGTTATTGCAGAAGTAAAGACTAGAAATTTATATTAAACTTGGGGGGGGTGGTTTGCTCTAATATGTGTTTCAGAAACACATCAGGTAGGGGAGCTTTGGGATAGAGAGAAGAAGATAATAAGGTTGCTCTAACTCAGTACTGCATGAAATTAGTCAATAGAGCCTGCATGTATCAACAATGTTGTGATGAAAGCATGTACTATTCTGGTGAGAGCGGACAGTTTCAAGTAAAAATAAAAAGGAGAAAACACAGAAATATAAGTGTATTCCTTCATTGCTCTATTTATTTACCAAAAGTATTAGTTGGTACATCTAAAACATGCAGAATGCTTCATTTGTGATGGTAGTGGTAAGGATTGCAGGTAGCTTGTGTGGTTTTCTTGGCACATTCTCTTAGGCTCTGGGCATGGGACTAACTTCTGATACTTAATATGCAGAGAGGCCGCCTGTGATTTTGCCTCAAGTCAGTGAGGCCATCTTTGCTCTGAAGCATGATCATTCATTGAGGGTGTGTGTGTGCCTTAGACACAGGAAGACCATGAAGTCCCAGTCCTCTGAGTCTTAGAGCCCATTAACGGAGAGAAACAGTGAATCAGGCAATTGCTTTAGGCAGCAAGAGGGACTCACTCTATAGATGAATCTCTGAATCAGGAAATGAAAATGCAAGTGCAATTTGAGACATCATTTTTGGAAGTGGAAGAGCATTCAGGGTAGAACAATTTCGAGAACGCTTCCATGACATGACATTTAGGGTACTAGAATTTAGAAAAAAATTGTAGAAGCTCCAGAAAGCTCGATTAGGAGAACCACATGGATGAAAGACCTTCAGAAAGGCAGGTAGCTAAAATTAGAGTTTGCTTTTACTAATGATCTCTGTATCAACTTCTTTAAAAAGTCTCTGTGTTTATTATTTGGGGGGGGGGGAGAGTGAGGGAAGTCCTTAATCAGCACAGAATTTTATTAAACTCCTGCTTTTTCCCAGAATCAAGGGGGTGTGCGTTTTGGCCATGTTGAGTCCTGCTCCCTCTTAGTTATTGCTGCACAAAATCACATGAAGATCACCAATTTAGAATGTACTCTCAACTTATTGACTTGTATGCACTGTGGATGTGAATAAAATCCCTTAAAGTATGTAATAAGAGGGTAAATTTTTGTGTTTTAAAGTTTTGGGGCCAACATGAACATTACGTATTGGAAAAAGTGCATGAAGAAGTTTGTTTCATCTGGGTTCTATGTCTCGAAGTATCTCGAATTTTTTTCTCATGCTGAATATCTGAGTGGATGAGTAATTAAATGATCTGCTTTGGAAAGGCTAATTAATTTAGCTGTTAGGCAGGGACTGCTGCCACCGGTCTCCCCATCTGCCCACTTGACAAGCGCACCTGGCACTCGATATTGTCACGCTTCTGTGGCGGGTGACTCCCCAGGACACCTCTGTGTGCAGAGAATGGTCCTAGGCCTCCTGTGGGAGCTGACCTGCTCACCTTACAGACATACTAGATCACCACCATGCTCTTATTCTTAGGGCCCACTGAGAAATGGGGAAGGCTGATGATTCATTGAAATCTTTGCCCCAAATTTTAAGTGTGACTCTCTGCCCCAAGGTATAAATCACAGTAATCATCCATCTAATTTCTTTTAGGCATTTGGTGGTATCTTTGTAGGGACAAATGCCAGAGGTTTGGGGGGCTGCTAATAGAAACAAAATTTATGCCTGAGCATAGGTTTTATGTTGGGAGTTTGATTAGTGTTTTTATTCTACTCTGCCAGAAATGGAGGTTCGTAATGCTTGGAATTCAGCGTATTCCAGAAAAGTTCTATCAGTGGTTTTTGCATTGATTGGCATTAAAATGGTTAGAAATGTGTTTCATCCTCGGAGACCTCAACAATTTCATGCATTATTTGTGACTACTTCCCTAGCAGTAGAGGTGGTGGTAACAGGTGATAGTGGATACAGAGGTACAAGTTCGAACAAGTGCGATTTTAACTGAATATGTATTCACTGTTATTTTGCATATTTAGAAAACATGCATGGAGGTATTTAAGAGCACTGGCATGATGGACGTGTTTCTCGGCCTGCTTGAGCCTTCGTTTCCCTGTGGAAGGTACATCAACAGTGCTCCAACTATGCACCACAGTGCTCCAAGGGGCCTGTGGCCTTTTCAGGAATCCATAAATCAAAACTAATTTTATAAGAAGACTAAAATGTTACTTACTTTTTTCACTCTCCTTGGTCATGGGCCTATGCTGGTTTGCCAGAAGCTGCTCAACCTGTGACATTACAACATTCTGAATATAGAAGGAGAAAGGAGAATCCAGACGTAATTTTTGTTAGCTAGATATGAAAGACATTTGCAAAAGTATAAAACAATGCCACTCTTCTTACTAATTTTTGTTTTGGAATCTATAGTTATATTCATAAATAAATGTTTACATTAACCTGTGATGGAATTACTATTATTTATTATATATTCATGTATATTTTCAAAGTCTCAGTTTAATTGGGAATATGGTAAATATTGGTCAAGAGAACCCACAGAAGCAAAAGTTCTTTGGAGTCCTCGGTGATCATTTTCAAAAGTATAAAGAGGTTTCGAATCCAAGAATTTTGAGTATCATTGCTATATACCACAGAGATAATAATGATACCTATGTCATGGCATTGTTTAGGTTGAAATGTTTCATGTAAAGTGCTGAGGGTAGTGCTTAACATAGTAATTATTCACTAAGTGTTAGCTATTAACTCTTCTCTTTTTAAGTTGAGGATGTGGTGATACAATGTATTGAAACGGAAGAGGCAAGATAAGTCAGTCACAAGACTACAAAAGAAGGGACCTGGATAAAACCATGACCCAAAGGGGCAGTAAAGTCTAATACCATTGCATTAAAAAGACTTGAGGAATTTAGGGAATCACAATCAAAACCTGTTACAGAGATTCTTCCATAGTTAAGATGTTTATGAGGAAAACCTGTTTTCCCTATATGACTTATTGCTGAGAAGTATGAACTTCAGAAAATGACTTTATCCTAGAAATAGGAGACTGTACCTTCCCATTTAAAGGAGGTTCAATTTCAATCTTCTGATAAAATTATCACCTAACTTTAATGTTAAAATCCAGCTTTGAATGGAGTACTCTTCTGTTGTGCTTATAACATCTTAGGACACAGGTTTGCTTAGATGTGCTGTCTATTAGACCCTGAGCTCTCTGAAAATGGGACAGTCTATTTATCTGTATTTCCCGGGGCCCAGAACAGTGCCAGACACAGAGTGAATTCACTCACTCTGTTTGCTGGATGAATCAGAATTTTCATCATCATTGAATTATATGGTCACTTAGCAGAATATTCCAAATAAATTAAAAGAGATTGATGTATATATTATATCATACATAACTATTGAGGTATTTAAATAACTTGAAAGACTTTGGAATATAAGAGCTTAACCTAAGAACCAAAACTAAGATGAAGTTAGGGTATTTGGGTGGTACTACAGGATTCTTTAATACCACAGTGTCTTTGGGTTTATAAAATGCCCACAATTTTTTTTTCTTTTTAAATACATATATGAGCATGTCTGTCCTTGATTTTTTTGTATTTATTTTTGTTATAGTTTATTATAATTTATTTTATTTCCTGTCATTCTTTATTTTTCTAGGAAAGTCAAGTAGAGATGACACAAATTATCTGGCAGTTTCATCAAAACACAGAGTATCTTCTATATTGACATCTTCCTTGGTGTGCCTAATGCACTGTTTGTATAGAGGAGTTTGGGGCAATGAGACTCACAATGAGTAGACATAATTCCTCACACTTAGGCGGTGAGCCGGTGCTGCTCTTCCTCCAGGGTATCCTCAGGGGGGTCCCATCTGCCTGGTGGAGAATGGGGCTGCTCAAGGGTTTCATTCTCACCCATTCAGTGTGTGTGCTGGGCTGCCTTAGAGTTGCCATAGAACATTGATTTGTCTCCAGACAGGCCTGCCTCCGACACTCATGCAACAGATGGCTCTGCGGTGCCCTTAAGTTTGTGGTCTCCACAGATCACAGGCTGAATATATTCCTCCTCTTCAAGCTGCTGATTGTTTTTCTGACCGTGCAGACCTCGCAGGTCTTTTCTGGACTTTACAAATGCCAGCATCCTGTTGTCTTCATTGAGGACAGTCTTCCCATTGGCTGACACTGCGTTTGTCTCAGTGGTATTGTGTAGATCCAGGGTTCACATAAATACTTTTGGTGTTGCTGTTTATTATCTTTAGTTGAAATTATCTGGGACCATGCTGACAGACTTCAGAAACCTGGGACTAATTCACCTTTTGGGTAAAAAATTGAATAAGAAAAGTAGTTCTGTTTCATCCCTGTTGGAGGGAAGAATTCTCTTTGCATTTAACTGAAAGAGGAGAGTTTGTGGGTCTCTTTTGTTTCATTGTGTGTATATTCTTTATATCTTTCTTTTATCCCTGTCCTGTAAATAAGGATCCACAACTCTCAATAAAATATCCCTGGGCATTTGTTTTGCAATCATAGTCAATACCCTCTTCATAATGAGCTAGCTACTGGCTTTGCTACAAACACAAAACAAAACCGTAATGCATTGCAAAAGCACAGTTGTCTGTTTCCAGCAGATGAGCTAAGGTCCTCAAATAGGAGCAAGAGTGTATGTGTATGTGACTGTGTTTAATTTGCCTTGGGTAGCATGCAAGTCAAGGATTCTTTCTTTATTTTTTGAACAAAGCTGTTTTTAAGAACCCTGAATTTGCATGAAAAAGATGCTGGTCCCATTCAGTTTCACACATATATTGGGACCTTGGGGGTTTGAAGATATGGTTTGTCAAGGGACTGCTGAACCCAAGGGCAAATGAGATGACTATAAAAAAAGGCAGACCCATTTATTTTTAATACTTTGATTAAGTTGATAATTTGAGCCCAGAAATGGGAACATCTAGAAATGCTGAGATTTTTTTTTTTTTTTTTTTTTTT
>NW_027397064.1:93697314-93764055 GCF_003265705.2 Callorhinus ursinus
TTTTTTTTTTTTTTTTTTTTTTTTGCATTTATTCTGCAGAATTTACTCCCGGGCCATAAGTTTTTGTTTCTTCAGTTTCTTCTGGGATATCTTTTTCTTCTGTGCAACCTCCTCTTCTGGTTTAGGAACAATCTGCTCTTTTTCAGTAAGGATCATCTCAATGTGGCAGGGAGAGCTCATGTATGGGTTAATCCGACCATGAGCCCTGTACGTTCTACGCCGCATCTTGGGGGCTTTGTTCACCTGGATGTGCTCAATGACCAGAGAATCAACATCTAAACCCTTAAGTTCAGCATTACTCTCTGCATTTTTAAGCATGTGCAGTAAAAATTCAGCACTCTTCTTGGGCCACCGACCCTGTGTCCAGCCCCACTGTTTGGCCTGGGCACACCTACCAACGCCACCATTGTAGCGACGGAATGGCACACACTGCTTCTGTAAAGTGACGTCCTTCAGATACTTGGTGGCTTTTCGGATATGCATACCCTTGATGGCCTGGGCAGTTTCACGTGTGTTCTTAAAGTGAACACGAAGATTTGAACCTCTTGATTTACATGATTTCGTAGGGTTTTCTGGGTCAAGCGAATAGCGAACCATTTTCAGAGGTCACCTCAGGCCGCTTAGGGGGAAGAGAAATGCTGAGATTTTTACCGTAGATGGTTTCACCTATCAGATGACTCCGTCACTTCCTTAATTTTTATCAAGAATGACAACTCTTTCATGCAAAAATAAAATACATTTCCTACTAAAAACAAAAACCCTGCAAACACATGGAATACCAATGATATGAAAGATTTGGGAGATAGAAAGTGCCAAACCTCAAGAAAGTATCCTTTCCTGTGTTTTGTTTTTGTTTTTTTTTAGCCTTGAAATTCTCTTTTCAAAGGAAATAGGATTCAGAAACTTATGACATAAAGTAAGTCAAAATTAGGATGCTTTGCTTAGTGGGACTTAGATGGTACTGGTATTGTCCTGCCTACACCACAGAAAACCCCCCCAACTGTTACTTGCAAGCCTTCGACATGCCTGCTCCATGACATTACGCATATTGCATTTCCTGAATAAATGATTTAAACCAATAACAGAGCATGGTTTTAAAGAGACAGTTGTATTTGCTATTCTCGCGAATTCTGCTCATTCACTACCTAACTACTTTGAATCATGGTAGCTCCCAAGTAACTAGACTTAAGCCAGTTTATAGCTGATAAATAAGGAGCACTAGGTTGCAGGGCTTGGGTCGCAGATTGTCTTTTCTGTGACCCAGACTACGCCGAGATTCCTCATGTGTGCGTCACACATTTCAAACATGGCTATTTGAAATTGGGCACATCTCTGGTCACATGATGGTAGGTCAAACCCAAGCTGATGTTTCCAGTTTCTACATATTTATTTTGCTCTGTTTCCCCAAATCAACTGGCTTACATGCTCCCACTTTGAGGATGAGCCTTTCACATTGGTTCACTCACTATTTATTATATGCCTAAAATATAATCTGTGGGCAGAATATAAAATCCATGACATGAATATTTTCCTTCTTAAAAACTGTGTAATGGCTAAAACCATTAAATTTTTTTTTCAAAATGGAATTTTATAAGATTTCACATGAACTTATACCATGTGAAAATTCCTAATAGTGTTATAAAGGCAAACTCTTTTAAGGATAAAATAGTGATGTTCCTAACCTTTAAGCTGTGTGAGGACTCTTTCATCATTTAGTAGGATGATTGTGCTAAGATAAACTTTGCTGTGTTTGTAGGAATGTCATCTTTACGCTAAACTGCTCTTGTAAAAAATTAACATGCTATTAGCATATATATTCAATCTTGTGCTGAAGATTCAGCAATCAGGAATAATGATTCCAGGAAATTTTCTAGATCATTCTTCCATTTCTTCTTGTGGATCTTCTAGGTTAAGTTCTTGAAGTGTGGTCCTAGGATGCTGATTGTTCCTGAGACCCTTTCAAGAGATCTGAATCTGCAGAGAGAGAGAGAGAGAAAGAGAGAGAGAGTGTGTGTGTATGTGTAGTCTCCTTTAATTGTTCTGAGCAGTTGTTTTATAGTTTTCACTGTAGTTGTCTGACAAATCTTTTGTAAATTTATTTCCTAAGTATTTTATGTTTTGACACTATTGTAAATGAATTTGTTAAAATAGATTTTCTAGTTGTTTGATGCTAGTATGTAAAAACACAATTGGTTTTTGTGTATTGGCTTATATCTGTGACTTGCTAAATTCGCTTATTAGTTGTATGGTGGTTTTGTAGGTTCCTTAGTATATTCTATTTAGAAAATTGTCATCTGTGAATAGAGACAGTTTTACCTTCTCTTTTTTAATGTTCATGTCTTTTATTTTTCTTGCCTTATTGAACTACATAGGAGTTTTGCCCGTCTCTGGACTTTATATAAATGGAATCGTAAACTATATACTCTTCTATGTTTGCTGCTTTCATTCTTCCACATGCTTGTGGTATTCCATATGTTGTTGTGGTTAGGTACACATGACTCCTCCTCAGTACTTCCTGGTATCCCAGTGTATGGTTATGTAGAAGTTTACCCATTCTGTTGTTAATGGGGTGCACATTTTTAGTTTAAGGTGATAACAAATAGTGCATCTTTGAACATTCTAGTGCATGTCCTTTACTGAACATATATGTATATATGCATTTCTGTTGCATATATACTCAGTTGAATTGCTCAGTCATAGAGTATAGGGTGTGTTCTTCTCTGCTTTCTTTGTCCATATATCTACCGTGTGTTTATTTTTCATATTAAACCAGAAGTCAAGTCATATCCTTCTCTTTCCAGTCTTTGCTCCTTTCATCTGCTCATAAGGACTTGGGTCAGAGAACACAGAGATTTCTGCCTAGTTCACCTCATAATGAGGCACATGATTTCATCTCTTCCTGGCTTCTTTCTCTTGACTTTGTTGCCCTCTCCCACAAGGTCTATGCATGGGTCCTGCCCCAGGCTCCTAAAACTTGTTCTCCTCAGGGATCTCCTGGTCCTAGTTTTATTCCATCTAATCTGTCTCTTTAGGCACTAATTCAAAGAGAACTATTCCTACTAAAAAACTGACTTAACTGTAACCAAACTAAAGCACATGCCTTCTTGGCAGTCACTGACATTTCAAAGACCCAAGCAGTTAGGGCTGGAGAAATCCTCTCACTCAGCTGGGAATCCAGTTGTTCCCTTGCTGCTTGCGGACAGCTGAATAGCCAGTCCTGTGTAGAGGGAAGGCTGAGGGATGAAATATCACACAAACGGTTTTACAACTTGATAACCGTAGAAGGATTTCAGGGAAAATCCTTCCTAATGCTAAGATTGGAAGATTACTGGAAGGGTTCCCTTACCCCTACTTTATCTGTAAACTTTTTTTCCTAAGAATCATTGAAAAGCTATCCAAAATGTAGTATCTATCACTTTACAAAGCATTCTTAAAATTTTGGTGAATATTAAATTTTTTTCTAAATGAAATCAGAATTATAATTATAAGGAATACAAAATAGGCCCCAATTGTAAAATAAAGAATGCTAAAATAAATGTTTTTAGATTTTACATATTTTCTAAGCCCTGAAAAAATGATAAGCAAAATTTTTATTTAGGATTTGTGAAATAAAGAAAACCTAAAGTTTGATCCTAATACAATTGATATGTACCAGCTGGGAGCTTGGTATGTTACTTAGCCTATCTGAGCCTCAGTTTCCAAATCTATAAATGGGAATAATAAAGCCTATTATAGGGTTGTTGTCAGGCTCATATAAGATTAGGTAAAATACTCAGCACAGTACTTTGATGTAGCAAGTCTGTAAATGATTTTTTTTAAAAGATTTTATTTATTTATTTGTCAGAGAGAGAGAGAGCACAAGCAGGGGGAGTGGCAGGCAAAGAGAGAAGCAGTCTCCCCACTGATCAAGGAGCCTGATGCGGGACTCGATCCCAGGATCGTGGGATCATGACCCGAGTCGAAGGCAGATGTTTAACCGACTGAGCCACCCAGGTGTCCCTGTAAATGATTTTCTGTTATCATTTCAAAAATTGTGCAGATTCAAGTCTGTTTGCCTTTTAAAATTCACGATCGGTAAAGAGCAACAAAAGAAAAATAATTGTATGTAAGCAAAGTTGATACAGAAAGGACCACTGAAATATTTTAGCCACGGGAACATTTGTTTCCAAATTATATATGTTCATGAACTTAAAGGGAAGCTTTTACTTAGCATTCCGGGTTTATTTGGATTTTATAAAATCCAAGGCAAAAAAAAAAATCTCTTTCATGACACTCAATGAAAACAATGCACGAATGACTTTAAATATTTATAGAAAGTTTAGTGGAGGAAGTGAGCTAAACCAAGGAAGGAGTTCCTCTGGAGACCTCAAAAGAATGTTTCAAAGCCATGCCAGTGTACCTCTACCCTGAGAAGAATAGGCAACCAACCATGTGCTTTTGTTTCCCCAGGGAGAAGTTGGCCGTGGCCCGGCTGCAGCGAGAAGTTGCCCAAAGAAGAAGTGAGGGGGCCATGGTAAGTGCTGGCTGGTCTTTCCTGATCCTGCACCTCCCTTCCAAAGATCTCTGGCTGGAAGGGCATTTTGGTCTCATTAAGGATATCTAAGGAAAATATTTGCTTGCAGCCAACTTAATGATGTATTGGTAAATAATGTGCTTCTAATGCGGTTTGGACAGTTCTGCCATTTGCAGACAGGGAGAGAGGGAGGGAGAGGGGGAGGGAGGGGCGGTATTAATTGAGAAAAAGAAATAACTATCTGGGCTTTGAAGAGGATGTTCAAACATTCAGATGGTTATATAGCTTTATTTCCTGAAGACCCCGGCTTCCAGCTGTGAGCACAGTGTCAGTAAATGAGCAATTATAGGTTTTCAGCTAAGAACAGTTCAACATAGCTCAAGCCTGTCGGTTCTTTGAACTTAGAAACAAACAACCTAAAGGAACACAGAGATTTTTGCTAATGTAATTGTCTTCTGCCCTTTTCTTTCTCTGCACTCTTGCAGTGTATTTCTCCCTGTCCTTCCCAGTGTGTGCCGTTCAGAAAACTGATGTTTCCTTGTGTTTTGAATTGTACTAAAAATCAATATGGTTGTTTTGGTCCATAGCAACTTCATTTTATAGACTGTCTTTGCGGAAGTATCTGCCCGCGTGCCGCTCTAACATCAGAGATGACTGCCTGGGGTCCCAGGGTGCATACATGTGTGAATTAACTGCTGCTCCTTCCTCTGAGCAAAAAATAGAACACAAGATTTTTTTCTCACTTAAGACAGAACAATGATACAAGTGCAATTTTTCAGCACAAGAATTATCTTCTTTTAAAAAAGAGAAGTGACACGTTTTTAGACCCTTCAGGCTGCTTCTGTTTGATTTCATGAGAGTTAATTGACAATCCATACCCCGAAAAGAATAAGAAATTGGTAAAAATATGCTGGCCTCACACTTCTCTCAGGGAAGGTAAAGGTCTGGAGCAAGAGACTGAATGTTTAGTGGGTTCTGGATTGGTGCAGTGGCCTTTGAGTATGCTAAAATACTTAGGTGATCACATCGTTTGCAATTCTGGTGATCTCAATACAAAGAGAATCTTAAATGTTCAAACAATAGGAAACAACTGCTCACAAGCATTTTTGAGCAGTGAAATGGAAATAGGCTGGAGAAAATGAATGTTTAGTCAAATAGTGAACTAAAAATGCCCAATCTGGACTTTGACGGTGTTGGGGTATGTGTACGGGCTAGGCCATTCTGCGATGTTTTAGTGTTTTGTTTCGGGCCAGCTCCTGTTGTACACGTTGTTAGCTATGTCCTAAATGAATGGGAAGAAGTGACAACTTTTCTAGGTCTCAATTTTTTATATATATATATTTTTTTTAGGTCTCAGTTTTTTCATCTTCAAAATGAGAAGTTTGCAATTTTATGATGACCTTAACTTAGTGGATCATGCCACTGAACATTTGTTATGTAAAGTTTTTTTTTTTTTTTTAATTTTTGTATTTATGTTATGTAGTTTTTATGACGGGGAGCTTTTCCTAGTAATAGCTAAATGCTATTTAAGCTCATGAGCACAGGCCTCTAGAATGTCTCTTTCTGACGCCAGTGAATGGATCTCAGCTGATAATCTAAGGCATATAACTCACTAGTCTTCAACAAGATAAAAACCCCTTTCCAAAACATTGTAGAATAATTGTTCAGCGTCGAAAATACCCAGAAAACACCACAAGGACACAAAAAGGTTACTCTCCTTGCTCAAAAAACAACTTGGCAAATGTTTCTGGTATGTTATTATTCTTATTTTAATTATGGTAATGAAAAGTCACACTTACGTGTTGATTGATTTAACAAGTATTCATTGAGCACTCACTCTGTGCCTGGCACTGTCCTAGGCCCCGGGGAAACATCAGTGGGAAAAAAAAAAAAAACAGGCAAAAATCTGAGAGCTTACATTCTCGTGGTTGTGAAGACAGACACTGAATGTATTTAGTGTGTTAGATGGTGAACAAGATCGGGGTAGGAGAGATTGGGAGTTCTAGGGCATCATTATTTTAAGTAGAGTTTCATAGAAGTAAATCACTGAAAAGTTAGTATTTGAGCAAAACTTGAAGGAGGCAAAAGAGTGAACCCTGGTGATATCTGGGGGAGGATCATTCTAGGCTGGGAGACCAGCAGGTACAAAGGCCTGGGGTGCCTGAGGAAAAGCCTGGAGACAGGCTGGCTGGAGGGTAGTCGGTGGGGAGAGAGTCAATAGTAGAAGATAAAATCAGTGAAATGATGGGGGACAGAGGGGTAAGCCAAGGATCTCTGGCTCATGCTGTGAGTGATAGGAGCCATTGAAAGGCTTTGTGTAAGGCAGTGACATGATGTGATTTACTATTATTCATGAAACCGTTTACTCCCATTCCATAATTTATCACATCTCAATTCCTTAAAGACACCACAAGCCCTAATTTTCATTAATCCCCTTTATTTTGTTTCTTGTCCCTCTTTCTCAATGTTTTTCTCCTCTTTCCTTACCTCTGAGTTTTCTACTTAATTACATGCTTCAGCTTTTCTCCTAGGATTCATTTATTTCTGAAGTCCTGATTCTTTCAGTATCTGACAGCCCCCAAAGTCAGGCAGTTCTCTTCATCCTCTAAATTTGATTCTTGTGTTACAAGCGCAGAACTTTTGTCATGTCTGTAGCAGAACAGAAAAGCAGTTCATCACAACCGTATCACATTATTTAAAGACTACTATTTACAGGATTCTTTATTTTTATCCACATGAAAGGAAAAATGGTATGGCAAGTTAAGTAAGTATTGTGAAAAAAAAATTTAATTGAGGCAGGTGTTGATTTTTAAAATCATCAATGAACGTTTTATAATCAAAGTCTTAAATGTAAAATGCGAATTTTAAAAATTTGACTTCATGCAATAAATCTCCTTACTTACAAGTTTTAAAATAGTATTCAAGGCTCCATTTTTGAGAGGTTTATTTTCTTTTTTTAATACACTTTTTATTTTGGAATAATCATAGCCTTAAAGGAGGTTTCACATCTGCATCCTCCTGATCCAGTTTTCTGACGTTAATGTCTTTCGTAACTGTGGCATGATTCTCACAAGTAAGAGATTACCACTGGCATGTTGCTATTAATCATACTTCAGATTTTATTAGAATTTCACCAGTTTTCCCAATAATTTCCATTTTCTGATTTACGATTCAATCCAGAGTACCACATTTCATGTAGAGAGATTGCTTTTTAATGGCTAGTTGATACAAATGTGGGGATAAAAAGACCTTGAGCTTGGGAGTGAGGCAGGTCTGGATTCAAAATCCACCTCTGCCAGTAGTTAGCTGTGTGGGCATGGGCACATTACTAGTTTTTATCAATTCTGTCCATTCTTTTGCTCTGTTGACCTAAATATTTATTTGGGGAAGCTTTCTTTCAGCAATTAGATATTTCATATTTGTTTCCTTTGCTCTTGACTCTTTCATGACATAACTCACTATTGTTTTTACACTTACTTTTCATTATTTTTCACAAACAGCTGTACGATCATGTTTCTCTTCATTCTGGGAGATTCTGTTACCGCTTATACTGCCTAGCACTGGTTCCGTTTACATATAAAATCTATTCTGTCCTTAAGACTTTAATGTCATCCTAAATTTGGCTATATGTAAAAAGGCCCATTCTACCCCAAGAATATAGATATTCATTATCATTATCTTTTAGAAAATATATAGTTTTTCTTTTTTCTTTCCTGTCAATCTTGGCATCATCTAGATGGAATTAAGTTAGTGTGAGGCAGGGATCAAAAGGAATGTTTTCCCAAAACCATTTATTAAACAGTCTAAACTTTACTGTCCCTCTTATTGTATTCCAAATACCCATATTAATCTACATCAGTGCCTGGACAGCTTATACTTTTCCATTAACCATTATTGATTCTTACATGATTCTAAATTGTTTTAATTACTAGAAATTGATAGTTTACTTAATATTTTGTAGATTATTTCTGATTATACTTTTTCCTCCAAACTTGCAAAGACAATTTTATTTATGAATAGCAATAAGAATTTATGAATTAAAATACGTGTTTAGATTTTAAAAATAGTAAAGAGCACTTTTATATGCACTTACAACACAACAAAATATTGTAGTAAGACCATTTCAAAATGACATGAAAAACAGCTTAAGTATATTTGCTGTTTTCTTCAATTTATATTAAAGTTTTAGAAGAATATCACTTCTGCCACTGTTTAACTTTGTTTTTTATCAAAGCGATATTAATGTCCACAGAACACTAATATTCTATCAAACATAATTTTTAAAATGCTTGAGCTAATTATGCAAAATCTTAGATACCCTATGGTTCCTTCTCATCTCATTGGGTAATTTCTACTTGGGAAAAAGAAAAATATTAATTCTTGATTGCTGATCTCAAGGCACTAAGGAGACAGAGGAAGCTCATTTGCCCTGTTGTAAGATTCCCTTTTTTTCTGCACCTAGGTATTCAGATGTTGCCTGGATGTTACCATACTGACCATTACCTAAATTCATAATCATAACCTCCCTTTTTTTCTCACAATGAACTTCCAAGGAGTAATGGTCAAAGATTGGGATATTGAGAGAATAGGAATTTGTAGAAAAAACAGAAGAGTTTGAGGAAATAGGGAGATCAGAATCCCTGGACTCTCTGACATCCTTGCTGGAGGACAGGGCAAACTTAGGGCAACAGAAGCCCTCACTACATCTTGCTCATTCAGTGCCACAGTGTGAACAGCCAGCTACGGTGCCGACCCTGGAGTTGGCTGGGTTGGTGATACAAACTTGGGGAAAGAAACACGTATAGAGGGGCATCTGGGTGGCTCAGTCGTTAATCGTCTGCCTTCGGCTCAGGTCATGATCCCAGGGTGCTGGGATCGAGTCCCCCATCGGGCTCCCTGCTCAGCGGGAAGCCTGCTTCTCCCTCTCCCACTCCCCCTGCTTGTATTCCCTCTCTCGCTGTGTCTCTGTCAAATAAATAAAAAAAAAAAAAATCTTAAAAAACAACAACAACAACACATATAGAACCTTCACCTCTGTGGCACAGTGTTCAATACCTATTATTTAAACTAGAAGAGATCATTCCTCTAAAGAGACACATATGAAAACAGGAACATTGCACGCAGTTCAGGTGACATGGCCTTGGTGAACTATCAGGGTTTTGCTTTGTATGCCCTTCTTGACATTGCTGAACAGCTCTATAGACAACTGTATAGTCTGAACTCTGACAGACAGACTTCTAAAAAGGGGAATTCAGAGTTTGGAAACCCAAGAGTAAGGGGGCATAGAGCCATTGTCTCTAAGAATACCAGTTCTTACTACTAGTTTTCTTGGGGCCAGGATTTGGTTTTGATAGAAGTTTGTTGTTCACAATAGCCCAGTAGGTCATACATCTGATTTTCTAACTGATAGTAGTCAAAGGAAGGAGGTTAGGTTGGGACCAAGGTCAATTAAGTGTTTCTTTTTCCTTTTTTAAAAGATACAGTTAGCATACAATATTATATTAGTTTATGATGCACAACACATGATACGGGTGTATATAGTGAAATGGTTACCACGGTAAGCCTAGTTAACATCCATTACTATACATAGTTCTAGATTTTTTTCTTTTGATGAGAATTTTTAAGATTCTCTTAACAACTTGCAAATATAAAAATAAAGCATTCTTAACTATAGTAATCATGCTATATATTCTAAGGATTTTTTTAAATTTTATAACTGGAAATTTATACATTTGACCACCTTCATCCATTTCACCCACCCCCACCTCTGGCATCCACTAATCTGTTGTATTTATGATTTCATTTCTTTGTTTTTTTATTTTTTTAAGATTTCACAAATAAGTAAGGTCATATGGTATTTGTCTTTCTCTGTCTGACTTATTTCACTTAGTGTATTGCTCTCAGGGTCCATCCACATTGTTGCAAATGGCAGGATGTCCTTTTTACGGCTAATAATATTCCACTGTATAAATATATATACTATATTTTCTTTATCCCTTCATCTGTTGATGGACACTTAGGTTGTTTGCATATCTTGGCTGTTGGATATAATGCTGCAGTGAACATGGGGGTACAAATATCTCTTCAAGATAGTGATTTTATTTCCTTTGAATAAATACCCAGAAGTGAAATTGCTGGATCATATGGTACTTCTATTTTTAATTTTTTGCAGAACCTCTATACTATTTTCCACAGTGGCTATACCAATTTATATTCCCACAAGCAGTGCACAAGGATTTCCTTTTCTCCACATCAGTGACGACTTTATGTCTTGTGTGTAATAGTCATTTTAATACTGTTGTGTTATTGTGAGGTGATATCTCATTGTGGTTTTGGTTTTTACTTCCTGGATGAAAGTGATGTTGAGCACCTTTTCATGTGCCTATTGACTATCTCTAGGTCTTCTCTGAAAAAATCTCTATTCAGCTCCTCTGCCCATTTTTTAATTGGGTTGTTTTTTGTTATTGAACTGTTTCAGTTCTTTGTGTGTTTTGGATATTAGCCCTTTATCAGATAAATAACTTGCAAATATTTTCTCCTGTTCTATAGGTTGCCTCTTCATTTTGTAGGTGGTTTCCTTTGCTGTGCAGAAGCTTTTTAGTTTGATACAGTCCTGTTTGTTTATTTTTGCTTTTGTTGCTGTTGCTATTTGGTGTGCTATTCAAAAAAATCATTGCCAAATTAATGTTATGGAGCATACCCCCTATTTTTTCTTGTGGCATTTTAATGGTTTCTGGTATTTCATTCAAGTCTTTAAGCCATTTGAAGTTGATTTTTATGTGTGGTCTAAAATAGTGGTCCAGTTTCATTCTTTTGCATATGAATGTCCAGTTTCTCCAGCACGAGTTACTAAAGAGACTGTCTTTATCCCTGTTGTTTACTCTTGATTCCTTTGTTGTAAATTAATTGACCAAATATGCATGCATTTATTTCTGGACTCTCTATTCCATTCCGTTGATCTATGTGTCTTGTGCCAATGTCATACTGTTTTAATTGCTATAGCTTTGTAATATAATTCTTCTTTCTCAAGATTGCTTTAGCTATTCAGGGTCATTTGTAATTCCATACAATTCTGAGGATTGCCTTTCCTATTTCTGTGAAAAACGCCATGGGGATTTTAATAGGGATTGCATTGAATCAATGGATTACTTGGGTAGTATGGACATTAGAACAATATTCTTTCAGTCACTGAGCACAGAATATCTTTTCATTTATTTGTGTCACCTTCAGTTTCTTTCATGAATGTCTTAACAGTTTTCAGCATACAAGTCTTTTACCTACTTGGTTAAATTTATTCCTAAGAATATTATTTTTTGGTGCAACTGTAAATTTTTTTTAAATTCCTTTCTGGTCACCATTAGTATATTGAAGTTCAACTGTTTTTTGAAAATCTGTGTTGTTAGTGGCACGAAAAGTTTAGATTTGTCTTGTTGTGTTGGTATGCTGATGTTAGAAGCAGTCATTGCAGTTGAGTTTGAAGTATCATCCAAAGAAGAGAAACATCTGGGATGGCATGTCATTCACAGTGCTGAAATATATCCACCTTATATATCTGGAAAAAAGAGAACTTTGTTTTCCTTACAAAAGCCAACTTAGAAAGTCATATCTACTTGGCTTTTAATTTATTAAGAGTTTAGAATAGTAAGTGTTAAACTTTAGGACATATTTCTGTATATATGCTAAGTTTTGGAAATAGGCCCTGCATATTATTTTGCTCATTTATTTTTTCAGCATATCCAGCAGAGAATATAATGAGGTCCTTGCTTTCATAAAATGTAAAAAAAAAATTAAATGCTTATTATACAAATACATCAATGTCATACTTTTCATGATCCCCTTTCAGTCAGTAGTATCAGAAATCAATAACAGACAAAAACTTTTAAACAATTCTGAAAATTAAAATATAATATTTTAAGTAATTCATTTTTAAACAAATTTAAAAGGGAACTTAAAAATATTTAAACTCTGACAAAGCACTACTTTTGAGATGTAATCAGATTAATACTTAGAGTGAAATGTATAGCTTTAAATTAAATGCACGAAATAGGCAAAGAATAGATTTAAAATGGATTAGTCATCTAATCAAATAGTAATAAAGAATAATAAAATACACCTAGATAAAGAAGAAATAATGAAATAGAAATGAAAATGAAGAAATAGCATAAAATTGGCAGCAATACTAATTTATCTACAAATAAAAATGATAGACCATTGGACCATATGGACACTGGGTATTTGATATTGCATTATTAATATTTAGGTATACTCTTGTTATTATGGTTATTTTAAAAAGAGTCCTTATTGTTTAGAGATGTATGCAGGAATATTTGTGTAAAATGCCTAGGTTTGTCCAGGTTTCTGTGATGTCTGGCTTTATTTCAAAGTAATACTGGAAGAGGGAAGTTGGCCATTTAGAGGAAACAAAATTGTTCATATATGGTAACTATAGAAGTTGAGGATTTATTATAATTTCTTCTTTTATAAATGTTAAAAAAATTGTTAAAAGTTTTAAAAAATGTTCTTCCTAAAAGGTTACCAGGCTTCGATGGTTTTACAGAGTTCAACCAAACCTTTAGTGAAGGAGATACTGTTTTATACAGATTGGTGCTGAAAAAGAAAATGAGAAATATCCGAGCTCATTGTTTAAAAATAAGCTTTTCATTTTAGAACAGTTAAATATTTCCAAAAAAAAAATGACAGAGATAATACAGAGAGTTCCCATACGTCCCATACAGTTTCTCCAACTATTAACATCTTACATTACTGTGGTACATTTGTCACAATTAATGAACCAGTATTGGTACATTATTATTAATTAAACACCACAGTTATTCAGATTTCTCTAGTTACACCTTTTTCTCCTTCAAAATGCCAGCCAGCATACACAATACATTCAGTTGCATGTCTCCTAAAGTTCTTCTTGGTTGTGATAGATTCTCAGACTTTCCTTGCTTTTGATGAACTTCGCAGTTTTGAATACTGGTTAGGGATTTTTAGGGATTTGTCTCATTGAGATTTGTCTGATGTTTTTTAATGATTATGTTGGGATATATTTTTGAAAGATGGACTACAAATTAAAGTGTCATTTTCACCCCATCATTATCCAGGTTGCATACTATCAATATAATTTATGACTGTTGAGGTATATTGATGACCTGGCTGAGGTAGTGTTTGCTAGGTTTCCACTGTGAAGTTTCTCCCCACCCACTCCCTTCCATACTGTACTCTCTGGATGGAAGTTACAATGCATAGCCCATACTTGCGATTTGAAGAGTTATGTCTCACCCCCTTGAGGGTGGAGTATCTACGTAAGTTATTTTGGATTCTTCTGCATGATATTTTTGTCTCTTCTTCCTCATTATTTTCAGTCATTTACCTATATTATGAATGCATTGATGTTTACTTTATATGTAGGCTTATCCACCAATATAAACTACTTTTTTGCTAAAATTGTTCCAGCTTGGGGCATTAGGAGCTACTTTCATTGGCTCCTGTGCCTATTGACACACTACCATCATTGTTTTTGTTGGTTGTTATTTCCTTCTCTTGTTTTTCCTCTAGTTTCAGTGAGATGTAATTGACATATACCACTGTGTAAGTTTGGGATTTACAGCATAATGACTTGACTTACATGTACTGTGAAATGACCACAGTAAGTTCAGTTAACATCCATCACCACATACAGATACTATTATAAATATTTTTTCTTTTAAAGATTTTATTTATTTGACAGAGAGCTAGAGAGCACAAGCAGGGGAAACAGCAGGCAAAGGGAGAGGGAGAAGCAGACTCTTGCTGAGCAGGGAGCCCGTTGTGGGGCTCGGTCCCAGGACTCTGGGATCATGACCTGAGCTGAAGGCAGACGCTTAATGGACTGAGCCACCCAGGCGCCCCTATTTTTTTGTGATGAGAACTCTTAGGATCTACTCTTAACTACTTGTATATATTATATAGCAGTGGTAACTACACTTACCATGTTACACATTTTTCTCCAGTACTTATTTATCTTATAACTGGAAGTTTGTGCCTTTTGACCACTTTCATCCCATTTCACCCTTGCTGCCATAATCACAAATCTCATCTTTTATTCTTTGAGTTTTTTTTAAATTTTGATTCCACATATAAGTGAGATCATGTAATATTTGTCTTTGTTCGACATAACTTTTTTATTTTTAAAGATTTTATTTATTTGACAGAGAGAGACACAGCGAGAGAGGGAAGACAAGCAGGGGGAGTGGGAGAGGGAGAAGCAGGCTTCCCGCTGAGCAGAGAGCCGGACGCGGGGCTCGATCCCAGGACCCTGGGATCATGACCTGAGCCGAAGGCAGATGCTTAACTGACTGAGCCACCCAGGCGCCCCTGTTTGACATAACTTTAATTAGTGTAATGCTCTCAAGGTCCATGCATATTGCCATAAGTGGCAGGGTTTCCTCATTTTTTATGAATTAACAGTATTCCATTACATATGTATGTGTATGTATATGTGTGTGTGTGTGTGTATATATATATATATATATATATATATATATATATATGCGCCACACTTTCTTTATCCATTCATCCATCAGTGGACACTTAGATTGTTTCCGTGTCTTGGCTATTGTAAATAATGCTGCTATGAACATGGAAGTACACATATCTCTTTGACATAGTGATTTCATTTCTTTTGTATATATTCTCAGAAGTGAAACTAATGGATCATATGATAGTTGTGTTTTTAATTTTTTGAGGAAACTCCGTGCTGTTTTTCTTAGTGGCCACACCAGTTTAGAGTCCCATCAACAGTGTGTGAGAGTTCCCTTTCCTCTACATCTTCACCTGTCTTTTGTCTTTTTGATGCTAGATCATTCTAACCGGTGTGAGGCGGTATCTCTACTGTTTTCACTTACATTTCCCTAATGATTAGTTATGTTGAACATCTTTTCATTTACCTGTTGACTACTTATATATTTACTTTGGCAAAGTGTCTGTTCAGGTCCTTTGCCCATTTTTTTAAATTTTAATTTTTTTCCTCTTGAGTTATATGAGTTGCCTGTATATTTTGGATATTAACCTCTTATCAGATATGTGGTTTGCAAATATTCTTAATCATTGCATATATTGTCTTTGTCATTTTTTTTGGTTGTTTCTTTTGCAGTGCAGAAACTTTTTAGTTTATTATAGTCTCACTTGTTTATTTTTCATTTTGTTATTTGTGCTTTAGGTATCATATGAAGACAATTGTCAAGAATTCTATTAAGGAGCTTTTTTTCTTATGTGTTCTTTGGGTAGTATTGTGGTTTTGGGTTCTATATTTCAGTCTTTAATCCATTTCATGTTAATTTTTGTGAGTAGGAAAGATAGGGGTCTAGTTTCATTCTTTTGCATGTGAATATCTGATTTACCAACACTGTTGTTAAAGAAACTCTTTTTTCCACTATTTTTGGCTGCTTTATAAAATTAGTTGACTACATATGCTTAGGTTTATTTCTGTTCAGTTCTGTTTCATTGTTCCATGTGTCTGTTTGTGTGCCAGTATCATACTGTTTTAACCACTGTGGCCTTATGATACAGCTTGATGCCTCCCACTTTGTTCTTCATTTTCAGGTTTGCTTTAGCTATTTGTTTTTTTGTTTTGTTTTGTTTTGTTTTTTTGGTTCCATATAAATTTTAGGATTGTTTTTTCTACTGTAAAAAAATGCCACTGGAATCTTTATAAGGATTGCATTGAACTACAAATGGCTTTTGGAAATATTGCCATTTTAACAATATTAATTCTTTCAGTTTATGAACATGGGATACCTTTCTTCCCCCCTCTCTCCTTCCTTTCTTTGTTCCTTCCTTTTTTCTTAGCGCTTTCTTAATTTCTGCTGTTGCAAGATGCTTTGGTCTCATCTTGTATATTTCCTGCCACAGTGTTAGAATTAGCCATTTCCCTAAAGAGCACTGTTTCCTTTTATGACAAGGGTATTTAAAAACCAAGATACAAGTGCTAGGTGCCAACTCACTTTTATGATGCTTGATTTTAAAGTGGTATTTATTCTAGGAATGTAGTGATTGCTTAACATTAGGAAAGTGATTAATATAGTTGACAATGGTAATAGATTAAATAGAGAAAATAAGACTTCACTAGATACGGAATAAAACTTTTGATAAAATTCAATCCCGGTTTATATTTTTTAAAAAAAAATATAGTCAGCTAAGAATAAAAGGACATTTCTTTAAATTGATAAAAGATGTCTAGTGAAAATCTTCAGTAACCATTGTACTTACATGCTGAAAAGTTAGAAGTATTCCTTTTAAAATCTATAGCCAGATCAGGATGCCTTCTGTTACTGCTTTTCATTATACTTTAAGATAAATAAATGTTGGGGGGCCTGGCTGGATCAGTCAGTTAAACATCTCCCTTCAGCTCAGGTCATGATCCCAGGGTGCTGGGATCACATATTGCACCTGCTCAGCAGGGAGTCTGCTTCTCCTTCTGCCCCTCCCCCTCTGCTCTCGTGCTCTATCTCTTGCTCTTTCTCTCAAATAAATAAATCTTAAAAAAAAAGATAAATAAATGACATAAGAATTGGGGAAAAAAGCAAAATTTGTATTATTTGCAAATAATGGTTGTCTAAATAGAAAATCTAAAGTCTTCCTTTTTTAATTTTATTATGTTATGTTAATCACCATACATTACATCATTAGTTTTTGATGTAGTGTTCCATGATTCATTGTTTGTCTGTAACACCCAGTGCTCCATGCAGAACGTGTCCTCCTTAATACCCATCACCAGGTTAACCCATCCCCCCACCATCTTCTGCTCTAGAACCCTCAGTTTGTTTTTAAGAGTCCATAGTTTCTCATGGTTCGCCTCCCCCTCCAATTTCCACCCCTTCATTCTTCCCTTCCTGCTATCTTCTTTTTTTTTTCTAAACATATACTGTATTATTTGTTTCAGGGGTACAGGTATGTGATTCATCAGTCTTACACAATTCACAGCACTCACCATAGCACATACCCTCCCCAATGTCTATCACCCAGCCACCCCATCCCTCCCACCCCCACCACTCCCCAACCCTCAGTTTGTTTCCTGAGATTAAGAATTCCTCATATCAATGAGGTCATATGATACATGTCTTTCTCTAATTGTCTTATTTCACTCAGCATAACACCCTCCAGTTCCGTCCACGTCATTGCAAATGGCAAGATCTCATTCCTTTTGATGGCTGCATAATATTCCATTGTGTGTGTGTGTGTGTGTGTGTGTGTGTGTGTGTGTGTGTGTGTGTGTATGTATATATATATATATACCAAATCTTCTTTATCCATTCATCTGTCGATGGACATCTTGGCTCTTTCCACAGTTTGGCTATTGTGGACATTGCTGCTATAAACATCGGGCTGCACATACCCCTTCAGATCACTACATTTGTATCTTTGGGGTAAATACCCAGCAGTGCAATTGCTGGGTCGTATGGTAGCTCTATTTTCAACTTTTTGAGGAACATCCATACTGTTTTCCAGAGTGGCTGCACCAACTTGCATTCCCACCAACAGTGTAGGAGGGTTCCCCTTTCTCCGCATCCCCGCCAGCTTCTGTCGTTTCCTGACTTGTTAATTTTAGCCATTCTGACTGGTGTGAGGTGCTATCTCATTGAGGTTTTGATTTGGATTTCCCTGATGCTGAGCAATGTTGAGCACTTTTTCATGTGTCTGTTGGCCATTGGATGTCTTCTTTGGAAATATGTGTGTTCATGTTTTCTGCCCATTTCTTGATTGGATTATTTGTTCCTTGGGTGTCAAATTTGATAAGTTCTTTATAGATTTTGGATACTAGCCCTTTATCTGATATGTCATTTGCAAATATTATCTCCCATTCTGTCAGTTGTCTTTTGGTTTTATGGACTGTTTCTTTTGCTGTGCAAAATCTTTTTATCTTGATGAAATCCCAATAGTTCATTTTTGCCCTGGCTTCCCTTGCCTTTGGCGATGTTTCTAGGAAGAAGTTGCTGCGGCTGAGGTCGAAGAGGTTGCTGCTTGTGTTCTCCTGTAGCATTTTGATGGACTCGTGTCTCACATTTAGGTCTTTCAACCACTTTGAGTCTATTTTTGTGTGTGGTGTAAGGAAATGGTCCAGTTTCATTCTTCTGCATGTGGCTGTCCAATTTTCCCAACACCATTTGTTGAAGAGACTGTCTTTTTTCCATCGGACATTCTTTCCTGCTTTGTCGAAGATTAGTTGACCATAGAGTTGAGGGTCCATTTCTGAGCTCTCTATTCTGTTGCATTGATCTCTATGTCTGTTTTTGTGCCAGTACCATACTGTCTTGATGATGACAGCTTTGGAATAGAGTTTAAAGTCCAGAATTGTGATGCCACCAGCTTTGCTTTTTCTTTTTCAACATTCCTCTGGGTATTCGGGGTCTTTTCTGGTTCCAAACAAATTTTAGGATTATTTGTTCCATTTCTTTGAAAAAAGTGGATGGTATTTTGATGGGGATTGCATTGAATGTGTAGATTGCCCTAGGTAGCA
Source organism: Callorhinus ursinus (assembly GCF_003265705.2). Classification (NCBI taxonomy): domain Eukaryota; kingdom Metazoa; phylum Chordata; class Mammalia; order Carnivora; family Otariidae; genus Callorhinus; species Callorhinus ursinus. Next base: position 93,716,328 of record NW_027397064.1, read on the forward strand.
TTGACATCTTCACAATATTTGTTCTTCCAATCCATGAGCATGGAATGTTTTTCCATTTCTTTGTGTCTCCCTCAATTTCTTTCATGAGTATTTTATAGTTTTCTGAATACAGATCCTTTGTCTCTTTGGTTAGATTTATTCCTAGGTATCTTATGGTTTTGGGTGCAGTTGTAAATGGGATCGACTCCTTAATTTCTCTTTCTTCTGTCTTGTTGTTGGTGTATAGGAATGCCCCTGATTTCTGTGCATTGATTTTATATTCTGCCACTTTATTGAATTCCTGTATGAGTTCTAGCAGTTTTGGGGTGGAGTCTTTTGGGTTTTCCACATAAAGTATATCATCTGCAAAGAGTGAGAGTTTGACCTCTTCTTTGTCAATTTGAATGCCTTTGATTTCTTTTTGTTGTCTGATTGCTGTGGCTAGGACTTCTAATATTACGTTGAATAGCAGTGGTGATAGTGGACATCGCTGCCGTGTTCCTGACCTTAGGGGGAAAGCTCTTAGTTTTTTTCCGCATTGAGAATGATATTCACTGTGGTATTTTCGTAGACAGCTTTTATGATATTGAGGTATGTGTCCTCTATCCCTATATTCTGAAGAGTTTTGATCAAGAAAGGATGCTTTACTTTGTCAAATGCTTTTTCTGCATCTATTGAGAGGATTATATGGTTCTTGTTCTTTCTTTTATTAATGTATTGTATCACATTGTTTGATTTGTGGATGTTGAACCAACCTTGCAGCCCAGGGATAAATTCCACTTGGTCGTGGTGAATAATCCTTTTCATGTACTGTTGGATCCTATTGGCTAGTATTTTGGTGAGAATTTTTGCATCCATGTTCATCAGGGTTATTGGTCTGTAATTCTTTTTGATGGGGTGTTTGTCTGGTTTTGGCATAAAGGTAATGGTGGCCTCATAAAACGAGTTTGGAAGTTTTCCTTCCATTTCTTTTTTTTTTAGTTTTATGGTTTTATTAACACAAATATGATGTGCACCACAAGCTGTCTATTCATTTTCTTTGCTGCGCAGCCTGACGTTGGGATTGGTGACTCTGATTGCCAGCTGGGCTGCTCTTTCTACAATAGCTTTGCAGTTCTTGGAGGAGACATTGTGAGCAATCTCTGCACAGTAAAATTTGTTGCACATCAGCAGCACTTCAAGCTCCTTAACGTTGTGGACTAGGAACTTCCGGAAGCCACTGGGCAACATGTGCTTTGTTTTCTTGTTGCTCCCATAACCAATGTTGGGCATCAAGATCTGGCCCTTGAATCTTCTGCGCACCCTATTGTCAATGCCTCTGGGTTTCCGCCAGTTGCGCCAGTAACAGATGGCTGCCTCCGAGGAAGAGAGAGTCCTTTCATTTCTATGTTTTGGAACAGTTTCAGAAGAATAGGTATTAATTCTTCTTTAAATGCTTGGTAGAATTCCCCTGGGAAGCCATCTCGCCCTGGCTCTTGTTTGTTGGGAGATTTTTGATTACTGCTACAATTTCCTTAGTGGTTATAGGTCGGTTCAGTTTTTCTATTTCTTCCTGCTTCGGTTTTGGCAGTTGATACATCTCTAGGAATGCGTCCATTTCTTCCAGATTATCTACTGGCATATAGTTGCTCATAACATGTTCTTATAATTGTTTGTATTTCTTTGGTGTCGGTTGTGATCTCTCCTCTTTCATTCATGATTTTATTTATTTGGGTCATTTCTCTTTTCTTTCTGATAAGTCTGGCCAGGGGTTTATCAATCATATTAATTCTCTCAAAGAACCAGCTCCTAGTTTCGTTGATCTGTTCTGCTGTTCTTTTGGTTTCTATTTCATTGATTTCTGCTCTGATCTTTATGATTTCTCTTCTCCTGCTGGGTTTAGGCTTCATTTGCTCTTCTTTCTTCAGGTCCTTTAGGTGTAGGGTTAGGCTGTGTATTTGAGACCTTTCTTGTTTCTTGAGAAAGGCTTGTATTGCTATATATTTTCCTCTTAGGACTGCCTTTGCTGCATCCCAAAGATTTTGAACAGTTGCGTTTTCATTTTCATTGGTTTCCGTGATTTTTTTTAATTCTTCTTTAATTTCCTGGTTGATCCGTTCATTCTTTAGTAGGATGCTCTTTAGCCTCCGACTTTCCGACTTTCCTCTTGTGATTGAGTTCTGGTTTCAAAGCACTGTGGTCTGAAAATATGCAGGGAATGATCCCAATCTTTCGGAACCGGTTGATGCCTGATTTGTGACCTAGGATGTGATCTATTCTGGAGAATGTTCCATGGGCACTAGAGAAGAATATGTATTTTGTTGCTTTGGAATAGAATGTTCTGAATATATGTATGAAGTCCATTTGGTCCAGGGTGTCATTTAAAGTCTTTATTTCCTTGCTGATCTTTTGCTTACATGATCTGTCCATTTCAGTGAGGGGGGGTGTTAAAGTCCCCCACTATTACTGTATTATTTTCGTTGTGTTTCTTTGCTTTTGTTATTAATTCGCTTATATAATTGGCTTCTCCCATGTTAGGGCATAGATATTTACAATTTTTAGATCTTCTTGTTGGATAGACCCTTTAAGTATGATATAGTGTCCTTCCTCATCTCTTATTATAGTCTTTGGTTTAAAATCTAATTTGTCTGATAAAATTGTTTTCCACCCCCTCACTTTCAATCTGGAGGTGTCTTTGGGTCTACAATGAGTCTCTTGCAGACAGCATATTGATGGGTATTGTTTTTTAATCCAATCTGATAGCCTGTGTCTTTTGATTGGGGCATTTAGCCCATTTACATTCAGGGTAACTATTGAAAGACATGAATTTAGTGCCATTGTATTGCCTGTAAGGTGACTGTTACTGTATATTGCTTGTGTTCCTTTCTGGTCTGTTACTTTTAGGCTCTCTCTTTGCTTAGAGAACCCCTTTCACTATCTCTTGTAGGGCTGGTTTTGTGTTTGCAAATTCCTTTTTATTTGTCCTGGAAGCTTTTTAACTCTCGTTCTATTTTCAGTCACAGCCTAGCTGGATATAGTATTCTTGGCTGCATATTTTTCTAATTTAGTCCTCTGAATATATCATGCCAGTCCTTTCTGGCCTGCCAGGTCTCTGTGGATAGGTCTGTTGCCAATCTAATGTTTCTACCAATCTAATGTTTCTACCATTGTAGGTTACAGATCTCTTCTCCCGGGCTGCCTTCAGGATCTTCTCTTTGTCTCTGAGACTCATAAGTTTTACTATTAGATGTTGTGGTGTGGACCAATTTTATTGATTTTGAGGGGGGTTCTCTGTTCCTTCTGGATTTTGATGCCTGTTTCCTTTCCCAAATTAGGGAAGTTCTCTGCTATAATTTGCTCCAATATACCTTCTGCCCCTCCCTCTCTTTCTTCTTCTTCTGGGATCCCAGTTATTCTAATATTGGTTCATCTTATGGTATCGATTATCTCTCGAATTCTGCCCTCATGATCCAGTAGTTGTTTATCTCCCTTTTTCTCAGCTTCTTTATTTTCCATCATTTTGTCTTCTATATCACAATTCTCTCTTCTGCATCATTTATCCTAGCAGTTTGAACCTCCATTTTTTGCATCTCATTAATAGCCTTTTTGATTTCACCCTGCTTGGGTTTTAGTTCTTTTATTTCTCCAGAAAGGGTTTCTCTAATATCTTCCATGCTTTATTCAAGCCCAGCTAGTATCTTTATAATCATCATTCTGACATCTTACTAATGTCCCCATTGATTAGGTCCCTGGCAGTCGGTACTGCCTCTTGTTCTTTTTTTTTGAGGTGATTTTTTCTGTTTTGTTATTTTGTCCAGAGGAGAACAGATGAAAGAGAATAAAATGCTAACAGAGTAACAACAACCCCAGAAAAATATACACTAAACAAATCAGAAGAGACCTGAAACTGGGGGAAAAGAAAGGGAAAGAAAGAAAAAAGAAAAAGAAAAGAAAAAGAATAAAAAATAAGAATATGATCAAATATGATTAGAATGGTGTATAGATTATTGCCACACACTAGATTTTGGGTGTATTTTGGTCTGTTAGAAGAAAGTGTCTCTCAAAATTTTAATTAAAGAAAAACATATATGTATAAAAATAAGGGTAAATACGATGACAGATGGACTATGACCGTAAAGATGAAAATTATAAAAGATTTTATAAAAGGAATTGATAAGTTGGTTGAAAAAGAAAGAAGAGGAATTAAAAAAAAAGGGAGAGAATGTGATCAGGCAGGAGACTAGAACAAAGCCATACACTAGAGATTTAGGGTATATTTTGGTCTGTTAGAAGAAATTGTATCCCAAAATTTTAAAGAGAGAACAACTTATATATATATATATATATATATACCAAAAATAAGGTTAACTACTATGAAGGGATAAAATATGACTCTAAAAATGAAAAATAAAAATGATTTTTTTTAAAGATTTTATTTATTTATTTGACAGAGAGAGAGAGACAGCAAGAGAGGGAACACAAGCAGAGGGAGTGGGAGAGGGAGAAGCCGGCTCCCCACTGAGCAGGGAGCCCCATGCGGGGCTGGATCCCAGGACTCTGGGATCATGACCTGAGCCAAAGGCAGACGCTTAACGACTGAGCCACAAAAGGGATTGATAAGATTTGTTGAAAAAGGGAAAACGAAAATTAAAAAAAAAAAAGAAAAATAAAAAAATTAACTTTGAAAGACTAAAGAATCGGGGGAAAAAGCCATGAATTCTATGTGCAGTATTTCCCTAGTGCTGTAGTTCTGTCATTCTCATTGATCGGTAAACTTGGTCTTGGCTGGCTGTTCTTGATGGTCTTCTGGGGGTGGGGCCTGTTGCCGTTGTTCCCAAATGTCTTTGCCGGCGGCAGAATTGCCCCGCGTTTGCTGGTCCCTGCTAAGCAATCAGCTCGGGTTTGCTCTCGGGAGCTTTTGTTCCCTGCAAGCTTTCTGTACAGCTTTGGAGCATGAGAGTAAAAATGGCAGCCTCCCAATCTCCGCCCTGGAGGAGCCGAGAATTTGGGGTCCCCCTCCTCATTGCGTCCCCAGAGAAAAGCAATCAGTCACTCCCGTCTCCCCGGTCTCTGGCCGCTCTTCATGCTCACCCGGCCTGTGACCGAGCGTTTCTATCTCTGGCATCTGACCCGGTGTGAAGTCTCCAAACCCAGCCGATCCCTGCGGTGCGCTCCTGCGCCGCTCCTCCCCGGGGAGGAAGGGGAGTCTCCCTGGATCTGCCGCTTGTTGGGTCCCTGCTGGAGGAGCAGTGCCCCGACTGGGCCGCAGATCACAGTTTATGGCAACCCCGAGCTGAGAGCCCCCGCCTCAGCTCCGTCTCTGCAGCCGGCTTCCCTGCTCCGATACCTGGGAGCTCTGCCGCACTCAGGCACCCCCGGTCTTTCTGTGACCCCGAGGGTCCTGAGACCACACTGTCCCGCGAGGGTTCCACCCCCTGCTTAGACACTGGAGCAACGTCCCTTAGTGGAGCCGACTTCTAAAATTTCCGATTTTGTGCTCCGCGGCTCTATCACTTGCCAGAAGCGGCCGACGGAGGCCCCTCCCCCGCCGTCTATCCTCCCGAATATCGCCTCGGATTCACTTCTCCGCACGTTCTACCTTCCAGTAAGTGTTCGCTTCTCTGTTCAGAGAGTTGTTGCTACTCTCCTCTTCGATCTCCTCTTGAGTTCGTAGGTGTTCAGAATGTTTTCATCCCTATCCAGCTGAATTCCTGGGACCAGATGAGATTTAGGTCTCCTAGTCCTCCATCTTGCTCCTCCAGCTTAATCTAAAGTCCTCTTAAAACAAACTTTAAGAAGATTGTTGGATATAAAATGAATATACAGAAGTCAGTAGGAATTGAACACTTCAATTATCAACTCTTAAAGTGTGGTTTTTAAAAGATAGTACTTAAAATAATTTTTTATTAATGCCTATAGGAGTAAATCTAGAGTGGCAACACCTGGCTGGCTCAGTTGGTTAAGCAACCAGCTTTTGATTTTGTCTCACGTCACGATCTCAGGGTCTTGAGATGGAGCCCCACGTCCAGCTCCATGCTGGGCATGGAGACTGCTTAAGATTCACTCTCTCTCTGTTCCCCTTCCCTGTCACTCATTCTCTTTCTCTCCCGTAGAAAAAAATATTCTTACTCCCCATTCTTGGTGACCTCAGGCCTGGCTCGTGGTAAGATTTAGGTTAAATGTCCATTTTCCTTTTATTCCAAGTCACATATTGGACATAGAATATCTATCAGGATACTTGGAAACTATTTAGGATTTGTTCCATTTTTCAAACAAGGCAGGAATTTCAGAAGACTACTTAAGTATAAAGAAGAGCCTCATAGTCCCTTGTGAAGCTAAAATGGCCTTCTTTGCTTCTGTATTTTGTGTTTGAAAGTAGGCCAAAGAGGTATAGGACACCATGAAGGCACTTTCTCTTCTTCTTATACTTTTTAAAAATTGATGTAAAATTTACAATGAAATGCACAGATGTCCAATTTGATGAGTTTAAACACATGTATTCACTTGCAATACCAACACCCTGGTTGAGACATAGAATATTTTTATTACCGCAAAAAGTTCCCTCTTAACCCTTTACAGTTCTATACCTCCCCTTTGGTATACTTGATATATTCACACATTATTTTTGCCTATTTTTAAATTTTATATAAGTGTTATACACTATGTATTCTTTTGTGTTTTATTTCCTTCAACATTTGAGATTCATTCATGTATTGTATGTCTCAGTAGGTTTTACTTGTTTTTTTTTTTTTTAAGATTTTATTTATTCATGAGAGACAGAGAGAGAGAGAGAGGCAGAGGGAGAAGCAGGCTCCCAAGGAGCAGGGAGCCCGATGCGGGACTCGATCCCAGGACCCTGGGATCATGACCTGAGCCGAAGGCAGATGCTTAACCATCTGAGCCACCCAGATGCCCCTACTTGTTTGTTTTTTAATAGCCAAATAGTATTTCATTATATGAATACACCACAATTGGATTGTGCAAGTTTCCTTTTGGCAGATATTTGGATTTTTTTCCAGTTTGGTCTATTATAAATAAGGCAGCCATGAAATTCATGTACAGTTTTTTTTTGTGGTCATATCAGCCTATTATCACATACATGATTTTGTAAATACTTTGTTCCATTCTGTAGGTTTTCTTTTTGCTTTCTTGATAGTTTCCTGTAAAACGCAAAAGTTTTTAATTTTGAAGAACCCTAATTTATCCGTTTTTTCCTTTGTCACTTTTGGTGTCATATCTAAGAAAACTGCTTAACGAAGATCACAAAGGGTTTCCTCTAAGAGTTTTGTAGTTTTAGCTCTTACTTTTGGGTCTATTGGTGTATTTTTAGTTTCAGGGGTAGAATTTAGTGATTCATCAGTGGCGTATAACTCCTGGTGCTCATTCCATCAAGTGCCCTCCTTAATGCCTATCACCAATTACCCCAGCCCCCTCCCACCTTCCTTCCGGCAACCTTCAGTTTGTTTCCTAGAGTTAAGAGTCTCTTAAGGTTTGCCTCATTTTTTTTCAAGATTATTTTGACTATTCTAGGCCCTTTGCATTTCCATATGAATTTTAGGATCAGCTTGTTAATTTCTGTGAGGTAAAAAAAAAAAAAAAAAAGCCAGCTGAGATTTTGGTAGGGATTGCATTGAATTGATTAGATTGGTTTTGTTGACTTTTTGACCTCTTATGAATGAAATGTAGAGTACACGCTTTTTGTGTCTAATTTTTTCCCAGAGTATAATGTTTTTGATATTCATTGATGTCATTGTATGTATTAGTAGTTTATTCCCTTATATTGCTGAGTGGTATTTCTTTGTGTAAATACACACACTTCATCTATTCTCCTGTAGATAAACTTTTGTGTAGTTTCTAGTTGTAGGCCATATGAATTAAGCTACTGTGAACATTCATGTGTAAATCATTATTATGGGTATATATTTTTATTTCTCTTGGACAAATACCTAGGAGTGGAATTGTTGGATCTTATGTTAACTGTATGTTTAGTTTATAAGAAATGGTCATTTTGTTTTCCAAAAGAGCTGTTCCATTTTATATTTCCACCAGCAACATAGGAGAATTTTGGTCGACTGACATCCTGGCTGGTATTTAAAATTTTTAGTTTTTTTTAACTTTAGACATTGTCATTGATAACATGGTGGTATCTCATTGTGATTTAATTTGCATTTCCTTAATAACGAAAAATGTTGAGCACTTTTCACCCACCTGTTGTCCCTTTATATGTCTGGTAAATTGTGGTTATTTGAGGGAAATGAAAAGTTTTCTTACTGAGTTGCATGAGTTTGTTATATATATTGAATGTAAGTCTGTTGTCAAAAGAGGTGTTGCAGGGGCGCCTGGGTGGCTCAGTTGTTGGGTGTCTGCCTTTGGCTTGGGTCGTGATGCCAGGGTCCTGGGATCGAGCCCCTCATCGGGCTCCCTGCTCAGCGGGAGGCCTGCTTCTCCCTCTCCCACTCCCCCTTTCTTGCTGTGTCTCTTTCTGTCAGATAAATAAATAAAATCTTTAAAAATAAATAAATAAATAAATTGTGGAAACTCATCAAAATTAAAAAAAAAGAGGTATTGCAGACTTTTTTGCATTCTTTGGTTTGCCTATTCATTTGAAATAATGGTGTCTTTTGATGAGCAGAAGCATTTTAATATAGATGACATACTATTTATTGTTTGTTTTTCTTTCATAGTTTTTTCTGTAATCAGATAATCTTTCCATACCCTGTGTTGACTGAAATACCATTTTGTTTTTTCTCTAGAAGCTTTATGGGTTTGGGTTTATGTTTAGATCTTTGATTCATTGGGATTTAATTTTTGTCTGTGGTGTGAAGTAAGGCTTGGGGTTCCTTTTTAAAATTACAGATATCCACATGTTTTTGTATCATTTTTGAAATGACCTTGCTTCCTTTATTGAGTCACTTTGGTACTGGTTTTGGAAACCATTGCCTCTATATGTACAGCGCTATATTTGGATTCTCACCTCTGTTCCATGTGTCTGTTTTTTCTATCATTTGCAAATGCTGTATTGTTCAATTATTTTGAATTTATGATAAGCTCTAAAATAAAGTAGTGTAAGTCCTTCAACTTTTTTCATCTCCAAGATATTTTCACTATTCTAAGTCCCTTTAATTTCCATGCTGATATTAGAATAAGCTTATCAATTTCCTCAAAACACCTCCTGTGATTTTGTTTATACTAGTATTGAATCTTTAGATTAATATGGGGGGCAGAAGTGACATCTTAACAATATTGAATCTTTCAATTTTTGAACATAATATAAATCTGTTTAATTACATTTCCTTACTAACTCAGCAGTAATTTACAGTTGTCAACTCTTGAACATCTTATTATTAAATTTAATTCTATTTTCTGGGTTTTAGTCTTAATGAAATGAAACTTGTTTATTTTTCTAAATGTTGGTAATTCTTTCAGAACTTTAAAAATGGTATTCCACTTTCTTCTGGCTTCCATGATTTCTGATGAGAAATCTGTAGTGATTAGATTTGTTGTTCCTCAATTTTGGTCTCTGGTTGTTTTGTTTGTGTATTTGCTTTGTTTTGTCTTTAGTTTCCCACAGTGTGATTATGATGTATTGAAGCATAGATTTCTTTGAAATTACCATGTTTTGGGTTTATTGACCTTCTTGCATTATAATTTTATGTATTTGACCATTTATTTTCCACCCCATTTTTTTCTCTGTCCTCACACTGTGATTTTATGAATGCCAGAACTTTTGGTATTGTCCCACAGGTCTCTGAGTTTCTATTCAATTTTTTTTCTCTCTTGAACATACTGGACAATTTCTATTGATGTGTCTATCTTCACATTCATGGATTGTTTTTTGGTTGTCTCCATTCTGCTGAGTCAAACCAGTGAATATTTTATTTTGGTTTTTCTATTTCTCAGTTTTCTATTTTTTTTCCTATTTTTCAGTTTTTAACACTTTCTTTAGTCTTTGCATCTTCTATTTCTTTGGTAAGATATTCTGCTTCTCTACTCATTTCAGTGGTTTGCTCTTCCTTTTGAAAGAATGATCTATTTTCTTTTTTAAAGTCTTAAAAAAAACTTACAACATCTGTATCATCTAGGGGTTGGGGTTTGTTGATTATCTTTTTTCTCATGAGTTAAGATTTTCCCAGTTCTTCATATGTTGAGTAATCTTGGACTGTATCTCTCCGACATTTTGAATATTCTACCACGAGACTCTTGGTCTTACTTGAATATGAAGGAAAATGTTGACGTTTTTATTTATTTTAGCTGATCGTTTACCATCTTAGGGTCAAGCTTCAAGTTCTGACCTGCCTTCTGTGGGTTGTGATTCTAATGCCAGTTCATTTTTCATAGTGTTCACAGTAGTGTTTGGTTTTTTTCCATGTATGCACTGCCCAAGGGTCAGTCTCATTTTACATCTATTATTAGATATATTACTAAAATATAAATGCACATCTCAGAGGTAAGCATAGGAGTTTGTACACAACTTTATGGGATTGCTGATTTGATCATCTTTTTCTCCATGATTTCTTTGACATTATCTTACCTGCTTGGTTTCTCTTTTCTGATCCCTCATCTTGAAAGCTGAGGCTTTATTTTCCTTTTTCTTTGCACACTTTCCATGATTGCATCTGTGTTTGGAGTTAGGCAGTCAAAAGACAGAAAAAAGCTGTAGGAATTTGCCTTACACTGGTGTCATTGCAGCTCCTCTGGGAAGAAAGAAGGCTCCTGCTCCCTCATAATTTTGATACCTATTCTGCTATCTGACTGTCATCTGTCTACCACACCATCAGTGTAGAATTGCCTGGGGCTGGGAAGGAGAAAACGGAAACAGAAAACAACTAAATATTAAATATCCCCACTGTATCTAATCCTTATGGACTCCCTTTTCCTGCACCTGAGGCCAAGAAGAGAGCTGCTCTTGGAACTTAGTCCATACTTGGTATGCACTTCTGAGTTTTGGGCCATCTTTGATTCCAGGTCAGGTAATAACAGAGAGGAAAAAGTTGTAAAATCACTACTGGTCCAATAGAACTTCCATTCTCCTTCTCCAGTATACCTGCTGTCATCACTTTTCAGAGTCTTCAGTTAGCAGTTCTCTGCATTCTCCCAGGATTTATATTTCTATTCAGTGAAAGAGATGGGCTTGAGTATGCTTGCTCCCTTTCCTGGAAATGGAAATCCTAAGTGATTTTTTTAGACAAGAATTAGTAACTTTCCTTCAGTAGGGCTTGGATACTGAGCATTTTAGAGGCCCTGGAGATTTCTTTTGCTTTATCCGAACTGTCAGTATTTGGAAACGGGGTTGACATCAAATGTTTTTCTTTGATAGCATTTCAAGTCACTGGGGAGTACTCTTTGCTTCCTCATCCTGCTTTCAGCTTTTCTGTGCCTCTCTCCACTCTGCTGCCCTGCCCCCAGCATTAAGGGGTTGTATCAGTATATTCAGTGAAGATCTGGAGTGCCTGTGTCCCTCAGTTCTCATATTTATCCACAGCTTTAGGATACTCTATACATACGTCCTTTGGGGTAGTTCTCTCTTGGAGCTCAATTATCTTTCATCAGCATCTAACAGCCCATGCTGAGTACTTACTGAAAGCCAAGAGAGTGTTGGGGGTTTCTGTGCCCTGCCCTTGGCTTTCGTGGTCCTTGATACTCACATGCTTTTGGGAGATTGTCTCTCCACTCTTCTTCTGACCGGTAGTTCCAGGTGAAGGTTCAAGGAAGGGCTGACAAAAGTTGGCAGATGGTGCAGACTCTTTTTGTAGCTATGACTCCTAGGGATTCTAAATAAATACTTTAAACATTTATAAACATTTTTTTTTCTAGTTTCTCTAACTCCCATCAATGACAGATTTCTCTTCCATCCATTATCCTACTCAGGGTGAAAGCCGCCATAGGACTCTTCATTCCTTGGAGGGAGGGTTCATCCATTTCTGGATTTCAGTTTATTCGTGTTTCTTCAATCTTTAGTTCTCTAATGGGCTTTTAAAATTTACTTCATTTTTTTTAAAGATTTTATTTATTATTTTAGAGAGAGCACACATGCAAGCTGGGGGAGGGGAAGAGGGACAAGGAGAGAGAGAATCCCAAGTAGACTCCATGCTGAGCACAGGGCCTGAAGCAGGACTTGATTTCATGACTCTGAGATTGTGACCTGAGCCAAAATCAAGACGCTTAACCGACTGAGCCACCCAGGCACCCTAAGCTTTTAAAATTTATAATCTTGACTCTTTCAGACTTGTTTTCATTTTTATGGTGGAAACAATGTTATTTTGAAACTTTCTATATTTTATATTTGATTTTTTTCATTAATTTTTAGCTCCATTTGTTAAACAGACATCCTTTCTGTACTGAACTGCTTTGGAAAATTTGTCAAAAATTCTTTTCTAATTATCATTAAAATTCAATTTCAAGGGGCACCTGGCTGGCTCAGTTGGTTAAGCATCTCACTCTTGATTTGGGCTAAGGTCATGATCTTAGGGTTGCGAGATCCAGGCCCTGCACTGGGCTCAGCACTGAGCATGGAGCCTGCTTAAGATTCTGTCTCCCTCTCCCTTTTCCTTTCCCCTGCTCACTCTCTCTCTCTCTCTCCTTCTCTCTCTAAAAAAATAAAATAATAATAATTCAAAAATTTCAAAGTTTCAAAGTTTCCCATTTTCATGATATTCCAAGGAGCTATTGAAAGGTGCTGTGATGAAGTTCCCCTTTCAAAGGTAGTTATCTCAGGTTTTCACATTGGTTAATCCTCACCATCATTCTTCTGTGGACCAAACAAGGAAAATACTTCCTTGACTCTTTATGGAAAATTTTTGATATGTTAAGACTTAAATCTGCCCTTGTATTTTTTGTTTCTGTTTGTTTTGTTTTTCTTTCTGTACTTTATTTTTCCTGCCTTCCTTTAGGTTACTTAAACATTTTTTAGAATTCTATTTTGATTTATTTGTAATGTTTTTAATTATGTTTTGGTATAGCTTTCTAGTGGTTCCTCTAAGTATTACATTATATGTACTTATCAATCTGGAGGTATTGTCATTTTACCAGTTTAAGTAAAGTACAGAAATTTTACCTCTCATTATGTTCCTTTATTCTCCCCCATTTAAATATAAATGTTTTAAATATGTACTCTGTACTTATATAGAACTGCAACAAAGAGTTTTAATTTTTGCTTCAACCTTCAAACATAATTTAGAAAATTCACTAGGGGAAGTCTATTGTATTTATTCATGTTTTTGTTTATCTTGTGCTTTCTTCATGATACTCTGAGATTCCTTTTTTTTAAATCATTTCTTTTCTGTTTAGAGAACTTTCTTTAGCTATTCTCTTAGGGTAGGCCTATTGCAATATTTTCTTTTCAGTTTTCTTTCATCTGAGAATATCTTAATTTCCCCTTCATTCCAAGAGATTTTACCTGGCTAGAGGCTTCTGGATTGACAGTTCTTTTCTTTAAGCACTGGAAAAACATGCTCGTTTCTTCTGGTCTCCATGTTTTCTGATGAGAAATCTGCTGAAATTCAGTTTTTCCTTTTAAGTATAGTATCATTTCTTTGTCATGGCTTTCAAGAGTTATCCTTAGACTTTTATTTTCAGAAGTTTGACTATGATGTGTCTTGGTGTGGAATTTCTTTGGGTTTATCTTTTTGGGATTTACCCAGTTTCCTAAATCTGCAAGTTTATGCTTTTTGTCAAATTTGAGAAATTTTCACCCATTTTTTTCTTTGAGTGTTTTTTTAACCCTACCCTCTTATTCTTTCCAGAATTCTGGGGACATGAAAAGTAGACCCTTTGTTAGAGTCCCACACATGCTTAAGGCTCTGCTTAATGTATATTTTTTTCAGTCTGTTGATCAGAATGTGTATTTCTTATCACTCTACCTTCATGCTCACAGATGCTTTCCCCTATACTCCAGTCTGCCATTGAACCCGTTCACTGATGTTTTTATTTTGTCTATTGAGCTTTTCAGTACTAAAATTTCCATTTGGTTCTCATTTATGTCTTTAATTTCTTTGCTGAGACTTTCTAGTTGTTTTCATTTGTTTCAGACATGTTCATCACTGCTCATTGAAGCATATTCATCATGGCCAATTTAAAATCTTTGTCAGATCATTTTAACATTTCTGTCTGCTTGGAGTTAGCATCTATTGATTACCTTCTTTTTGTTCTGTTTGAGATCTTGGTGTTTTGGTATGGTGAGTAAATTTTTTTTAGTGAAATCTGGACCTCTTGCCTGTTGTGAGATGCTAGGCCTTACTTAAACCTTCTGCTTTTCCTGGCTTCTATTGACACTGCCCAGCAGGAGAAGGGGGAGGTTCTGCCTCATTCCCATCAGGGTGGGAAGAAGTCTGGGTTCCCCAGCAGCCTCCATTGATTCTCAAGAGGACCCTTCTCATTACTGCTGGGCAGGGTAGGGAGTTGCAGTTCCCTAATAGGCCTTCACTAATATGCCCCTAGATGGAGAGGGGTAGGAGTGCTTTTTATTGTCCTGTATGACCTCCACTGACTCGGGGTGTTGGGACTCTGTACCAATGAGCAATGATGTAAACTGCTGTCTCTCCATCAGGCCTCCTCTGACAATGTCCCACCAGAGAGTGGGCAGAGGAGGGGAGGTGCCTCCTTAGTGCTGAGTAGAGGGGGAATTCCAGGCTTCCCAGGTGATCTCCACGTACATCACAAGGAGCAGGGGATCAATTAACCGTAGGCAAGGATGAAAGTCCTGGCTCTCAATATGGCCTTCTCTGACACTACCTCTGTGGGTTGTGTTGGGCAACCTCATCATAGCCTCACAAGTATGGGAATCTAGACTAGAAAATGTCCAGAATAGAAACCGAGACCTCAAATAGAGATCACTCTTTCACAAACTTGCAGAAACTTGTATTAGCCAAAAAATGAGGTAATAGCTGAAGGAAAGTATGGGATCAAAGCAAGAGGTCTGTTTGTTTTGCTTTGTTTTGAAAATTTGGCTGGCACAGTGCATGTTTGCATTCTGAGAATATCTGTGTGGTGGAAGTAGGTAAAGTGAGGCTGAGGAAGGGCCTGGGCAGTGCATTCTGGATCCCTACTCCCTGTAGCTCACATATCTCTTTACATTGGGGGGGGGGGCAGAACAGGGAATGATTGTACCTGTCCTTTGGTACAGTGTTCCCATTTTTTCTTCCTTTTTTTCTTTTCCTTTTTTTTTTTTTTTTGTGCACCATGGCAGTAAACTCTGGGGCCTGCGTCATTATGAGTCTAACCAAATACTGTGATCAAGGATGATGGAAAATACACTGTGTGCAGGCCTTTTGTATCATATGTATAGGAAAAAAAAATCCTGTGTCACTAAAATTCTTAGTGTTCACTCCATGATTCCCAAACTTCAGGTAAATTGCAACCTGGATTATTTAGCTTACATCCACAATAACTTTTGAGATGTTCTATTAATACTGAGGATTTTTGGTCTCATATTCTAAAATATTGACTTCTTAACACCTTTTGGGGGAGGGTGAGTTTGGTATAAGACAGTTTTTAGCTCAAAGATGAATTATAGAATGTTGCTTATATAGACTTAAATATATTTGGGCTTTGGACCCCTGTGGTTGGGGAGAGGGAATGAAGGCTGAACAGGAGGGACGAAGAGATTACAAAGAAATGATCGCAAAGACAACTATTGTAGATAGTTACAATTTCCTATTGTAAATCCGCATGTAAACCAGATATTTTTATAGACTTGAAAAAAAGTAGTCCTTTTTTAAAGATATACATACACTCATGGTTTTCATATTACCGGTAGATTTGTTTTGTGACAAATGAAATACAAAATCATTTAAAAGTGAATCCATAGTTGAAAAAAATCATTTCTCATATACATACACTCATGATTTTCATATCAATGTAGATGTTATTGTGACAAGTGAAATGCAAAATCATTTAAAAGTGAATCGGTCATTACTTTCATTCATCAGGTGTTTTCTAATGAAATTATAGAAAAGAAACAAAACTGCTATAACTTAGAAATGTTTAAAGTTGGGAGTCACTGTTAAGCATTTTTAAGCTTGAATCAAAAATATAAGTTTAGTGATTAACTAATGGAATTAGAGTAATATTCTGTCCAAATAACAGATTGTGAGTATAAACCTTAAAGCAGGTGTGTTTAGTAAAAGGAACTAGCAATTTCAAAGGTTCTTAAAGTGACGTTCACTGCATTAAAAAAAGGAAAAAAAAAAGTGGTTCCATCTGTTACTTTCTATTCCTAACAAAAGAAGGGGGGGGGAAGGAGATCATTTTGATCAATGTCCTTTTAATTCTTGGACTTGGTATAAAATAAATCACAGTGTTATGGCAATTCATTTGTAGAGGTTAAAGTGATATGATGTGGCTTTTCATGGTAACGTCGCTTTCACTTGCTGAGCGCCTGGGACTTTGATTTGCCATATTACCTGCTGTGGTTTAAGTGATGCAAAATAATTATTGGGACTTCCTTGTCACAGTAGCCTATTCCACACCTGCACCCTTTTGTTGGGAGCCCAACGGGGATGCTGGATTTGAGGTCTCCGTTGAATAGATGTCCTCCCTGTGTAGTCCTCCTACATCGGATTGATTTATGGATGCATCAGGCTCTTTGTTAGCATGTAAACCCCTAATTAATTTAAAGCCCTCTGTAGAGAAATTAAACTCCTAGTTAAGATTTTTAACAGACTCAGATGGTGCTAATAATGGGAAGCAAGTTCTATTTAATGGATTTACCATGGTCGCTGGCATTCCTACTTCACAATGAGGGCTGGTATACAGAGCTTAGAGTGTACCCTCCAATAAAGAATGGGCTGTCAAGAAATCATCCCATTGTTGCCTGTAACCCAATTAGGCTTATCATTTGAGTTCTAGCTTCCCATCTGTGAGGTGAGAGAGGGACAGACAGAGATAGACACAGAGCAGAAGAGACAGGTTAAGGGAAGGAGGAGAATCTGGATTGCATAAAGCTTCAGTCTAAAAGTCAGATCCAGCTAGTGGACTCCCAAGTTACTTACTACTGGAGTTAGCTTTGGTCTAGGTCAAAGTAGGAAAATCAAGGCAATTCTCAGAATGTGAGAATAAATGGATATGAAGCTTTAAGTTGCCACTAAAAGAAATTCTATGTACTTAAATTGTGAACAACAATAAATTCTAAATGGCTTAGGGATGCAAATGTGACAGAGGAAACTATAAATACTTGAAGAAAACAGATGAATTTTTCTTTAACTTTGGTTTAGGGAAAGGCTTTCTAACTATGACTCAAACTCCAGATGCAATAAAAGGCCGATACATTTCACATAAAAATTAAACATTTGTGAATGACCAAAAACACTGTAAACAAAGCTGAAAGACAGCTGACAAGCTAGAGCAAAATATTTGCAATGTATATCACAACAAAGGGCTAACGTTCTTAGCATATTAAAAATCCTTAAAATAGAGGGTCAGTGTATCAAAAATCCAATAGAAAAAAATGGAAAAGAAACATGCACATATAATTCACAATGACCCACAGGCAAATGAAAAATATGTTCAAGCTCAGTCATAATTAGAGAAATACAAAATAAAACACCAGTGAGTTGTCACTTCTCACCTGGTATCAGAATGGTAAAGACTAGATAATATCATAACGCGTTCTGTAGGTAAGGCTGTGGGGAAAAAAATGCCATCATGCATTGCCGGTGGGAATGCAAATTGGTGTAGGCAGTCCTTCTGAAGCGAAATTTGGTACTATCTAAGAAAATTACATATGCTGGATGCCTGCGTGGCTGTCGTTAAGCGTCTGCCTTCAGCTCGGGTCATGATCCCAGGGTCCTGGGATCGAGTCCCACATCGGGCTCCCTGCTCGGCGGGAAGCCTGCTTCTCCCTCTCCCACTCCCCCTGCTTGTGTTCCCTCTCTCGAGATGTATCTCTCTGTGAAATAAATAAATAAAATCTTAAAAAAAAATTACATATGCTTACCTTTAGACCTAGCAATCCTACCTCTCGGAATCTATCCTGTGACACATCTGCAACAATGTAAAAGGACACATGCCCAAGGTTGTTCATTTCAATGTTTTTTTAGTTGCAAAATACTGGAAATAACCTAAATGCCCATAGTAGGAGATTGATTGAATAAACTATAGTGTAACCATGCAATGGAATACTATGTAAATGTGGAAAAAAAAAGCAAACAAGGAAGATCTCTGTGAAATGATCTAGTGTGATTTCCAGAGTATATCTTGAATGAAAAACTAAAGCACAAGAGAGTATCTGCAGTATGGTATGTTTCATGTAAGAATGGAGGTCACACCAGGAAATATACATGTATCTGCTCATTGGTGTGAAAGAAATACAGGAAGAGTAAACCAGAGACTAAAGTGATTGGTTACCTATAGGTATCAGTGGGAAAAGGGGGTGAGAAAAGTAGGGAATGGGAGCAAGGTAGTAGGGATGAGAGAGTGACACGCTCTGAATCTTTGTAGAGCTCTGACTTCTAGAGTCACAGGACTGTTTCCCCTACTCGTTGCATGCCTCCCAAATAAGCAAGTGATTAAAACCAATCAGAATGTGTGAGGGACCCACAATGGAATACAGACAGTAATACCTTAACTGTATTCTAAATTATTAACAAATAAAGTGAAATAGGTGAGTGAAGAACCAACCTAAGTAGCAGTGAAAGACAGTATTTTGATTCGATACTCTAAGGCCAAATATAAAGAGAATTGTACATAAATGCTGTCATCTAGTAGTTAAGATATTTCTCAGAGGATATGGGCTGGAAATCCTAAAATGATTTTATATGCTAGAATTAAACAAGTAATTATATTGTAGATATTTGTAGATAATTAGAATGAGGTTTTTATTCTTGGAGAAAGAAGTTATCAAAAAAGAAAAGGATAATGCTAAAATGAACCCTGTGGTATTTGGGATTAGAGGTATTAGTAAAAACTCATGGTTACGTGTGTGTGTGTGGGGGGGGAGTGTGGATGTTTAACATACACACACACACATTGTATATACTTAACTCAGAGACACACACACATATATATACACATACACACACAAATTATATATACAGAAATGTAGATATATGTGTATGCATAGGTTATTATTGTAAATACATGTATTTCCTTGCTTTGTTCATTGAAAGGGCTTGAATTGGCATTCTAGTTTCAGGGAGTATAACTCGAGCCCAGATCTTGGTTTTAGAACACTTAATCTCCAGTAAAATGAACTGAGACTCTAAAGAAGTGATTTATTCCAGAGCAGGACCTGGAAAATACAAGATGAACATTTTGTTATGTCAGAAGGTAAGGAGATGCCCCCAAATAGATGGGAGTTTCTCAAAAAGAACACAGGATCCAACCTGAAGGAGGTCTTTATGGCCAAAGCTGAAACAATCTGAGCAAAACGATACTGTGAATAACTTCAGTATTCGATTTTAACCTATAGCATAAAATAAATTTCTATGAATCCCTACTGATGGATGCTAAAAATTAGTGGGCGGAAGTTTGAGGAAAAATAAAATATGCATAGTCTGAAATGATCTCATCCAGCCTATGTATCAAGTACAAAGAGAAGATAGGAACTTTACAGTAGAAAATTCTGGCAGATAACACCTCAATGAAGTGATGAACATAAATAATTTAACATCACCAGTATTAAGACACACTGGCATTATTAACTGCTTGATATGCTTTGCTGGGAAGAACATATTGTGTGCGTGTGTGTTTGTGTAGTATATTGCCCCCAAATACATAACTGTTCCAATAATGAGAAAGCACCAGAGAAACTCAAAATGAGGTATATCTACAAAATAATTGATCAGTACTCCATATGATTATCAAGGTTATCAAGTCATGGAGAGACTGAGCAGTTCCTGCAAACTGGAAGGAACTAAGGAAACATGACAAATGCAACCTGGGATCCTGGAAAAGGGAAAGGAAATTAGTAGAAAAATTGATGAAATCCAAATAAGCTTTTTAATTTAGTTAATGCTGTTGTACTGTTAATTACATGTATTTGTTATCACTGAAAAAGTGTGCATTTTTTCCTGTCTTCTCTCAATTCTCTTTATCCCTTTTCCTGGTTTCCAAATTTCTGATAAATTTATTATATGTGGATATGAATAATGCTGATGTTTCCATATCCATTTCCTTTCTTCCAGCTCCCCCCAGAGTTGCAGTACACCTCTTGATAAAAAAAAAAAAAAAAAAAACAGAAAATATGAAATGCACCCAAGCTGTTTTTGGCAATATGCCACCCCCAAACTTCTGTCATCCCCACTTTGGAGAGTTAACCTATTCTTCACTGAGGTTGTGAGGAAGGTGTTCTCAGAAGCCAAACAAAATAGCACGTGGTTTTTATCTGGTTGCCCCTGGCATGAGAATGCAGCCCTCTGCCTTCCTGGACTTGAACCTTTTGGATGGGAGCACAATGCATTGCTTCCAGCCCCAAAACTCTTTCATAAAGACATGATAAATCTGGCCTATAGCCTCTAGCAAGTGGCAGGGTTTGTGATCCAGAAACATTGTGATTGGTCAGGAGTGAATATAGTCCAGCAATCAATGAAGTGTTAAGAGACAAAATGGGGGGGTGTGTGTCTAAATGGGCTCTTTTATTTGGGGAGTGCTGGGATCATTTTTTTGTTGTTTTATTTTGTTTTGCGTTTAACCACTTCTTAGGCCCCTGTAGTGCTCAGCCTTTTAGGATTTATTTAGGAAGTGGCACATCTGTGCATCATCAATAGAAATTTTTGTGTTGCTGTTGAAATTCATGTAAGCGTAAGTATACGATACTGTTCTTACCTATGTATGCTTGTTTACCTTAATGATACAGAATTATATAGTTGGGGCTCAAGTTTTTATTTCTCAAATACAAAAAGCTCTTTCTCAAAGTGTCTATTCACAAGACTTACTTATAGATATGTGATGGAAGATAATTTTAGTGTTGTAGGTTTGACCTGATTAAAAATCAAGATGTCAAATGGGCATTTGAGACATTAACTTATTTACAGACATCTTTAACATACATATAATACATAAATATATAAATAGTGAATAAATGTAACCTATTTATTGACAGAGAAGAACTCTGTTAATAGTAGTTTTTCAAAGCAGTATTTAGTTTGTCTTTCAATTCCTCCATCCACGTGTAACTTTATAGAAATGGCCTCTTTTTAAGAGACCAAGAGAACAAAAGGCAGTTACTTATTATTTAAAGAAAAACACTTAGTTATTTTAACCTCAGATGTTCTCTTTAAACATAGACCTTTGGGATGTTTTTTTATTAATGTCTCATTTTTCTCTATTCTGAAGCAAGATTTCCCTTTTTCCTTCTCTTGTTACTGCATTTCACTTATGGACCTCTTTGCCACATTAACATTAATATCAGAATACAAGAACCGTGGAGGGTCTGTCATCTTGTTAGGGATATTGTGTTGACAAATATTTCCGGAGCTGCGAGAGAGGGAGATTAATCCCCTGCTCTCCTTTTCAGAGGATTTTATTGATTCTCGCTTTCTACCAGAAGAGGGAGCCACATTCATTTAAAAATCCATGTTGAATTCTTTGTTTTCTCAGCAAGTTCCAGATGGAATGCATGTGGCATGGTACTCTGAGCATGATGGACCCACATGTGGCCTTTGGGGTGGGAGGGAGACTGCCTCAGAGAACAGCACCAAAGGCTGATGACATGAGGATGTTTTCAGCCCTGTAATGAGTAGATGGGTCCTAATGCTTTTCTCTGTTAAAACAACATCAGCAAAAACAAACAAAAAACAACAAAAATAAAATTGAAAAAAAAATATGCTATATTCTCCAAAGCCCCCACGTTTCTACTCAGTTGGGATTGCATCTCTGTTGGATTAAAAAGGCTGGGTCTTTAATTAAGCATGTAATAGCTTACTCTTCCTTACCATTCTACAAGAACAACTGTCTCTTCTCTTGTGGGAGTGATGTCACAGTATGAAAATTAGGTTGTAGCTGTTGTATTATGATTTGAGAGATGCCTTCAAAAGCATCCTGCCTCAAAATTCCCCCTTTACCTCTGTACCTACCTGCTCAAATGTCTCAAATCCCAGTGTGAAAAATTACTTGGATTATCCCATTTTGATTCTGAGAGTCTCAAAATTATCATTATTTCCAGCATGGCAACAATTTAATCTATCAAGACCCATTTGACTATGTATACTAGATTAGTTTGTTAGACTTAGGAAGCTTGTCGTATGAGTGACAAAACCAAACCAGGAGATGGGTGTGTGTGTGTGTGTGTGTGTGTGTGTGTATGTGTGTGTGTGTGTGTGTTGTTGTTTTGCTAAGAACACTTAACATGAGATCTACCTTCTTAACGAAATTTGAAGTGACAATACAGTACTGTTGACAATAGACACAGCACTATACAGTAGATCTCTAGAACTTATTTTGTCTTGCTTTACTGAAACTTTATGACTCTTGATTAGTACCTCCCTGTTAACCCACCCACCACCCCAAGCCTCTGACAATTGCCTTTCCACTCTTTGATTCTATGAATCTGACTGTTTTTGATACCTTATCTAAGAGGAATAACACAGTATTTGTCTTTCTGAGACTGGCTTACTTCACTTAGCATGTCCTTAAAGTTCATTCATCTAGTTCTTTGTAAGTCTGAATAATATTACCCCATATGTATCTACCACATTTTCTTTATCTGTGCATCAGTAGATGGACATTTATCACTGGTTGTGTACACATCTTGGCTATTGTGAATAGTGCTGGAATGAACATGGCAGTCATAAGGAGATGGTTATGTTTTGAAGAGAACTGGAGAGAGGTTATTCCTAAGTTGAGAAGTGTCTCAGAGCCAAAGCATAAGCAAAAGCAAAGTGGGCCATCAACAGAGACAGTATGGAAAGGAGGAGAAGAAGAGAAGAATACAGGTGGCTTCAGATTATTCATCCCTGTACCGTTGCCCCGAATGGAGTCTTGTCAGCAAGCAGCACAACATAGGCTAGCCATGTTCCCATTGTTGCCGGGACATGGATAGAATTTCTCATTAGAATAAGGCATGAGCTATTCCTTCTTCATTTTTCCCAGCCATTATAATAATATGAATGCAGTGTTGAATGAGAGAGTCATAAAGGTAGGGGTGATGCTAGAAGTTACCAGGCAGACTTTCTTGTTACAGCCACGACAAGACCTTTGAGAACCCACAGTGACAACAACCACAATACACTATGGATAATGATGACAAGGGCTAATACTTGTGGAACACTTAGCCTTCACAGGCTCTACACAGCTCTTTACAACAACCCATGGAAGAGGCTATTGTTATTAATATCCCATTGTACTAGTTCAGAGTACAAGTCCCACAGCTAGGAAATTGCAGAGCTGTTTCTGAACTCTGTCTGACCCCAAAGTCCAAGTTCCCAACTCTGTGCCTTCCATTTTTACAAGAAGTCCCCCAAAGCAATGAAATTATACATTTCTTCCATATTTTCCCCTTGGAAAAGCCTGTCTTCCTAGCCATTTTAAAGAGAATTGTTTTTGCATGAATCTCTATGACTTATGTAGAATCTAATATTATGCCCATACTAAAATTATTTAAAAAGAAGTCATCCAAGGGAAAACGTGTTCTAAAAGTCAGTGTCTGGTTATTGCAGGTTCCTTTTACTGTGGTTTGGGAGTACAGTGTATCTTTTGCATCTGTTTGTTTCTTTATGGCTTTATAAACAACCCTGAGTTGCACAGTGATACTTTATGCTGGCAACTCCTTTAATACCTTACTGTGGCAGCCACATCTGGGTATTTGCCATTACTTCTAAACTCTGCCAGGCCCATTTCATATCAGATTAGTTTTTCAACTGCACGGAAGTGATCTTATTTTCTAACTGGAAACAGACAGATTTCCACTGCTCTAGGTAGCACTGTTAAGAAGAGCTGGCCTGATGTGCGTGCAGGTGTGGGCTTGCCACACACACGCTAATAACTATGAGTGGGAGCCACTTTAATGTAAAAGCGCCAGGCTCAGCAGTCCTGATAAACTCTCATCAGAAGTCCCTGCAGGTGGCGAGCAGAGTCTGGATGCTTACAGCAGCAGTCCTGGGTTAATATTGTCACAAAGGAAACTGTGTATCACCGCTGATAAAAGATGGCAGAAACGCTCTGTAAGAGGAAGAGATAGATGACAAACCATCTAGTTGTTATATCAATAAGGCTCCACAATCCCCTGGGTGAGCCTTCTTGAAAGGCAGACAGATGTGTTGTTTCATCTGTGCAATTGGACCTAATTGGGAAAGAAAAGACTTCCATCTTGATTAGTGGGAGTGAGATTTACTGTAGCACATCTTGTTGGAGCCTTCAGGATTAGGGTGGTGGTGGAATTCTAGAAACACAGCAGCAGTCAGAGCGTTTGATACGTTGCTCTCAGGTTTACTACAGTGAACTTAGGCATTTCAAAGTCAGGGTAGTTAGACAAGATTGCGAAAAGCCGCTCAGAAGTCTTTGTCCCAACTTTAGGATGTTTCTTTTATGCATCTACTGCTACTGACAAATGCTGGTATATTTTTCCTGTATAATCACTTTTATTATGCTGGGATGCTGGGTCCTGGTGTTGTGTTCTACAGCTCTATAAGGAAATTGATGAAGAATAGAGAGGAGAATGACTTGCATGGCCCTTAATGTGAGGGCTACCAGAAGAAAGGGGCATCCTTTCCATTTGCTTGGCTGTTTAAAAGATGAGGACACTGTCCACGGAGCAAAGAGGAAGTACTGGGGCTGGGTAAACTTGTTTACCACACACTGATGGATCCTATTATTATTTGAAGGGTAGTCTCAGTCCCTTTCTCTGAAAGCTCCACCATTAAGATGAATAACAGATGTGACCTTACAAAAATGCAAGAAAATTGTTCTTAGTTAATAACTAAACATGGATAATAAAAATGTGTGTATTTTAGTTTTTTCTTCCTGGAGTTGAAGAATAGAATTCTGGCCTTTTTTTATTTTTTATCTTTGGTTTTAGTTTCTAGTCTCAGTGTTCCTTCTAGGATTGGAAGACTTCATAGCAGATTGAATTAATTGACTCTCTGTTGACTCAAAAGACGAAGTGAGCTCTCAAGAAAGTCCAGCAGGTGAAGTAGAGAAAAGGAGCCAGTCACTGGTAGGACCCATTCTGATGACTTCACACAGCAGTAGATCTCTTTCAGTGAGCCATTGCCCAAATAATGTCTTTGGTTTGGGGAGTCCCTATAATGGAAGGGACTCTATAAACAGTACAGACATCTCTGTCAAGAAAGTACAAGAATTAATCCATTAGGGAAAACTGGTTGGAGTCTTTTCACATGGTAATATGGTACTGTCCTAGATAAGGTAGATTCAAGCAAACTCTGTGGTCAAGAGTGTTCATTACATTTATCAGTTCAATGTCACTCTTGAAGACTAGTTTGACAAAATTTTAAGTTAAGGGATGTAGCATCATAGAGTTGTAGTGAAGTGTATGAGGTCTCGGATCATGCCGTCTGACTTTGAATCTTAACTCCAGCTTTGTGACCTTGAATACATTACTTTACCTCTTCTGGTCTGAGTCTTCTAATTGTAGAATGGAAAGAGTAACTTTACTCAGCCTCTAGGGTGATCGTGATGATTAAATGAGTTGTCATATAAAGCAATTAAAATAGTGCCTTTCAAATAGTAAGCACACAATTAAAAATAGCTAGTAATTATCCTTTTATCACTATTATCATTATTATTATATTATGGCACTGAGGTTGACTTATTGAATCAGATCATATCTATATACTTGTCATGGGCAGAAGTGTAACTGGATAAGAGGTGGGGAGCAGGAATGTGTAGTGGGGAGATACTTTGTTCTCATGTAAATAAAAAACAGCTTCTTTAATAGTAGATGTAATTTTGATAAGATGGCAACTTAGGAAGATTTCAGACTCACCTCCTCCCTTGGAGATACTGAAACTACAGATACACGTGGAACTAATTTCCTTTTTAAAAAAACTAAAGTTGGCTGCATGACAACTACACATTAGACAAATAAGAAAACCACATCAAACTGGGTAGGAGAGTCTGGGGTACAATCTCCCCATAAACTTCACCCCCAGAATAGTGACCCACAACTAGGAGGTAACTCAAAATCCAGATTATCTCACTGATTGGACGAGGATTCAATCCTCACATCAAGCCCCCAAACTTCAAGATATGCATCTGAAAACAAGTTTCTAAACATCTAACTTTGAAAACCAATGGGTCCTCTACCCTGAGACCCACAAGACAGTGTAATCTGAGAAACAATTCTTAAAGGCTCATGCATGCATATTAATCCACCCTAGGGCCCAGCTCAGAAGCAGCCAATTGTGTCCAAATTTTAAGTGAAGGAGGGTCACTCAATTGTAGTAAAGCAGCAACTTAAGGAGCTGGCATCTTATTTAACACACACACCTAGGAGTCTTCTGGAATATTCTCTGGGTATGGATCCTGGCAGGTGCCATCTTCATGCTCTCCCTTTGCCATGCTCCAGAGCACCAGTATCTCCCAGGTGGGGGCTTTTGCACACATTTGGTGCTCTGCTTTTTGTGGCTGTTGCCCAGAGGATGCCTCTTGATAGCCTGACTCTGGTGACCAAGGGAGCATGTGATCCTGGTCTCATGACCCTGTAATAGTTGTAGTCATGCAGAAAGGAGCTCATATGCCTGTCTGGCACTCTGATTCTTGTGGCTGTTGCCAGGTGACACAGCTACTTCACCAGGCTCATATGCCTGTCTGGCACTCTGATTCTTGTGGCTGTTGCCAGGTGACACAGCTACTTCACCTGGTTGTAGTCATGCAGAAAGGAGCTCATATGCCTGTCTGGCACTCTGATTCTTGTGGCTGTTGCCAGGTGACACAGCTACTTCACCAGGTGACACAGCTACTTTGCCAGGTGACACAGCTACTTCACCTGGTGTCTAGTGGGGCTTATATTCATGGGTCCCACTGGACTGTAAGCAATAGAGAAAGAGTTCTTA
The DNA here is from genome assembly GCF_003265705.2 of Callorhinus ursinus. Lineage (NCBI taxonomy): Eukaryota > Metazoa > Chordata > Mammalia > Carnivora > Otariidae > Callorhinus > Callorhinus ursinus. Next base: position 93,743,231 of record NW_027397064.1, read on the forward strand.
ACAGCTACCACCCCCAGGGCACAGCAAGAGGCAAAGGACCCAGGAGCTTGGTCTTTCTGTGAAGGGGGCCTATTAGCTGATCATCATGGCTGCAGCCTGAGGGGATGTTCCTAATTAAACATGCATCTAGGGGATGACTGTAATTTTTCCCAGAGACTATGGAAGGTGGGCACTATCTTTTGCTCCCTGTCTGCTGTGTGTATGCTGGGATGAGCTCTACACATGTATGGTGGCTTTGTTTATATATCTGGTATTCAGATTATTGTGGCTGCTGCCAGGGACACCCCTTGATCATGTGGCTCTGCTGGCTGGGGGGGCTTGTAATACTGGGTCCCGTGGGACTGTGGCAGTCAGACAGACAGTATGTGGAAGGCTGCTACCTCAGGGCACTGCACAAATAGACCGAGGCATACCCCCTAGTCTTTCTGAGAAGGAGCCGTCTTTGCTTGTCCTGGAACTTTGGCCTGAGGGGGAAGCTTCATATTGAGCACATATTTAGTGCACCGTGTAGCTGCTTTCAAGGAATGTAGGATGTGGGTGTTATCTTAGCATTCTCTCTCTCTGCCTTGTGCCAGTTTGCTGGTATCTCTGAGAAAAGAGCTTATGTACTTGTCTGAAGCCCCAATTTTTGCAGCTGCCACCCAGAGGACACCTCCAGATTGTCTGACTCTGGTGGCCAGCAGGGTTGATGTTTGTGGACCCACAAGACTGTCTATATTTGCATACTTATAAAAGCTGATGTCTGAGGGTCTGGCTTCCAGTCATCCTGAATATAGGTGCTGAGATCCTCCCTTTCAGGATGCTGACTGATCTTGGCACATCTTCAGCTACTGGGAGCTATCAAAAATATAATAGTCTGCTGGGACAAGCACAAGGATTTGAGAAACACTTAAGAGCTGGGGCAGGGTTGAATGACAAAATGTATCTTCTATACAATGCTACTCTTTCAAGACTAGGAGAGGTGGTTGTTATATCTACTGTATAAAAATCAACACAGAGGGTCAAGCCAAATGAAAAACAGAGGAATCCATTCTAAATGAAAGAACAAGATAAAACCTTTGGGGGGAGGAGACTGGAATGAAATGGAGATAGTTTACCTGATAAAGAATTCAAAATAACCATCATAAAGATGCTCACCAAACTGAAAGAAGAATGCATGATCACAGTGAGAAATTACAAGGAGATGGGAAATATTAGGAAGTACTAAACAGAAGTCACAGAACTGAAGAACACAGTGACTGATTGAAAAATAAACTAGAGAGGTTCAACGATGGATGAGACAGAGCAAATGAAAGAATCATTTAACTTAAAAATGGAGCAGTGGAATTATTCCAGTCAGGATGACAAAAAGAAAAAGAATGAAACAAAGTAGGTAGCTTAAAAGACTCAGAGGACAATATCAAACTGACTAACATTCCAACGATAGGGCTCCCAGAGAAGAAGAGAGGGAGAAAGGAGCAGATATCTTATTTGAAGAAATGACAGCTGAAAACTTTCCTAACTTGAAGAAGGAAAGAGATATCCAGGTTCAAGAAGCCCAGAGAGTTACAAATAAGATGAGCCCAAGGAAATACACACTAGGACACATTATAATTAAAATGTCAAAGGTTAAGGACAAGGAGAGGATCTTAAAAGCAGCAAGAGAACATGTACAAGGGACCTCCTTTCCATCCAATAAGATTGTCAGCAAATTTATCAGCAGAAACATTGCAGGCCAGAAGACAGTGGCACAATATATTCAAAGTGCTAAAAGAAAAAAAAAACAAAAAAATTTCCAACCAAGAATGCTCTGCATGGCAAAGTTATCATTCAGAATTGAAAGAGAGATGAAGAGATTTCCAGAGAAGTGAAAGTTAAAGGAATACATCAACACCAGACTGGTTATACAAGGAATGTGAAAGGGATATTTTATGCTGAAAAGAAAGAGTACTTATTACTAATGAGAACACATATGAAAAAATAAATCTCACTGGAACGTTAAATCTACAATAAAGTTAGTGGATTAAGTTATAAAGTTAAACTGGCTTGAAGATTAAAGACAGCATAGTAAATAGAACTGTAACTACAATTATTAGGTAAAAGACAGAAAAAATAGACATAATATGTTTATATGTATAAATATAAATACCTACCTCGAGAAACAAGAAAAGACAAGTGAGCAACCTAACTTTATCCTTTAAGGAACTAGAAACAATGAAGCCCAGTTAGTAGAAGGAGGGAAATACAAAAAATTGGAGCAAAAATAAATGAAACAGACTAAATAACTATAGAAAAGGTCAGTAAAACTAAGAGCTGGTTCTTTAAAAAGATAAAATTGGCAAACCTTTAGCTAGAATGACCAAGAAAAAAGAGAGGACTCAAATAAAATCAGAAATGAAAAAGAAGTTACAGCTGATAGCACAGAAATACAAAGGATTATAAGAGAACACTATGAACAATTATATACCAACAAATTGGCCAACCTAGAAGAAACAGATACATTCCTAGAAACATACAACCTGCCAAGACTGTTTCATGATGAAATAGAAAATCTGTATAGTAAGAAGATTAAATAAATAATCAAAAACCTCTCATAGAACAAAGCTCAGGGGTACCTGGGTGGCTCAGTCAGTTAAACATCTGACTCTTGATTTTGGCTCAGGTTGTGATTTCAGGGTTGTGAGATCAAGCCCCATGCTAGGCATGAAGTCTGCTTAAGATTCTCTCTCTCCTCTGCCCTTCTCCACCCCCTTGCCCCTGCTCACTCTCTCTCTCTCTCTAAAAACAAACAAACAAACAAACAAACAAAAAACTCAGAACCAGATGGTTTCCCTGGTGAATTCTGCCAAACACTCACAGAAGAATTAATACCAATTTTTCTTAAACTCTTCCAAAAAAATATAAGAGGAGGGAACACTTCCAAACTCATTTTAGGAGACCGGCATTAACCTAATACCAAAACTAGACAAGGAGGCCACAACAAGAGAAGATTACAGGCCAATATTCCTGATGAACATAGATGCAAAAACCGTCTACAGAATTTTAGCAAACCAAATTGAACAATTCATTAAAAAGCTCATATGCCATGATCAAGTGGGATTTATTCTAGGGATGCTGGGATGATTCAGCATCAGCAAATCAGTCAGTATGATACACCACATCAACAAAATGATAGATGGAGATCATATTATCATCTCAGTAGATGCAGAAGAAGCATTTGACAAAATTCACCATCCATTGATGAGATCCATTATTGAGATTAAAAACTCTCAACAAAGCAATTACAAAGGAAACCTACCTCAACATAGTAAAGGCCATATTTGACAAGAAACTAACACTGATAACACAGCCAACATCATACTCGCTGGTAAAAAGGTGAAAGTGTTTCCTCTAAGATCAGGAGCAAGACAAGGATCCCCACTTTAACCACTTTTATTAAACATAGTATTGGACCCAGGTAGAGCAATTAGGCAAGAAAAAGAAATAAAAGGTATCCAAGTTAGAGAGAAGTAAAGCCGGCATTATTTACAGATGACATGATATTATATATAGAAAACCCTGAAGAATCCATCAAAAACTGTTAGAACTAATGAGTTCAATAAAGTTGCAGGGTACAAAATCAACACACAAAAATCTTGTGTTTTTCTACACTAATAATGAACTATCAGAAATATTCAGAAAACAATCTCATTTACAATTGCTTCAAAAAGAATAAAATACTTAGGATTAAGTTTAACCAAGGAGGCGAAAGACCTGTATTGAAAACTGTAAGACATTAGTGAAATAAATTGAAGACAGAAATGAAAAATATTCCATGCTCATGGATTAGAAACATTAATATTGTTAAAATGTCCATACCACCTAAAGCAATATACAGATTCGTTGCAATCCCTATCAAAATTCCAATGGTATTTTTAAAGTAATGCAACAAATGATTCTAAGATTTGAATAGAACCACAAAAGATACTGAATACCCAAAGCAATCTTGAAAAAGAAGAACAAAGCTGGAGACATCGTGCTCCTTGATTTCAAACTATATTACAAAGCTATAGTAATTTAAAAGGCATGATATTCATATAAAACCAGACACATAGATCAATAGAAGAGAATGGAGAGCCTAGAAATAAACCCATGCATTTTTTGGTCATTTAATTCATGACAGAGGAACAAAGGGTATACATCGTGGAAAGGACAGTCTCTCTGATAACTGGCTTTGGGAAAATTGGACAGCCACATGCAAAAGAATAAAATTGGACTGCTCTCTTACACCACACACATAAATCAACTCAAAATGGATTAAAGACTTGAATGTAAGACTTGACTCCATAAAACTCCTAGAAGAAAAAATAGAGGTTAAGCTTCCTGACATAGGTCTTGGTGATTTTTTTTTGGATTTGACACCAAAAAGCTAAGTCAACAAAATTAAAAAATCAACAGATTGGGACTGCATCAAACTAAAAAGCTGCATAGCAAAGGAAACCATCCAAAATATATAAAAAACTTATACAACTCAACACCAAAAAAACTAAACCAATTAAGAAATGGCAAAAGATCTGAATAGACATTTTTCCGAAGAAGACATACAGATGGGTAACAGGTATAAACCACAATAACATATCACCTCATACCTGTTAGAATGACTGTTATCAACAAGACAGGAACTCTTGGCAAGGATGTGGAGGAAAGGGAACACTTATGCGCTATTTGTGGGAACATAAATTGGTGTAGCTACTATAGAGAAAAGTATGGATACTCCTCAGAAAGTTAAAAATAGAACTACCATACAATCCAGTCATTCTGCTACTAGATATTTATTCAAAGAAAACAAAAACACTAACTCAAAAAGATATCTGCACCCACATGTTCATTATAGCATTATTTATAATACCTAAGATATGGAAATAGCCTAAGTGTCCATGGATAGATGAATGGATAAAGAATCTGTGGCATATATGTACAATGGGATATTATTCAGACATACAGAAGAGTGAGCTCTAACCATTTGGGACAACATGCATGGACTTCAAGGGTATTAGACTAAGTGAAATAAGTCAGAGAAAGACAAATACCATATGATTTCACTTATATGTGAAATCAAAAATTAAAAAAAAAAAAAGAAGAAGAAGAAAAAGCAAGCTCAAAGATTCAGAGAACAGAGTGGTGGTTGCCAGAGGTGGGGATTGGGATTGGGAGAGATGGGTGAACGGTTTTGTTGTTGTTATTGTTTACTTTAAATACGTTCAATAATTCATAATAAAAAATAATTTTGAAAATGCAATTTTCAACCTATAGAGATCAAATGTTTTCATTTTACAAATAAAGAAGCCGAACCCCAAAGGTAATTTGATTTGCATGAGGTGACATGACTAGTTAATTCATGCCAAGGCTGGAACTAGAAGCTGATCCCTTTTTGCTGTGCTTTCATCTTGGGTATCAGAGTACAGAGCAGTTGATTTGGAATGAGGAGACCAGAGTTCATTTCCTCACTTCATTATATACTATTTCAAGCAGATCTCTTAACCTCTAAAAGAATAATTTTCTCATCTCTTAAAAAAAAAAAACTTTTCTGTCCTACCTACCCTTCAGGGTGGGAGTGTCAAATATGTGAACATGATTTGTGAGCTGTAAGCAACTCTGCAAAAGCCTGGATTATTGTTGCATCATTCACCATGAAGTAGTTTAGAAATAATTCACACTGGAAAGAGGAGAGGAGATGATGGCAAAGATATTATTTATTCCAATGATTTATGTTTAATCATTCAATGATAGCTAAATCATTGTGCTGCTTTCAACCCCTCTGATATTCAGATCAATGGGCCAAGCAAGTTAGGTGACGGTTTCTTCAGGTTGGCAGTTGTCATCCCAGTACTAAGTTTTGTCCCTTAAAACTTCTGTTAACACAGAGGACTTGAATTTTTTTCACATGACAACTCTTGCTTTTATGGAAGTGGATTTCTGAGAGAGGCCAGAGTTTGGGGTCAGAGAAAGGGTTCTTCATAGGCCACCACAAGACCCAAAAGGTGCTAGACCCACAAGAAAGCCTTTGAGCTGAAATTGTGAATTTTATCATGATTCTAGTGGTGCTTAATTCAGAGACAGTCCCAGGTAATTTTGTCATGTATAGTGTGGCCTGGTGATCGTAAACCATCTCAAAGAGGAAATATGTAAGGTTGACTGCCAGACACTACAAAAAGCAAAAACCTACACTAAATCACAAACTGGGGAAATGTCAGCCTCCTAAAACCAGATTTCAGATTTTAAAGTCTTTTGGTAGCTGTAGTTCAGTTCTTCAGTTTATGGATGTGATGAATTTTGAAGAGAGTTGGAGACTATGCCAAAATGAAGGACATTTTATGGCTTAGATAATGGGAGCTATTCTCTAAACTTAAGGATTTTAAATATAAAAGTGATTAAGATGAATCAAGAATGAAACATGCTCCGTTATCCTAGTATGGGCATTGTGTTTAAATGTAAGATAGGGGAAGATTGACCTAGGACAATAAAACAAAAGACACGAGGAAAATTATGCAAAGAAAGACCTTCATTTCAGTGCTATTCAGAGGGCAAAAAATTTTAAGTGATACAAACACCTGAAAACCAAGGCAGTGATTAAGTGAAAAGTCATATAGTCAATCTGTAGAATATCTATGGAACATGATGGTTTTACGACATTATGTGGCAACATGAAAAAAAATGTTCATAATATCATATTAAACAAGATACCAAATTCTATGTTCCTACAATTACATCTCCATACATTATGAACCATGCAAAATGACTATACTACATTGAAATGCGTACTACATTAAAATTATGTTGGTTTTTTTTTTCTCTTAAATTGCAGAGTTCCTTCTCCCTGCAATGTTCCTTTCTCAGTTCTTTGCATAGCTGACTCTTTTCCATCTTCTCCTCTCTGTGTAGAGTTTACCTCCTCAGACAGACTTATCCTGATGCACCTCACCCCATCACTTCCACCACAGTACCAATTTGATACTTCCAGAGAACTTTCCACAGTTGGTCTGGCATCCCTGGAGAACAGAGACAACATGTCTTTCATCCCCACTGTTTGTACAGCACCAAACACCGCACCCAGCGTAGAGTAGACACTGGAACATTTGTTGACTGATAATGCTAATGGAATTAATCAAGGGATAATAGAAATGTTTGTCATAAATTGAACTGAAAAGATTTTGACTAAATTGAGCTCCATTTAGTAATTTTTGTTATGGAAAATCTTCCTTTTGTGAGAACAAAAGACTTAGCTGCCAGGGCTCTGCCTCATCAACACTGAGGCACCTAAAGAGCTGATTAATAATCAGAGGGTGACTGGGGAGAGTGGAATTTGGGGTCAGGGATGGCACGTGATCTTGAAGGCACGATCCCTGGATCTTGGTGACACCAGAAGACATCTTTCTTTCACGGCCCAAAGCTTAGATCCCCAGAACCCAGTGTCTCTCTGTGGTCAGCCCTGGACTCCCTGCTTCTCCTTCTCCCTAACTCTCTTTGCTGCAGTTGCTTTCTGCTGAGAGAGTCATTTTGCTTCTCTTTCTCTCAGTGCATGCAGCGACAATCCATTCATTTGCACTCTGTAGTTTTGCATTGTATGGATATACCACAGTTTACCTCTTCTACTACTGATAGAAATTTGGGCTTCTTCTACAAACGATAGTGAATGTGACTCTTGGAACAGTTTCCTGAAGTTCTTCTCTATAGAATCGCTGGGTTGTAGGCTATGAGCATCTTGAACATTGCCATATAATGCCAAATTGTTTTCCAAGGGGGTTGTGCGGTTTGTAGTCCCACGAGCTTTGCATGAGAGTTACCGCAACATCACGTCATTTTATCCCTCTTCATACTATTGACATTTTGGGCCCGATGATTCTTGGTGGGGGTTGTCTGTGGACTGTGGGATGTTCAGCATCATTCCTGACCTCTTCCTACTAGGTGTCCATAGCACCCTCCCCCCAGTATGAAAACCAAAAATGTCTCCCGTCATGGCCAGTGTCCCCTGAAGGAGGAGAGGCAAAATCATTCTCCACTGAGAACCATTCTCCCTGAGAACTGCTCTGTGTCTTTGACAACACTTGGTATTATCCAGTCTCTCGTTGTACCTACTAACACAAGTCTAGGCATGTTGGTACAGACAGTTTATGCCTCAGAGGAGGATTCTCTTCAGGCATCCAAACACAGCTTATGGTTTCACGTTAAGGTGTTTTCCCACAAGTGTCTTTTGGTACATGTGCTGCCGAAGCGAACACCCACAGCTGTCTTCCTAATCAAGTTATTTCATTTCCAATGTTAAGGGCTTCCCTGATATACCATCCCACATGCTCTAAGTTTTAGTTTGGGCAGATCCTCGGAAAGAAGGAATTCCAAGGAGACTGTAGGGCAGGGGTTTAGGATTCTGGGCAAACCATACCTGAGTGTCATTTAAATAGGGTGGACGTCTGTTAAGCCACACTGGAGAGCTGCCAAGAATGGGCACTTGATTTGCAGCGGGAACGGTAGTAGACAAGATGAGGAGCACAGCCTTTTTCAAACAGTCACCAAAACCTCTGGCCTGTGGTTTATACATTTGTGTTACAAGGTATAACTGTAAGAATATACAATCATGAGTTAGATTTGTTTGATGCCTTATTATTTGATTGAACTCAGCAAAGACGAAGAAAAGGATGCAGATAGGTACCTGGGGGTAAACAACCTCACCAAGTCTCAGCGGGAAAGAGGCAGATTCTGGATTCATACTCAGCTTTTCCTCCAGAGCCCACTTTCTTACCTTCTCCTGTCCTCCCTCCCCTTGTGGTTATGAGCTATATTTAAAACTGGAAACACAGCAGGAGTTTGGAGCTTTTTACACCATTTGGCACCATAGCTGTTCTCGGGGATGAGCCACCATATATTGTTGAAAGGGATTAATTTATCTGTCATGAAAAAAATATTTACCTACCCCATGGAGAACTGTTCCGTGCTTTGCGTTCCCGTCGAATAGATCTGTACATTGAAGCATTTGAAATTGAGTTCTTGCCCGTGGGCTTGCAATTGCTCTTTCATTGTTTGCTGTGCCTAACTTGCTTTATAGTGTCTGTTTTCTTAGGCATCACGATGCTTAAAGTAGGTGTTCAGTTGGCACTTGTTTTGTTCTGTTGAGATATGCCCGTATTTAAGAAATATAAATTTTGAGAATCCAGACTTACAAAACAGATAAATTATTCAGTCTAGGTATGCAGGAATAGGTCCTTACCCAGTTTATAAGGGTGCCTCAAATAACAGGATTCTTTGAATTGGAATTCATCTAATGCAATTACTGCTTGACAGAGAGACTCAAACTTAAGGTGCTAAGGTACCTGGGAAATAAAAATGAAATTTCCTTTAAAATGAGAAGTCAATAGGAAAATGAAAACTTTAAACAAATAACAAATAAACAGCAGCAAAATTAAACTCCACTCCTCATTATACCTTTTCAAGAGCACATAGGTATATATCAGTCCAGCATCTCTGGATTATTAAATTCCTTGGGCAGAGCTGTGCATTTTAAAGTTCTGGTGCCAAATGATTTTTATTCTGAGGTTTTCCTCCAGCAAAAATATAAAGTTGGCCTGACTTAGTGTTGACCGACAACTTCCAGTGGTAAGGAATATAATGATAGAGGTTTCTAAGATGTCTGGGAACTTTTGGCAAGCGAAGTGTTTGTCCCCGCTTTCCCATGGGCCTTTTTTTATTGCCTGTTGCAGCTCAGGAACTTAGGAAGGCTTAGATACCTGTGGCATCAGGCAGAGTTTTGAGCTGCTGACAAATGGGGCCTCGGGCTCAGTGCCCTTATGCCTCTACAAATGGAGGCAATCAAGCAAAGACACGAGAAACAACTGTGATCTGAGAACACCAGTGTAAATGGGGCCTTCAGGGCCAATCACACAGGCAGATGCCAAGTATAGCCGGAATGCTGGGCTTCCATCTCCTGGCGTGATGGTCCTCTCATTACCCCTGAGGTTTCCAAAGTGCCGTTGGTGGTGTTTTCTTTTTCACTTTTAAGTTGCTTGAAACTTAATTTTCCATCTTTTTTTAAACATATAAAAAGGTAGAGCATTTTAGAACACGTTTCATCTCTGTTGAGAGGTAGCATCATACCTGAGTTTCCTTGGGCTGTTCCGTTTTATACTTCGCCTTTAGTGGAAGCGATAGCATTGCCCTCGTTCTCTAGTGCCACCTTTATGTCACCGAACTTTCACAATAATGCATTCTCTTCCATGGAAAACAATAACATATGGCTGTTTGGGGGGATCCTACTCTTGAAGAGCACTTGATTTATAAACACAGTTATTTTAACTGCAGAAAGTAATTTAAGAGGAGCCACAAGTGGCTTGGAAAGCTCTCAATTTTCTGGCTTGTCTTCTTAAAAGATTATATATTGTGAAGACGTAAAGACTTGAGTGGAATATTTCCTAAATTAAAAAAAAAAGGATTGCATCAAGGAAGTCAATTCAATGTTTCCTTAAGAGCAAAAATGTGGCATCCGGTGTGGAGGTTGAGCAGAGTCACCGTCCCAAGGATGTTCGAGAAAGAATTTAGGGCTTCTATAGATCATTTTGATTATTTTTCCTCTCATAGTAACACTATATTTACAGGGATAAATAAATGTCGCACTTCTTTTTCCAAAAATAAATAAGATGCTGCAGCTTAAAGTATTGTATTTATATTCCTACTTTCCATAGAGCAGTCCTTTTTCAACTTAAGATGCTATAACTCTTATAAATGTGGATGTGGTACTTTTTAAATTCAAAAATGTTTTTCTGTGTAGATCTTTAATCTTCAGCACAGTGCTTTATGTGAATTTTAAACCCAGTAATTAAATGACTTCTCACCAAAAAAAAAAAAAAAAAAAAAAAAAATACATCTCTGCAAACACCACTCCTTGGCTGGGATAGAAATTATGTAAAACTTTCAAAATGTTTTTTATTGGTCTTTTGCCTACTTATGTAGAACATCCTTTCTGAGGAGGTTAGTGGTATGGTTGGGAAAAACATAGGCTTTTGAAAGTGGTGAATGTGTAATTACAGGTTCTATGAACTTTGCAGAGGACACAAAATAAGAACGAGAAGGAGCAAGTGCAAATCTGATCCCCGTATTGTCCCTTCAGGAGGGAAAGAATCCTGTGAACCCTCCTAAGTCCAAGCCTCTATTTCAAGAGTTTTTCAAGAAATTAAGAAAAAACTCTACTGTTTTACCTTGGCTGTGGATCCCTAGTGTCTATAGATGAAGATGTCTGTGCAGAGTCCAAGGCTCCACCTCTCTCATTACGTGCTGGCATAAAAAATACAAAGTAAAAACTTCCGTGGACAAGCCTGAGCTTTCCAGGGTACAATAACTTTTCAAAACCTGCATCTCACTGGAGAGCTCCTAAGAATTGATTTTTACCTGAGACATATGCTGGCTGCTAGAATGACCACCACTGTGCTTGGCTCAGTCGTGCGCTGACACATCATGTTGACATTGGAACACTACGTGCTGCTTTTCCAGCTTTGGTTGGAAGGCTCGAGTCTCAGAGCATCAGTAATAGAGTTACATGTGTACTATGCAGTATTTGCCAGTCCCAGTGGCTGACACACTGACAGGGGGCCTGTAGGCTTGAATTAAAAATCAGGCTAGAGGTATATTTCTATGGAATGAAGTTTGAATTCAGTTTTGAATTTGCTGTTTTTAAGTGTGTAGTGTTTGGATATATTTTTAGGTGGGCTAATTTTAGTGAGTGCATAGAATAGGGCTTTAGGTGTAAGACCATTCAGGTGAGTCCTGGGTATTGGCCCCAGTCTCATAGAGGATGTCAATGTAGTGGTTACTAAGCAGTTTATTAAGAAGCCTAAGACAGTTTTTTTGCTAATATTATATGTAAAGCAGAATAGCCTCCCTAGAAATAGATTATCATATGAATTTTTCCTAAAGGAGAAAATTCTGGTACTGAACCTTAGAACTGGGTATGGGAAGTTCTAAGAGCCAAAAGAGGTAGAAGGTGGGAAGATGAATGAGTAAATTGTGTGGCTTGGACACATTGGAAGGCAAGTTGAAGGGCTTTCACTGCTGGTGAGAGTTGCTCTTTGATACATGTAGTTCTCAAACTCCCCCAAATTCATATGCTGAAGTCCCAACCCCTAATAACTCAAAATGTGACCTTATTGAAAATAGGTATTGAAGATGTAATTAGTTAAGATGAGGTCTTAATGCAGTGGGGCCAGCCCTGAGTCCAATGACTGGGGTCCTTATAAAAAAAAAGAAATTTGGACCCAGGCATGCACACAGGGAGAAGGCCATGTAAGATTGCATGCAGTTATGCAGCCCTAAGCTGGGAGAGAGGCCTGTTACCCTTGCCTAGTGCCTTCAGAGGGAGCATGGCTCTACTGACACCTTGATTTTGGACTTCTGGCCTCCAGAACTTAGGAGGATAAATTTATGTTGTTCTAAGTCACCTATTGTGTGGTCCTTTGTTACAGCAACCCTGGTAAACTGATACTGCTATAGAATCTTTGTTCAAATGCAGTCCTACTTAGAAATTCAATACGTAAAACCCATCAGTGTGAAAATGCTCGGAATGACGAAGGGATGGGGAGAGGGGCTAAGGTACCCCCATCACGTGCTCTCAGAGTTTCCATTCCCTTTGCTCCTCCTTCCAACTTTGACCTCGGGTGACCCCTAAGAACAATTGCCAAGCTGCTATTCAATTAGTGAGCCTTACTCCCCATGCTAACCAACAAGATTTGCCATTCCAATTGAACTGCCCTTCTATAGTCATCCTAACTTAACTTGTTTCTGCCCCTGCCATATTGTTTCACTTTTTTGGAATGCTTACTTCTCCTTTATCTAGTACTTTCCTCAAAAAAAAAAAACAATTATTTTTATTTGAGAGAGAGGGCAAGAGCATATGCATGCGTGCAAGCGAGGGAAGGGGCAGGGGAGGAAGAATCCTCAAGCCCAATCACCCCTGAGTGGATGTGGGGCTTGATTCCAGGATCCTGGGATCAGTCTCACAGGATTAGATTGGTCCCATCTTTATAATCCAGAATAATCTCCATATTTTAAAATCTGTAACCTTAATTACAGATCCTTTTTGTCAAATTCACTCGTTCCGGGGATTAGGATGTAGACATCTTTTGGGTGCCATTAAGCAGCCCACCAGTCTTTAAGAGTCAAAGCCATGTGTTGTATCTGTTCTTTCTTCCCTCCCTCCTTCACCCCTACCTCCAGGGCCTAGAACAGCAGTAGGTTCTCAATAACTTTCATTGTCCACTGAGTAATTGAAAGATTGATAATCCCTGAGACACTTTTTTTTTTTTAATCGAACCAGTGGCTAGTGACCTAAATTACATTTGGGCAGGTAGTTTTGTTGCTTGAATATAAAATGGACTGGCACCACAAAAAACTAAAGTATATAGACTAGTAGGTGGTAGAGCTAATGTAGAAATGAGGTTAGTAGGTTATGTAACTCTTGGGTTGTTGTGGCAACGGAGACTCCATTCTTCTGGGACATGACTAGGACTCCTGGGTGCTACTGTCAGAGTAGGTGGTGCCTGATTTTTGTGTCTGGTATAAAAACCCCGTGATATTTTTGAATGAGCAAATGAATGTAGCACAATGAATTTTCTTAACTCATAATTCAAAATGAGTTCAAAAAGTGAAACCTCCATTCTGAAGATTGAAGTATGTGTCACTATTCATGTCTTAAAAATAAATGGAGGAAAATTTGTAATCATCTTGGATTTCCCTTAACAGCCCAGAAAAAAATTATCTGCAGGCAGCAGTCTGTTTTCTTCCTATTTGCCCACATTACCTGTTTCTACAGCTGCATCCAATATACTGAGATCAAAGAACACAATGATAGCAAATATACTCAGCACTTGCCTCAAATAGGTTTCAATGAAAACCTCCCTAACCAAGAGCAAACAGAAAGGAGAAATGGAATATTTTGAATTTCCTAAAAGGACAGTTGTCTGATTTTTGCTTTGCTTTGTATGTATGGAGCAATACTTCTCTCTCTGGCTACCCTCTTTTATTTAGAAGCACATTCACCCTTTAGTTGAATTGCATAAAATGTTTTATACCATATAATGTCCATACTGCTAAAACCCCTCAGTGCTTTATGAGATAAAGCATTAGCTAGTATACCTTCAGTTATATGGGGTGATTTGTGAGGCAAATGGAGAATCATTTTCTTAGTTGGAAAGCACCTTAATTTATTGGATTACATGAATTTTTTTAAATGAAAATATCAAAATTAATTGAATAAGCATTTCCATTAATAGGACATATTTAATATTGTTATTTACAATCTTCCATCAATAACATGTGGTCTTTGTTTCTTTTCTTCTTTTATACACTATTTCAGTGTTTCTCAAAGTAGGAGCCAAATACAAAACAAACAAACAAAAAACATTAGCATTTAAATACCTAAGGTGCTCATTAATATGGAGATTCCTGGGCCACATTCAAATCTTCTGAGGTATATTATCTGGGAGTACATTTTAAGAACAAACACACACACACAAAAAAGGACAGAAACAAAAAACAAACATAATCAAACAAAAATACATAAAAACAAACAGAAAAAGATCCCTCCCAAACAAAATGTGGAGACCATGAATCAAAGCACATAATGGAGTACTATTTTCACAATAAACATTCAATAAAATTAGCTAAATGTAGAGTCTGCTTCCTCTTTTGAAATCTGTAAACCCCATGCAGATAGGAAGCCATTCCTCTGTGTATTATTAAGGCCCTGAAGTAGGAGCAAAGTACTGGTTCTTTAGAGGCATACTTTTTCAAGGGCTATGGGTGTACCCATTGAAGGATGTGTTGAATATCATTGTTGTGCTATGGTAATGATTGTGCTTGAGGCGGGGGGTGGGTACAAAAAGTAGAACACCATTTGGTAGACCATTTGGTTACCTACAGTCTACTTTGAGAAATGAGACATACATGCATAGATTACAGATGTGAGGTGTAGGCAATAACTGTTGAAAGTATTTGAGGCAATGAGAAATCATTGTAGGTTGGCATAGCGGCAGAAATAGTATAGAAACATGGTTCTGATACATGTATATGAAAATGAGTAGCAAATGGTTTTAAGCAAAGGGATTAGTATGATAGAGAGTTGGAGATATTCAAAATGTGTTAAGGTATAGGTGAACGGCACCCGGAGTAGAGATACCATACAAAGAAATGATAAAATTAATTTGAGAAGTTTGCCTGGGACCAGCTTGTGAAGACTCTCACATACAAAAACTGAGAAATGTGGATTATCTTAGTTGGGTAGTAGAGTGTCATGAAATACAGAGAAAGTCATGGTCATAGATGTAAGATGCAACTGGATTACAGGCACAGGAGATTGGAAGTGAGGAAACAGGTTAGAAGGCTAATACAATTATCTAGGTCACATATAATAGAATGATGAAGCAGAGTTTTGGAAATGGGAATGGAGAAGAGGTAGACAGAAGTATTACTATGGAAGAAAAGCCAATACCCAACATGTTAATAGTGAATCTTGCTCTTTGGAATGTCTTTGCTTTTTGGGGTTTGAAAACAATGCATATGAAAGCATATGTAATCTACAAGGTTCCATATAAATTTTTTTTTTATTTCTTTAGTACATAATTTGAGGCCACCTATAAGATGTCTGGTACACGCTGTGTTAGGCTCTGAAGATATAAGACCACGGGGTGGTGGTGGGGGGAGAAAAAGACCTGGTCTATTCTAAGGGGCTTTCAGAATTGTGGAGAATCTAGAAAGTTGAACCAACAATTACAAGAAGTCACAAACTGATGCTGAGCTTACAAGTCTGGGTGCCTGGGAGGAAGCCATTAATCACAAGAGGGAGCACAGCAGGAACAGCAGGCTTAGAAAGAAAGAAGGCAAGTTGACTTTTCCACTCATTGAATTTAAGATGCATTGTACCAGCTGGGATACCTACAGGAAATAGATGACACATTTGAAATAGGATAATTCTGGAAGAGTTTATTATATAAGGACTGTTTACAAAAGTGTGGAAATAGGGATACCATAAGAGACAGTGCAGACATGAGACTCTAAAGCAGTCAAATGATATCCTCCTATCTGAAGAGAAATGTAGGAAACATGTTCCCTGGAGGGACTAAGTCTTTGTACTAGTCAGGGTTCTCCAGAGAACCAAAGCTAACAGGATGTGTGTGTGCATGTCTTTGTGTGTGTCTGTGTGCGTATTCTTCCTTTTCTCTCCCTCTCTCCCCACTCCCATCTATCTAGCTATCTATCTATTGAGAAATTTATTTTGAGGAATTGACTCACATGGTTGTGGAAGCTTAGCAAGTCCAAAATCTTCAGGGTAGTACACCAGACTGGAGACCCAGAGGACAGTTGCAGTTCAAGTCCACAGGTATCTGTTGGTGATCCTCCTTCTGGAGAGGTCATTGTTTTTCTATTAAGGTCTTCAGTTGATTGGATGAGACCCACCCACATTTTATAAGGTCATCTGCTTTACTCAAATTTCAATGATTTATATGTTCATCTCATCTAAACAACACCTTCACAGCAAACATCTACGTACTATGGCCTTGCCAGGTTGACACATGAAATTAACCACCACAATCCTGTAGAATGGGTCTCTTTGAGAGGAAGAGTGACTTTTGGTGGAAGGATATTAGTAGCTCAGAATTGTCTTTCAGGGAGGAAGATGTGCAAATGGTTCTCAAAGTAGTGCTCTGACCAGCGGCAGCAGGAGGAACATCACCAGGGACCTTGCTAGAAATGCACATTCTCAGGCTTCACCCCAGCACTACTGAATCAGATGTGCCAGGAGTGGTCACAACAATGTGCATGTTAATAAGCCCCCCTCTGTGTGATTTCGATGTGCTCTAACACACAGCATTGAGAACTATTGAGTTAGGGAGGTAAATCTATCTCCCTGCATCCCTTTCTGATCTCCTGCTAGGCTGCTTTTGGGCCAGACCTGACAGGAATCCAGAGAGCACAAAACCCATTAATAAGGGCCAGTTAGGGCAGCTCCCAGAGTAGGGATCAGTGTGGAAAAGGGTAGAGAATGAATCAGGGAAGGCAAATGAAAGGTATCATGCCCCTGCACTAAGGGGCATACAGACTAGGGAGTTCCTCATATAGAGATAGGGGCTCAGATTTTAGAGTAGATGGAATTGCTTAAGCAGAGACTTTAAGAAGAAAGAAAAGTAGCCCAGATATAGATTCTTAGCCTAACATGTGTGTTGAAATGGTGGGAATGACCTGTGATTTTTCTTCTGTAATCACATTAATCTTGAACTCACACTACTGAACACAATTGGCTTTTCACTTGGTCAAGACTGTTAAGTCAGAATCCTTAATTTTCCAAACAGGACACTGTCTCTGACTTGTATACATCTGACATACAAAGCATATGCATCTCTCTCTAATCTACCACACATTGGCTGTCTGCCCTTGTGGTGCTCCATCAAAAAATTCAACCAGGAATTGGATTGTGGTCTAGCACTTATCAAAGTCTTGCTTGAGCCATCTGGTCTTTGAGAGTGTGTTTAATGAACAAGCAATGCCACCATGACCTTTAAGTGTCATTTTGCATTGATAAATTATATCAGAATGGCAGATACCTAATCCATATTATTTCAGACACTCATAGAAATTACTACATTAACATTTATGATACACGTTTATCTCACATGGGTTGTACTGATACTACTAATCATAATTTAAAGAGCTTCTCTGTGTCATTTATTGATGGATTGCTTAGTAAAATCTTACCAAACAATTACTCTCCATCAGAGAGTGAAAAGATAATTCAGACACGGTCCTTGCCCTCAGATTGTTCGTACCCTAGCAAATAAGGCAGAAATGTGAACAGTCACAGTATAATAGAACAGTATATGATTGGAAGACAGAAGAAGGAGGTACTCATTTTACTCAAGAGTAGTAAGGAAAACTTCAAGGGTGTGGAGCTATTTAAGGTGGGCCTCAGAAAATGAGTAGGAGTTGACTAAACAGACAAAGGGATGGAGATTTGCTGAGAGGGGAGGTACTCTAGGACCAGGAAAAAGAACAACAATGGGGAGGTGCGCCAGGAGCATGGCTGCACCAGAGGAAGCAGCTTGAAAATGGGACTGGATTGAGTGGACTGGATTGTCAGCATCTCTGCAGTGTATGCCTAGGAGTCTAAACTGTATCCTAAATGTAGAAGGGAGACATTAAGGATCTATGAACCCTGGATTAATCTGATTAGATTTGAGTGAAGCATGTTGGGTAGTTTGAAGCTATCAAACCAGTTTGTTTTTTGACTTTTTAAATAGAGCAATTGTAGGTTTTCAGAGAAGTTGAGCAAAAAATACGGAGTTCCCATATTACCCTCCCCAACTCCCCAGTTGCCCCTGTGATTAACATTTAGCACTAGTGTGGTACATTTGTTATAATTTGATGAACCAGTTATTGACTAAAGTCTAGTTTGCGTTCAGGTTCAATTCTGTGAGTTTCAACAGATGCATAATATCATATATCCACCATTGCAGAATCGTACAGAATAGTTTTACTGCCCTAAAAGTCCCCTTTGTGACACCTGTTTTTTCATCCCCTCACTCCTGAACCCCCAGCAACCACTGATCTTTTTTTAGGTTTTTCTTTTCCAGAATGTCATATAGTTGGAATCATATAGCTTGCAGTATTTTCAGTGTTTTGTTTTGTTTTTTACTTAGTAATAAGCACTTAGTATTCCTCCATGCCTTTTCATGATTTGATAGTTCATTTCTTTTTACTACCAAATAATATTCCATTGTATGGATATACCACAGTCTGTTTATCCATTCCTCTATGGATGGGTATTTTGGTTGCTTCCATGTTTTTGCAATTATAGATAAAGCTACTATAAACATTTATGTGCGTGTTTGTGTGGCTGTAAGTTTTCAACTCATTTGGATAAATACCCCGAATTGCAATTGCTAGATTATTATTTTTTTTATTTTTTGGAATTGCTGATTTTTTAGGAAGCCTGTGTTAGCCTTGTAACTCACCATCAAACTGTCTTCCAAAGTGGTTATGTTATTTTGCATTTCCATCAGCAATGAATGATAATTTCTGTTGTTTCACATCCTCACCAGCATTTCGTGTTGTCATTGTTTTGGATTTTAGCCATTCTAAAAAGTGTGTAGTGGTATCTCATTGCTCTTTTAATTTCTAGTTTCCTAATGACATATGATGCTCAGCATCCTTTTATAGCTTTTTTGCCATTTGTGTAACTTCTTTGGTGAGATGTCTGTTCAGATTTTTTTAATTGGATTGTTTGTTTACTTATTGTTGAGTCTTAAGCATTCTTTGAATATTTTGGATACCAGTTCCTTATCAAATACATGTTCTGCTAAGATGTTCTCCCAGTCTGATTTGTCTTTTCATTCTCTTACCAGTGTCTTTTACAGAGAATAGGATTTTAATTTTTTTCTCCTATTAGGATTTTAATTTTAATGAAGTCCAGCTTATCAATTTCTTCCTCCATGGATCCTGCTCTTGGTGTTGTATCTAAATCACCTAGATTTTCTCATATTTTTAAAAATTTTTATGGAAGTGTAATGTGCATACAAAAAATATGCATATTCATAGAGTTCACTGAATTTTCACAAACGAAACCTGTGAATGAGTGACCAAATCAACAAATAGAATGTTACCAAATGCTTATCCCTCAGTTTGGAAGGAATGTTAACATAGGACAGTTAATTTATACTTTAAACAACAGACACACAAAGTAAAATAAGTCTTACTTGAAAGGAATATCACTGATTAGATTTTAAATATCTTTAGGATGGGAATCTTGTCTTATTCTGAATCGAATTGGCAACACCTATTGAGTGCCTGTCATAAAATAAGCAATTAATAGTCAATGAATTAATTAATTAATGCAAGCAGCATGCTCTTTTAGGGTTAAGAAAACAAATCACCATTTCAATGGGCAAGATAATCAAGGAACTAATGATGGAGAAAAAAGTTGGGAGGTCATTATAGACTAAAAGTTAGATGACATTAGGGGCACCTGGGTGGCTCAGATGGTTAAGCATCTGCCTTCGGCTCGGGTCATGATTCCAGGGTCCTGGGATCGAGCCCCACATCCGGCTCCTGGCTCAGCGGGGAGCCTGCTTCTCCCTCTGCCACTCCTCCTGCTCATGCTCGCTCGTTCTCTCTCTGTATCTCTGTGTCTTGAGGGAATAAATAAAAAAAAAAGATGACATTAGTCAGTCAAAGATAGGTATTTGTTGAGCACATATTACGTGTACTTCAACAAGCAAATGGAGGGCTCTTGGCAGAGAAGGGGTGATGGTGTGAGGAAATAGGAGGGATAATTAGGATGCAGAATAGATCCCTGGTATTTAGTAAGATCCACCAGTAATTCTTTGCCTGAATTTGACACTAATCTAACTCTTGGTATAGTTTTATATCTGATTTTGATAACCAATTTTAAAAGGGAATGTGAAAAGTAGCAGAAAATGTGGCAAAAAGGATCAAAAACTGGTTAATAAGCCACACAGATATACTACATACCATATATAAATGTGAAGATAAAAGATTGTACTTGTGTGAGAAGTGGGGTGTCTGTTAATAAAAGGCTAAAGCCGACCTAATTATGTTCTCCTGGAATAAAGCATTTTTATGAAGGGTCATGAGACTAATTGTTTCTTAGATTTGTAGAAGTCTAAATAATAAGTGAAGGAATTAAGGCACACAATATTTTGATCCAACATAAGGAAAAACTTCTTGACCACCAGACTGTTAAACTGCTAAAATAGAGAAACTATACAGTTTACACACACACACACACACACACACACACACACACACACACACACACA
>NW_027397064.1:93764065-93776688 GCF_003265705.2 Callorhinus ursinus
ACACACACACACACACACACACACACACACACACACACACACACACACACACACGTTTTTTTTGTTTTTGTTTTGAGACCATGAAGAAAGGCCAGGATAAAACAGCCTCTATGGCCCCCAAATACCATTTTTACTTTAAGAAAAGGCAAAAGAAATGGAAAAGTAAAAATTAAACATTAAGAGTATGAAATGCACAAGTTGAACTGCGGACAAGCTGACATTTAATTAAATAACAAACTCCTTAAAGGCCCTAACAGAAGAGCTTTAAAGGGTGTCTGTTACATTTGCATAAGCATTGCAATGTGAAGCCCTGCAATATACCGCCTTTCAGATTGGTTATCAGTCAATAAAAGTTGGTATAAAACAGTGAAAATGACTTCCCTGTTACCCACACCCCTATAAGCCTTTGGCTTTTGCAAGCAGCTGAAGCTTCTCTGCAAACTCCAGAACACCACTTTTAGGGGCAAATTCTATCACCCTGATGGCATTTTCTAGTTTTATTTGATCTTGAAAAACATTTCATTATGTTTAATTTAGGGAAATGAGATTTCTTTAATTACTATCAGTAGCAGCTATTAGAAGCTCAATTACATTTGCAAATTCATTTTTAAAAAGCTTTATGGTTTCAGATAAAAATTTCTAGTTCTAATTGTGCCCATTAAAAGTTACTGTTCCTCCCTTCGGTGCCCATGCTTCCAAGAGAGAAGATGCATTTTATAGTGCAAAATAAATAACGCTAGAAGCCGAGGATTAGCCTAATAGGACTTAAGATTACACATTTGAATAAATTCGGTATTTCATTAAATAAATTGGTTTATCAAATATGCTTATAGATTCTCTTCCATTGGGGTTTCATATATGCTAAGCTCTATGGTTTGAAAGGTCAGGGTATCCAAGTGGGATGGGAGGCAGCTTAGTAGCAAGGAATGCAGATGTTTCTCATCCATGTACCTGCCTAGCCCCGGTTACAGTACTACAGTGATTAATATATCACTACTAGCATGTCTAGAACAGCATCTCCATGAAGGACTGTTAAAGGGGGGTCCACATAACCTCCAAGTTATTGGTCTCTTGAATACTATCAGTGGTTTTAGAAATGGCTCCAATTTTATGTGTTCAGGAGCTTCTTGTTCCTATAATTAAACAGTTAGGGCAAGAAAGCCTTCCCCAAGCTGAGTGTTGCCCTTGTTCTCAGTCACAGTGGCATTAATAGAGGTCCTGTTTTCCCTTATAGATTATAAACAGATAAAGAAATGTATGTATTGAAGTCTAGAGAACATCGGCACCATAATGGGGTTGTGGGCTTCTCATTCATAATGAGAAGTATTTCATCTGCAGCATCTAGAAGATGCTATACCCCCTGTGCATAGTGGGTATTCAGTAAATGCTAGTGGTTTTGGTTTGTTCAGTTCAGCTCAAGTGGGAAGCAGCCATTCGCTTTACAACCAGAACAGTGTTTGTCCGTCCACTTGGTGGCAATTTTGAGCTGAGGCATAGAGGTGCTATGTTGGAACAAGAAATAGAAAACATCTTTTGAAAAACCTTGGGGTAGGTTCATTGAATTGCTTTACTGCGATGCAAAACCATCTCTGTTGGTGGGAAATATCAACTGCTGCTAATAAAAACTGTAAATGCCTTTGTTGCTCTTTGTCACGGATAGACACATGCAAGGTTCAAATGATTTAAAATCATTGTTCCTTGAGTTCTTTTTTTGCTAATAAAGAAATGGCATAACTTATTTAAGGTGTGTGCATTGGAAGGGCTTGCTTTCCTGTTTATTGTATTTGGAAGTGTTTGGTGTTATGCTTCTCAATTTGCTTTAGC
Source organism: Callorhinus ursinus (assembly GCF_003265705.2). Lineage (NCBI taxonomy): Eukaryota > Metazoa > Chordata > Mammalia > Carnivora > Otariidae > Callorhinus > Callorhinus ursinus. The sequence goes on from NW_027397064.1 coordinate 93,765,890, forward strand.
TTTTACCCAGACCACTAAGTACTTATTGATGGAACGGAGTGTTACATGCTTTAGGAATGTTGTATTGGAGGGAAAGTTGCACAGAATACATGTTATATATGCCGTTGGCTGCCATGCTTCTCATCTACTGTGGATTCCCACTGCAACTTGTATTGGGAGAGTGTGTGATGTGTGATAAACAAGTATTAGAAGTCAGGTGTTCACAAAAGCCAAGAACTCACAGCTTAGAGTACGTAAAATAAAAGTCCCACATGAAATCATGCTTTGCATTTGGGGTCTAAAAGTACAACAGCTACTTTTTAAAAACTGGCCTGAGACTGTGGTCTCACAAAACACAAAGTCATCGTTGTTTACATTTTGTACCCCCATTTTATCTAGCAACCGCTCCTTAACAACTCTGTCACCAGAGAAGATGTCAAAATGAACATGAGCATTATGGTTTGCAGTGATTTGAAACAGTAATAAAGGACAAAGGCATATTGTTATTCTCAGAAAGCTTACCATCCGATAGCTGTCTAATTTAATAAAGTTTTGTTACAGTGTAATGATTCAGCTCTAAGGGGCTTATAAAAATTGCATAAGCACTGGAGTCAGTGTGATCTTTTTTTTTTTTTCTTGGAGGTAGTAGTTTTTCCTGCTGCCCACTCTCAAGAAAGTGGCAATATGCTGCGGAGTTGTTTGTCAAGGCCTGGGTTTATTTTTGTGAGAAACTCTTATTCCCAGAGTGAAAAACATTTAGTTGAGCAGCAATCAATGAGTAACAGACTAAAGGATGTTTGAAGTTTGGAAGTCTTTAAAATATGAACTAAGCACCCAATCTGGGGAGTTAAATGATCAGTAAAAGATGCACAACCCAAGGGCTGCACATATTGTAGATGGCAAACTTAACTTTGTCTCCTAAGCCAATTCAGATGTTGGAAGACTTAGTGGCTATGCAGGACAGTGACATATTTAGCACATAGGAAGTATACAACTTTTGGTAGAGAGATGGAGAAATAATTTTTCTGCTACAACCTGTCATCTGCATACTAAAGGGCCTTACTATACACTGAGTTGCTTGATTTTAATGAGTGGCTAGACCTGGGGGCACCTGGGTGGCTCAGTCATTTATGAGTGGCTAGACCTGAAATTTTATTTCAGCATCTGAGAATATATGATAGAAAAGCATTTAAAGATGCCAATTCCTGTCTCCATTAAATCTCATAGACTCTTGAAATAGAGAAATAAGATGTTTACCTATATGACTAATTTATCTGTACATTTGTTATGACTAATACTCAGAATTATCGAATGTTGAGATTAGTTTGACATGAAGTAGGTCCTTTGTAAATTGTTGAATTAAAGTAACTTAGATCATTGTTTACACTAAACAGCACTGGCAGCAAATGGCTATAGACTCTATTCTCTCTTGAAGGGAGTGGGGGGGGGTGTATCTATTCCTAATTGAGAATAAGAAGAGACAGTGGCTGATGGTTCAGCACCAAATGGTAAAATGTAATTCTGTGTATAACACAAAACTAGTGCCTTTGTACAGAGATATAATCACATAGATAAGAGATTTGTTCATACCATACTGACAAGCACAATTATTACATGATTTCCAGAACTGCTAAAAGTCACCCTTTCTGGGAAATCCAAACTTAATGTTTTTGATTGTCAGTGGTGGCTACATTTTCATTAAATTTGAGGGAAGGTATATGAAATTGTGTTTGTTTCTCAACAATAAGACAGTTCCCCAACCCCATGGCTTCTGGGGACTTTATGAATTTTGGATAAAAGAAATATCACCTCCTGGAAAATGGAAGATTAGAATTGATTTGTTTTGATGAGGTATCATTTGGTAATCTTGATTAAGGGTCTACAAATTATGTCTGAGCTGCCCCACACCCTACCTGTTTTTATAAATAGTTTAATTGAAATACGTCCATGCCCATCTGTGAATGTATTGTCTATGTCTACAAGGGCAGAACTGAGTAGTTGCAACAGAGACTATATGGTCCATGAAGTCTGAAATATTTACCATCTGGTCCCTTACAGAAAAATTTTGCCGACCCTTGCTCTAAATAGTCGTGCTTTGCCAGCTAATTATTTGGTATGTGATCATCTTGGTCCTACCAAGTTATATTCTTACTGGCAAAGACAGTCTCTCTCTTTTTAAGACCGTCTCTTAAATCTTTCTTCTATCCCACAATCTCTAACAGGACCTGGAATGGGAAAAACTTAATGATAGTTGGTTCACCAGTTGAGGTGAAAGTTTACCAGACCAGGAAAGAAATGCCTTGGTACTTTTAAGGAAGAGGCAGTCAAGCTCTATGACCCTGGAATCAGATTGCCTGAGCTCAAACTCTGACTTTGCTATTTATTTCCCGTGGCCTTAGCTGCACAGTCTTTAAAAAAAAAAAAAAAAAATTGCTTTGGAAATACTGCTTCCTGTCTAATTTTATGAAAATCCAGTGGATATTTTGTGAAAAGTGCTTAGAACAACCAGTCAGGATTCATCATCAATATCATTCTTATTTGTGATGCTAGGAATATTCCTTTTTTTTTCTTTTCATTCACTTGTTTTTTTCCTAGAATTTCTTTTGTACTTTCTCCAGAACTAGGCAGGTGCTCTTTAAATGTATATACGTGTTTCCTTGTTTTCACATCAGTGGGGATGCTGGTACTAGCCATAGTTTGAATTTAATGCTGGTGGCTACAGTGTTGTTGAGTAGATGAATCCTTTTTTACATAAAAAAGTAAAATAAAATAAATCCACAGACTCTCTGTGTTATAGCAGTACTTCTATGTATTCAATAATCGCTGTAACATTCAGTATACTGAACCCTTTGTAATTTGTGGACTCTGCATACTTCCTCCTGGTCTAAGAGGCGATAGCTATTCTTGTAGGTATTTGGATGTGATGAATGGCATGCCTGTGTAATGGCACATGTGTTTTTCTTGACCGTGGTAATTAATGGCTATCAAATCTCACTACTTGGAACCATTTGCTTTGTACATGTTGAATCCATTTCTTTGTTCAAAACTTCTGGTATTCCTAGTCTACATAAAAACATATACTTGTAGAGCAATGTACCAATATCCTATACCAGTAAAAATGAAGGAATCACAATTCATAGTATTCAAGCCCTCCTAAGAAAATGTAGCTTTTGGTAATGTTACTTCCCGAAGAAGAAGACAAAATTTTCTGGGAGGAATTTTAAATATACTAATATTTAACACTAATAAAGTGTTTTATGATCTTGCTGGTTGCTTTTCCATGTTCATGTAGGGCTTTAATTTTGAACCTACATATAACGGTTTATATTGCCAGGGAAAGTAATTTATAAAGGTAAATTCAAGTTTTGCCTATAATTCCTACTGGTTCAGATGGAAAATCCCAACAAGCTCTTGAAAATCTGCTCTTCCCTCAACTACCTGGGAAGGGAGGCTTCATAAAGGAAGTTCAGTCTTCTGTGCAGAGTGACAAAGACAGAGGGTAGACTGGGTTTTTCTGTGGTTAGAACCTTTAGGGCCACACTTGGACTTAATAAGCTAAGTGCCTTTCCAAGGCTGAAGACTTCCATGAAGGATTCTTCATCTGAATAGGGTTTTTTCCTCCTAATTTGTAAGACCTACAGGAAGGGAAAGATGTTAATGTGTTCGCATGGAGCCCTAGCTGCACCACTCGGTTGTGCTCCTTCAAGTCTGGATAAGCTGTGCAAGTGAGAGAGGGCTAAACATCCAGCCGCGAGTGGCAGCTGGAGAGAAGCCAGAAGATTACAAAAAGGGCACCTGGGAACACGTTGCTGTTGCTCACTTAAACTACACAAAAAAGACCTATAATCATGATTTCTAGTGTGAGCTTTTTGATACCCAGCCATCTCACAGACATTCTGTTAGTGGTATCTATAATCTACATTGGCCTATTTTTCATGACTATTGTTTGTATCAGATGAGGCCATGTTTTCTGTTTGCTGCTTCTTGTGACCGTATCCTACCACTTAGAAACTGAGATTATCTACTATAATCTTCCCCTCCATTTATGCGATTAACCAAGGGGTCAGCGTTCTTTTAAAAGAGGTACTCAGGTTGTCTTTTAAGAATATACATTTTCCTTTTCTATAGATTAACTGTATTCACTCAACTTATTTATAAGCCTTTAATGATTTCCCCATAAAAATGATATTCCTTTTACCTTACCTCCCAAAATAACACAGGCTCTAATTATTCAATATGTAATATTTTCAATTTCTTCTAACTTTGGTAACTGTGTGAAATGAAATACTAAAGCAGTGAACCAAAACTTATGATTAGTTCCACATTGATCCTTTAAATATTATAGTTGACCTTTTAATGGAATGATAGAATGTGAAAGTTTGCATTTGCTAACAAGGATAAGGCAGTCAGTCTGCTAAAAATCATGTTGTTATAAAATTTTAGGTGTATAATAAAATAATGGAAGCTGGCTGTGTAAAAACAATCCAGACATTCTCAGGGCTTTGTTTCAAAAAAAAAAAAAAAAAAAGAAAGAAATTGAAGAGACATTTCCACAGTGAAATGGGATGTAGGAAGTTATTCAGTGTGTTTTCCAAGTGAATAAAAGTATTTGTGAGAAATTAATATTAATTACTGAGGGGATGTCCCATAAGCCATTCTCTGCAGATTTAAAATAAAAGCTCCAGTAGTACCTTGAACAGTCTGTTGTTGACATTATAATTACTCTCCCATTTTAGAAGAATGAATTATCATAGCAAATACTTTAATTTCCCATACACATAATTACACCCATTCACTGAAGAAAGACAGGAATATAAGGGATTCCAATCATAGAGGAAAAAGGATTCTTCATCTGAATCGGTTTTTTCCTCCTATAATTCTGTAAAATCTAGTAGGATGAACAAAAAGAACAGTAAAATGTACTATCCTAAAATAATGGAATTAGAAATGCTTTTAAAGGAAGTCACTACGAATCCTCTAAGAAAAGAAATTTCTTACTTACTAGCTAAGGAGAAAGTGAGTAAGCAGATAAGGGATTTGAATGTGAAGTTTTGGATTTCATTCTATGGGCTGTTGGGAGAGGGTAAAACAGGCAGTGTAAGGGAAGGAAAATGACAAACAGGGTGAAGTATGTCTGTGGGGCTTCTAAACCAAAGGAAACCTCCTCATATAATCTTCAGAGTGATCAAAGACTGAGAGTTGTCACTGATAGAAATTTTGTAAACCTAGAGCTGGCTAAGGGAAAGGAGTAGTGTGAGCTCAAGAGAATTCAGTTTAACTCTGTAAGAGTATATTGAACACTTCTGGAATGCTCACTGATGTGCTAATATTCTACGGAGTTTCATTACTAAGTCCAAGGCCCAATGCCTGCCTAAAGTAAAGCATGCTCTTTTATGAGATGGGTGACGATGATTACATATGAAATGCTTAGTAAAATATATGATATCCTATAATTTGAAAAAAAAAAACTAAGTTGAATATTAGGAGCACCAATGTATGGGATAAATTAGGTGGGCAATGAAGAGACAACAGGATGGAGAAGGCGGAGCAAGTGTTAACCTTTATAATAAATATAGCTGAAGTTCAAGATTGGAGTTTGGAAGAGAGAATAAAAGATCTTGGAATCCTCCATAATAAGGAGCAAGATGAAACATACAGGGACTTGGATTTTGAAATGGAAATGACATCTGCTGGAGATACCATTCATTTTTCTCTTGGACACTGGGAGGGGTGAATTGGAGAATAAAAAGATCTAGGGCCACTCTAAAGACCAAAGATTGGTTCAGGGCAGAGAACTGGAAGCAAAAATCCTCAAAGAACTGAAATCCTCCCCCTTCCTTATGTAAAATATACTGTATCCACGGAACAGAAAAGAATACTTAGGATTTCAGTCAAGTAGGATGGCACTTAATAAAACTGACTTCTGAGAATTCCTAAAGGGATAGAATAATTAATAGCTACTGTTAATTGTGATCAATTAACATGACAACAGAGAAAGATTTGTAACCAGGGGAAAAGAAGGAGCCATTGACTTCTTATAAAAGGACCCAAAAGGACCCAATGGTAGGGTAAATGAAGCTGTTTTCTAAGTAAAGTTGAGAATTGAACATTTTGACCAAACTCAAGGAAATGATTGGGGTAAGGGAAAGAATATGTCTGAATTAAGCAGTTGACCATGGATAACAAGCTTACTACTCATTTGGTTTATTACTCAATGTCTTGCTCTCCTTGGTCAGTCCCCATAATGATCAGATACTCACAGGCTGGGGAGAAAATGGCTTTCTGAGAAGCTTGTTGAAGTCAGAAAGGCAGTGAGCCAGAAAACCCTGTGGAAAGGCTCTTTCCAACTCAAGGAACCATTGCTAATGAATGACAGTAATAAAAAAGGAGCAGTTTCTGCTTGTCCCTGTTACGCCAGTCCTTCATTTCCTGAGTCTACCCTGAGGAAAAATTATCTTGTTCAAACATCATTTAGATTCTGTCATTCTCCTCAAGATCTACTGAGACCCGCAGTTGTTTGGGAATCAAATTAAATCCAATGCCTCTGGGGTCTGTGTTTTACCACCTCTCTTGCCAATCCTGTGATGCCTGATGTTATCTTTTTAACATTTCTTTGTCTGTTTTACACTAGCCAAAGAAACCATGCCCTTATCCTCTTAAATTGACAGCTTCACCCACCTAATTCTCCATCCAGGGATGCCAGTCTCCTTCATCATTATCGAATGAAATCCATACTATAACCAATCTTCAACATATGTATACCCTCCTCAGCTTAGAGATACGTTTCATCTCCTTCTACTCATCATACCATTAGTAATTATGTTTTTCTTGCTGTAGTAGGGGAGGAAAAATTCTCCTCTACCCTCTTTGGGTCTCTGACTGGGCCTAAGAATTAAACAGATATGAGATAGATTATAAGAGAAAAGCATACTTTTTTTTTTGAATTTTTACATGTACATGGAGGCCTTCACAAGAGAATGAAGACCCAGAGAAGTGACCACAGCAGGAAGCTTTTACATCTTTTAGACAAAGAAACAGTCAGTTTGTGCAGAATTGACAAGATGTTGGGGTAGGGGTAGTAAGTGGTGAAGTAATTAGGAAGGTAAGGATTAGTTTTCTAAGGTTTGTTTTTATAGATTTCTTGGTCCCCAATTCCCCATCTCTGGTGATAAGAATGCCTTCCTTCCTCCTGCATATAGGAAGGGCACTTCTCACATGAGGGTTTAATGACCTCTTGCAGGGAAGAGGGGAGGTCAGAGTGACATTTCTGCTTCTGACGTTTTCTCAAACTCCTTCGGCTTAAGATACTCAATATGGCAGGGTGCCATATTTTGGAATAAGGTATCCTAAACCCCATCACTGTTCTTATGGCTGATTTCATGGATATATACAATGTGAGAGTTGAAAGGGACCATAGCATTTTAAAAGGAGGTCCAGAGGGGATAATTGTACTTCCCAAAGTTGCATAGCCAGTTAATGGAAGAACCAAAAAGATAATAACCCAGATTACCAGCCTTGTGCTTATTCCATCACAGGAATCATGATGGCGAAAGTCAAGACACTTAAACTGAAGAAAAACATGGAAAATGAATCAATGTATAACTTCCTGTCCAATTTTTTTCAGCTGTATGATAATAAAATCAAAACTGCATTACTTTATAGTGTGGATGCAGTATTACTGTTTTCTTCTTCACTTGTAGCTCTACTTGATAAATATTAAAGATCATTAACTACAAGCAAAGGACAACTTCATTTTCTCTTTGTATACTACCATAATTTCTTAAAATTTGTTCCAGCGTGCCTTTATAATCCATATCAATCTTAACATGCTAAAACTTCATTTATTCATGCTCTTCTACACAACCCACCCTGAAAATACTCCTCCCGTAAAGTTCACATCTGTATCCTTTTGCTGAGTAATAAATATATGCATATACATATTTTTTGCCTAAGAAAATTTAATCTTGTAGAGTGATTCACCTGTGGCACTTTTCTTTTAGAGCTCCCGTGTAACATTGAGGACATTTTTAAGATCCTCCTAAGTGCCCATCTGTCTTCTTTACCCTTGAAATTTCTTCCTCTTCTCCCCCCACCCTCTTTTTTATTTCTCTCACTCACCATTTTCTCACTCCTCTCACTTTTTTTTTTTTTTTTTTAACAAAGCTCTCTATCTTTTTTTGTTAGAATAAAAGCTTTGTCTCTCTTGGGCGATGTTATCAGCACTGCGGATGCATATTGGGCTGCTTCTATCCTAGCATCTCAAAATCTGATTCTGATTCTTCTGTTACAACCAACAGTGTGGGCTCTAAAAAAATCAATTCTTAGGTTCCTTATCTGTTTTTCTGCTTCTGGGATAACTGAATCTTTCATAACTAATGGGGTTATTGAATTCAGGGAGCCCTACGGGGAAAATATAATGCAATTTGTGTAAAAAGCAAAAATGAAGCTACAATTAGATGTAATCACTATAGCTTAATTTAGATCCCGTTTTACATTGGTTTGACATCAATTGGTTAATATAGTTTTTCCATTAAAAACTAGTTTTCATGAAAACAAAACAGTTTAATTTTGTTGCTGATATGTGTTTGGTTTATGAACCTCTGAAGAAAAAAAATCACTTGCCAATTTTAGATTCTCAATAGGTAGCAAGAGAATTAGAATGGTTATTCTGGGTCTCTATAATCTTAAAATGTTTCAGTATACATTAGATGTTGATTGGTGAACACATGGCAATATCTGTGGCTGTCTGGACACCAATTAATAAGTAAATCTAAGCAGATCCTGAAGTTCTGAATTGATTATTGAGTCTTAATGCCATGCTTTATGTTTATATCACTAAATCAAATGCACTTGTCTTTTCTAATAGTCTAATTTAAAACCTCCATTGTGGCTTGTTTGCCAGATTCCACATTTCTTGAATGCATTCATCTGTTTTTTCATCAATACCCAGGAATATCGTGAAGTCCCTATGACCTTCTCTAATGGCCTTTGTTTGTATCTGACTAACTTTTAGATCCTTTTATTATCTAAGAGTATTAGTATGTTTCCCAAGGTTCTTTCATCATGAAATATTTAACAAGAACATTACAACTTGGACACATTTTGGGAAATCTTTTGAAATGGACACGTATAGTGAATACCTTTCTGTATATTATTGTCTATCTCTTTAACATCAAGTCAATGTAGAATACCTCTGGATGAGTTGATGCCCCATGTCACTCACTAAGCAAGACTTAACACAGATGCTTAGAGCATATGTGGGAAGCACCTCTCTTCTAAGAGCAGATGTTTCACTTGACACATGACCATGCATGGTGGCACTAGAACTTCCACAGCAAGTAAACAAAATTCTTCTTTCTTTTCCAAATTCTTTGAATTTCTTGTAACTGTCCTTGCCAGTAGTATACTAATGTTGCTAGAATCACCAAACATAATTAGATCTAGGATAGAAGTATTTATTGACTTTCTGTATTTGAAATCCAGTGTTAATATCTTAGTTTTAACCCCTAAAGTTTTGGCACCCTACAGATCAAGCCATCTGTTTAAAATCAGACTAGGTAGTGGGATTTAAAAAATAATGTGTTTTTAGGGATATCTGATACAGTGTTACCTGCATTTTAGATGATATCTGTGATTAATCTTTCAGTTCTTACATTAAAATGTATTAAATGTATTAAAATTTGATCTACTCAAACACATATTTTTGAGATTTTTTAAAAGAAATCTGTAACTACAATGTTTATTTAATATGTAGCGATTATTAAAAACTAAATTTTTTTGTAGAATTTATCAAAAGTAAACTATATTAGATGATACAGGGTATACAATTCCAGTTACCCATGTCTTATTTTTATTTGGGACTTTCAAGTTTTTATAGTGCTTTACCATACATTATCTTGCTCATTCCTCACAGTGATCCTATAAAATTGGCTTGGGCAGTTTTAGTCTCCCTGATATACAGAGGAAACTAGCTTGAGACAGTTAAATTTTAAGTGGCTTGTCCAAAACCACTTGAGTAACAAATGCAATCTAAACTAGAAGCTGGTAGCATTCATCATTCTCTGTTTAAATATTTTCCCATTCTCTTATTTAGACTCTTAATTCACTTCTTTCTCCACACAGTGGTCAGTGATCTTTGCAAAATCTTTACCAGATCCTATCACTCACTTGATTAAACCTCTGCAATGAGTTACTCTTTTACTCAGGATGTAATCGTACATCCTTAATATGACCTTCATGCTCCCCATTGCCTGTGCCTTGTTCTGTCTACCTGTATCATATGCCACTCCCATTTCCTTGTTCACCAGGCTCCAGGGACCCTGGGCTGTTCTTCTTTCTTTCCATGTGTGACTCAGGACCTTCCTATTTGCTAATCCCTCCACCTAGAGTGCTGGTCCCTTCTCTTCACCTGGTGACTCCCAGTCATCACAGAGATCTCATTTTAAATGTTAATTCCTCAGCGAAGCCTTCCCTTAAACGACCAAACAAAATTAGTTCCTCTTGCTGTCATCTTTCAGCAAACCCTTAATTATCCATCCTTTTATACTGATATATTTATCTGTGTGATAATTCATTTAGCACCTGCCCTCTGCACTGTGTGTAAGTCGGCTACTGTCAGGAACCATGTCTATTTGACTCCTTGATGATCTCCTGCTCTGGTCCAGTCTCTGGCACATAGTAGCTGCTCAGTTAAACATTTGTGGTCTGAGTGGAATGAATAAATCCACGTGGGTATGTACATAGCTCTTTTTCCAAGCTCTTTTATATATATATATATATATATATATATATATATATATATATATATATATATTTACTTA
>NW_027397064.1:93777088-93845713 GCF_003265705.2 Callorhinus ursinus
TTACTTACTTACTTACTTACTTACTTACTGGAATATATAGGTTTTTCTCCACATCCTGGGATCATGCAGATAAAAATGGCTTTTTGATACTTGAAACAATTTAAGTAAATCTTAGAAAATTATCAGGAGAGAATTTTAAGAAAGTGAAATGGATTACCTAGGGAAACTGTGGAGTTTCCTTCCCCAGAGGTTTAATCAGAGGATAGTAATTAAGTTTGAGGAAGTTTAAGGTCTGTGTTAAGGCTCTGACATAGAGACAAGATCATTTGGTAGAACAACAACTTGGACATAATATACCTTTCTTTTTTTCGTTTGTGTGTTTGATTCTTTGTCAAAGGCCCAACTCTGTGCTTGTGGCCAAATAGGAAACAGACTTGGAAACTTGACTCTCAATTCAGATTTCTTTTTCTCCTCTGTGATGTACAGTCAGCTCTGCTATAATGCAACCTCTCTGCATTCCTAAAAATCATTGCACAGGGCTTGTGGGAAAAATGGAAGTAGGGGCACGAGACTCAGAAACTTGATCAGTGACACATTAAAAAAAAAAAACAACAACCCAGGAACCTAATAAAAATGACAGCTAAGTTTTACTTGTGTTAAATGGTTAAGTAATACAATAAATATGGCACGTCACCTTGAAAAAGACAGGCAGTTGGCTTGTGTAAGGGTCACTGGAAGGGCTATGGCTTGTGAATTGTCAAGTGGCAAAAGGAAGGCTGCCTGAAATCAGAGGGCAAGTTATGCCACCAGGTGTGGGTGGGGTGGCTCTTAACAGGCACATTAACTGAGGGCACTGGCTCATCTATCTTAAATCGGTGTGATTTGTGTATTTCTATGCTAGGTTCAGCGGGGTATAGTTTTCTGTGTTCACTTTGTGTTTCTCGTGAATGAAGTCAGGCATAAGCAAGTGTGAGATTTGGGTCACGCTCAGATTGGCCCCTAACACAGCCATTGCCTTCAAACAAATTTATGCCCTTAAAATAAGTGTTAGGAGGCAGTCCAGATAGTGAAGCAGGAAGATGCTAAACTCACCTCCTCCGACAGACACAATAAATCTACAACTGCGTATGGGAAACTTCTCTCTGTACATTCACTGCACATCTCCTTGTTCTCAGATGAGAAAAGGACTGCATTCAGGAGGGTCAGAGAAGCTGAGATGAGATCTCACCACAAACCCACCCCCAGCTCAGTGACCCACAGTTGGGAGGGAACTCAAAAATCCAGAGCTTCTCCTTGAGGAGTGAAGGGTTTGTAGATTATATCAGTCACTCTAACTCTTAAGACCAATATTTGAGAGATGAGCCACCAACACATCTGCTTTGAAGACTCCCAGGGCTTGTATCCATGAGACCCAAAGGGCTACAGTGAACTGAGAAACAGCTCTTAAAAGGCTCAAATGCAGACTTGCTCACCCCAGGGCCCAGCTCAGAAGTAGCAGTTTGGAAAGCACCCAGACTATGAAGATTCATTTGCTAATCTTGAAGCATCCATTGGAGGGGTGGGTGCCTTTTGGCATTCTCTCAAGGGATGGAGGCACTGACAGATGCCATCCATCCTTGTGCTCTCCCTCTGCCTCACTAAAGCCTGGGCTACCATCTTTGTACTTTTTTTTCCTTTGGAAGATGCCATCTTCATGCCCTCCCTCTGCCAGAGTTCAGAGGCATTATTTCCCAGAGGGGAGCTCTTACATACATCTGGTGCCCTGGTTTGTTTACATCTGATACCCCAGTTTTTGTGGCTGCCACCAGGGGACCCACTGTGCTCGTGGATCTCGAGGCTGAAGTGGCTTGTGTTCCTGGATACAGTAGGAAACTATTGGAAAGAGAGTTCTTGACAGACTGCCATCCCCAGGACAGTGCACAGATAGCAGGCTGAAAACACCAGTTCACTTTGTGAGTAGGTATATTTCCATGTTCAGGAGCTTTAGTCTAAGGGATAGGTTCCTGGTCTGCCACACTTCTAGAGGCCTATTGAGGTGCTCTCAGGGCTTAAGTCCCCAGTCAGGGTAATGTGCCCAAGGGAGGAGGATACTTAGGGTTAGAAGAGAATAAAACTGAGACCAGAATACTGGGAAATGATAACTGGTAAAGACTGGAAACAGGAAGAGGAACCAGGCAATGAAGCTGGAGAAGAGCCAGAAAGAATTCATGATCTTGCATCAAAAAGAATAAAGTACTTAGGAATAAATTTAACCAAGGAGGTAGAAGACCTGGATATCAAAAACTACTAGACATTAATGAAAGAAATTTAAGAAGACACAAATAAAGGGAAAGAAATTCCATGCTTATGGATTGGAATAATAATACTGTTAAAATGTCCATACTACCCAAAGCAATATATAGATTCAATGGATTTGATAGATCCCTATCAAAATTCCATTGCCATTTTTCACAGAAATAGAAAAAAAATCCTAAAATGTGTATGGAATCACGAAAGATCTCTAAAAGCCAAAGCAATCTTGAGAAAGAAAAAAGAAGGAGGCATCATGCTCCCTGATTTCAAACTGTATTACAAAGCTATCATAATCAAAACAGTACTTTATTGGCATAAAAAACAAACAGAAAAATCAATGAAACAAAATAGCCCAGAAATGAACCCACAATTAATATAGTCATTTAATTTATGACAAAGGAGGCAAGAATACACAATATGGAAAGGACAGTCTCTTCAATAAATGTAGAAACTGTACAGCCACATGCAAAAGAATCAAACTAGACCACTATCTTACACCATAGACAAAAATCAACTCAAAATGGATTCAAAACTTGAATGTAAGACCTGAAACCATAAACCCCTGGAAGGAAAACTGGGCAGTAAGATACTTGACATTGGTCTTGGTGATGATTTTTTGGATCTGACTCCAAAAACAAAAGTAAACAAGTGAGATCAAACTGAAATCAACTTCTGCATAGCAAAGGAAATCATCAACAAATTGAAAAGGCCATGCATTGAATGTTAGAACAATATGATTTACTAATGATATATCTAATCAGGGATTAATATTCAAAATATATACAGAACTACAATACAACAGCCAAAAACAAAAACAAAGCAATCTGATTTTAAAATTGGCAGAAGATCTGAATAGACATTTTTCCAAAGGAGACATTCAGGTGGCCAATAGATGCATGAAAAAATGTTCAATATGACCAATCATCAGGGAAATGGAAATCAAAACCACAAAGATGTATTACCTCATACCTGTTAGAATGACTTTTATAAAAAAAAAAAAGTGTTGGTGAGGATATCAAGAAAAGGGAATCCTTGTGCACAGTTGGTAGGGATATGAATTGGTGCATCCACTGTGGAAAACTCTATGGAAGGTCCTGAAAAAAAAATTAAAAATAGAAGTATCATATGATCCCGCAATCCTACTTCTGGTAATTTATCTGAAGAAAATGAAAACATTACCTCAAAAAATATATATAAGCACCCCATGTTTATTGCAGCATTATTTACAATAGCCAAGATATGGAAACAACCTAAGTGTCCTGGATGGATGGATGGATGGATGAAGAAGTTGTGGTAGGTATACAAACACACACACACACACAAACACACACACACACACACACACACACACACAGGAATACTATTCAGCCACATAAAAGAATGGATTCTTGCCATTTGCAACGACATGGGTAGTTCTTGAGGGCACTAAGCTAAGTAAAATAAGTCAGGCACAGAAAGACAAATGCCATATGCTCTGACTTTCATACGGAATGTGAAAACAAAACAAACAATAGCAATAACAAAAACCAAACTCAGAGATTCAGGGAACAGATTGGTGGTTGTCAGAGGTTGAAGAGCAGTGGGGGGTGGGCAAAAGGGGTGAAGGGAGTCAAAAAGTACAAACTTACAGTCATAAAATAAGTCATGAGGGTATAATGTACAGCACAGTGACTATAGTTAATAATACTGTATTGCATATTTGAAAGTTGCTAAGTCAGTTAATCTTAGATGGTCTCATCACAAGGGAATAAAAAAAGAACTTTGTAATTATGTATTATGATAGATGATAACCAGGCTTCTTGTGATTATATTTGCATTTGTGTATACAAATACTGAATCATGTTGTACATCTGAAACTATTATATGTCAAATATAAAAATAAAGAAAGGACAGAAAGTTGGGATGGCTGGGTGATAGACATTGGGGAGGGTATGTGCTACGGTGAGCGCTGTGAATTGTGCAAGACTGTTGAATCACAGATCTGTACTTCTGAAACAAATAACGCAACATATTTTAAGAAAAAAGGAAAAGAAGAAGATAACAGGAGAGGAAGAAAAGGGGAGTATGTCAGAGGGGGAGACGAGCCATGAGAGATGATGGACTCTGAAAAACAAACTGAGGGTCTAGAGGGTAGGGGGGTGGGGGGATGGGTTAGCCTGGTGATGGGTATTGAGGAGGGCACGTTTTGCATGGTGCACTGGGTGTTATGAACAAACAATGAATCATGGAACACTGCATCAAAAACTAATGATGTAATATATGGTGATTAACATAACAATAAAAAATTAAAAAAAAAAAAAAGAAAGGACAGAAAGAGTATAAAATAAATGTTAGAGCAGAACTGACTATCCTAAGAAGAAAAAAAAGATGGGGGTGGAGGATGGGACTTGAGGTCAGAAGAACTTTGTTCTGGTCCCAAAGCTGTCATTTCTAACAGTGAGACCCTGAGCAAATTCCTTCCCTTTCTTTATACCATCTTCTTTATCTTTAAATGAAGTTGATAACAACCAACTTTGCCAAGTTGTCCCGAGGGCTAGATGAAGCAATGAAGGTGGAAACATTCTGTAAACTGTGACGTGCTCTCCAATTCACGATTTTTCACATAGAACTTATTTCAGAGGTAGAGATATCAACTAAAGAAGAACAAAGGGTTGAAAGTTCACCCACTCAGAGACAGTTTTTGTTGAGAAAACTATGCAAACCCTCCTTTTGAATGAGAGTAAAAGCCCGTGACTTGAAAAGGAAGGGGTGCTGTATGGCTGGTGAAGTGTCCTGTTAACATGTGTCTCACATCATGTAGATTCAGCTCAGGGGCCAGTGCTTGTGTTCCTCGTGTAGCAGTTTGGGGGCAATGGAAGGAGAAGCCAATGAGAAGGAGAAAAGGTGAACTTGCTAAATGAAACTGGGAGAAATACAAATGTGGTCCCCCATGAGTTTAGAAAAACACTCTCAGAGTTTTCTTAAGATGGTCTCTTAAAGCAAACCCAGCCCAAGGATTCAATGGAAAGAGACGGTCGTGGAAATGTGGCCTCATCAGGTCTACAACCCAGATTTCTGTGACATTGTTTTTTACTTACTGCTCTTCAGTGCCCAGCAGCACCGTATAAATGACACTCAACTCTTCTGCATCTCTCACTCCCTTTCACTCTCCATGCTGTAAAAGATATAGAGCAAACCTGTGGGAAAAAATCAAAATTACTTTGGGGACAAATTGGTTTATCTCTAGGATACAGCTATTATCAAAAAAAAAAAAAAATCTGACCAATCCATTGGTACATTCTTTTGTTACTTTTATCCATGTTTTATAATTTGAGTAAAAAAAAATTTCCCCTACATTTTGAAAGTGGATATGGCTTATTGTCAAGCTTTGATGGTTTAAATGAAATACTATTGAAAGGGAATATATTTTAGTAAACAACTTTTGCCTCATTAGTCTTTGAATTCCCTGGAACTTTGTCTGTGTTGTACGGGTATCATTTTATTTGTATTTGAAAAGGCATTAACAAATTGAACAGAAAAGTTTATTCATATGGAAAATGTGCTCCCTTATTAGATTTTGGGGAATTATTCAATATGACAGTGAGTGAATCTATGTGACATTCTTCACGTGTGAAGGAAAAATGGATGCTATCTTCTCTTCATACACTGTGCTTTTTAACTATTTAACATACACCATTTGTTTTGCTTCTTTTGGGAATCAAAGCACAGTCTTCCAAATTCTATAATAAAGGTGACTTACCCGTGTTCCTTCTAGTCCAATGAGTTTATACAGAGATGAGTGTTGATTATGTGTAATAGTGGAGTAGATTTTATTTTTATCTTTTTATTGTGGTAAAATATATGTAATAAAATCTAAATAATGAAATAAATAATAATATATGTGATATAAAATTTGCCATTCTATTTCTACAAAAAATTGACTTTGGTTAGCATGTTTCTCCTTCAAAACCATGTTTTTCTTCTTTTCCAAAGCTGCTGGAACATGACAGAATAAAGATTTGATTTTGATTTTTCTTTTTCTGAATCTGATAGAAGTAACTGATTGTGTGGGGGTGAAAAATGGAAACCAAAGAGTTTGGGACAGAAGCTACAGGCCTGACTTAGCTAAAGGCCAGCTCCGGAATCAATAAGCAAATATATGTCCAGTATGTTAAATACAAAAAAATACATATACACATTAGACATAGTCCTAATCTCAAAAAGATGTTTATGTAGGTGAAGAACCATAATAAATGCACATGAAAAAATTGTAATAGAAGAAAGTAAGTACACATGTATAGGGTGGCAAAGAGCATAGGTCTGTGGAAATCAAGGAAGAGAGAGAATAATGAAATGATGTGGGGTAAGTTCTAGAGAGATGGTTCAAAGCCAAGCCTGGCAGAGTCTCTAGGCTTTAAGGAGACCTCAGAGGGCTTGTTAAGCAGGAGGAAGAGCATGGTCGAGGGTGCATAGGCAAGGGAATATATAAGTATTTTTAGAGGATCTTGATTTATTTCCAGATTATGGTCTACTGTTTCCTTCATAATCCTCAGGAGAACTTTTCCCCCATGAGTTAGAGGTGAAGAAAATCCATCTTTCCTATCACTTCTGGTGAATATGTCCCATGCAGTAGATAGCATTCCATCCTGGGTAATCCATGGTTCAGAGTCATCATGCAGTCTGCAGTCTTTGCTTCCCTTCTTCCCATGTAAGAATGTGGGTCCCTCCTAGTCAGGTAATGAGTTGTTCTTTAGTTTTCATCACAGAATATCTATTCTGCATGCAAAGTGCTCACACTAGTAGCAACAATATCCTAAATAGCATGACATGCTAAAAAAAAAAAAAAAGTAGTAGCAGCAACAAAACAAAAACAAAACAGAAAGACATTAGCATGGCTGAGTCAGTAATGTCAGCAGGATTCAAGTTTGCACACTTCTAACTGGTTCCAGGAATGAGTTTTTGCTGAACCATCTATTCTGGGTTGTCCAGTACTTCTTTGAAATACTGATTCCCATTTGTGAATGAGTTAGTTTTCTGTGATAATAAATAAAGTGAGTGGTTTAGCCTATCTTTATCTGTGAAAAACTAACTGGACAAATAAAAACAAAATATTTAACCATATTCTCATCAGCTCCATGGCCTAATTAAGTTGAAATTACAGGTCCTTGTACAAAAATCACTTAGGTTCCTTTAAAAGCATAGACCAGAGATTGAAGAGATGAAATAATTCTGAACAGGCACTAATGATCTTACTCATCATTACTCAAATTATAATACATTTGGTAGTATTACTGGGTCATAGATCTTCATATCTGCACAAGAGGCCACCTGGTTTAGTGAAAATTATTCAAGCATTAGAGACATCAGCCAGGATTGAAAACTGTTACCTTCTGGTTTTTATGACAAATTACTTAGATGCTTCTGATCCTTAGTTTTCTTGTCTGTAATAAGAGGTTAATAATAGAACCTACTTCATGGGGTTGTAATGAGGATGAAATTATATATAAAGTCCAAGTTAGCACTTAGTAACTGACAGCTATTACTAATTATTTTTTTCTCATAGTAATTAAGAAACACCACCTTAAAAGTCGTTCCCTTTGTGCGTTTCATAGCAAGAGAAGCTGATGCATGAATTGGAAGAGGAGAGACACTTACGTCTTCAGAGTGAGAAGCGGTTGCAGGAGGTGACACTGGAGTCTGAGTGCAACAGAATTCAGATGCGTGGCCTCCAACAGCAGTTCTCCAGGTATTGTTCTGAACTGAGTTTCTTGCTTCAGGAGGGGCATCTCTTCCTGCACCAGTAGCCCCTGTGCTTGAATTTCCACTGTGAAAGCTTCTGTTGAATTTGAGGAGCTAACTTACCTATAGCTTAGACCTTCTCCTCTGGCCACGCCATCATATGGCATTTGGGCCAATTTGTTGAAACTTGCTATTTGCACCTTGCATAGTCTTGGCTTTATTGGATCTGGTTGTCTTTTCTTCCCTGATGGCTTTCCAAGGGATTTTTCCAGGAAGATGTGGTGGCTGTGTGGCCTATAGGGATGTCCGGTGAAAGGCCAGCCAGGAGGATGAAATTTTACCGGGCATCATAATTCTATTTTAAGGAAGACAGAGAATGTGAATCTAATCATTCAGTAAGCTCTTACTCAGTACTTAAAGGAAATATTTACCAATAGTTAAAAAAAAATCAAAATCAATGAGTTTCTTTCCTTTAAAAAGACCAAACTTGAATTTGAAAGGAGCATTCTGAAAAGTAGCTCTTAGATTTAATTCCCACACAGAATCTTTCAGCTTCCAGGTACAGTTACTGTGGGGCCAGGTGAAGGTTCAGCCTATTATTTAAAATCTATTTAGTTCCCTGGAAAAAAACCCCACAAACTTGTGCTATTCCAGTCCTGGGACCAGATAATGGGAACTCTGGGAAGGACGATTTACTTTCATTTCTGTATCTCACTTTACCATTTGAAAAATCAGGAAATTAATTTCTGGGTTCTTTGTTTTTTTCTCCCTCCTGAGGCTGTCCCAGGTTAAATCAAGTTTGAGAAGTTGCCCTAAAATTTTTCTGAGCAGTCTATGTGGATCTTGCCTTTAATTTACCAATGGGATTTGGATGTGATCAGTGATGGATAATATGGCTTCCTCATTATAAAACTTTTATAATGATAGCTTAAGTTTTGGATGTGTCACAGGGAGAAACCGAAGTTGAGCCTCCAGATGATTTATCTCATTGTGACTAATACCATGGATGCTTGTGACTTTGGTTTAGAGTCTTCTTGGAGGAACAGGGTAGAAAGGATGGATGACCCCCCTGCATTCAGAGTCATAATTTAACACCCTATTCCACTCTCTGAGCCCATGGTAAATACACAGGTGCTGTAGAAATGCACCCATCAATACTTAAACAATGCATGTCCCACCCCTCCCAGGCTATTACTTATACAACCTTGTGCTCGATTTTTCATTTGTTTTGATGGTAACTCTCACTTTATGTCTCCCAACTTGAAATAATAGACCTCCCCCACCACTTTTGAAGCAGCTCTAAAACAAACACTGCTTTGTAATACTTGCCCTTTTAATGATACAGGAAAGGAGGAGGTAGATCACCCTACCCTTTCGCTATCTAATTGAGACGTCTCTGTATTCAAGCTATTGATTTACCAGGTGTGAGACACATGGCACAGTAAATTATTTTCGTATGATGCCAGGTCATCTGCTATAAATCAAATGACACCCATACAGAGCCGAGTTGCATAAGGGCCAAGGCTACATCCTAGACTGAAAGAGAAGATAATTATATGTAGAACAAATAGTGGTTGGTTTTACATACTGCATTTCCCCTGCTATATAATGAGTTTCCTTATGTAAAGCTTCATTGGAACTGAAGAATTCGAGTCCAGTTATAGCCAGATAGCTAATGTAAATCAGCAAAGGTGGAAGAAAAAGTATATATCACAGATAAGGTAATTACACAAAGGGAGAGAGGGAAATAAACCATTAGAGTCTCTTACTGATAGAGAACAAACTGAGAGTTGATGGAGGGAGGTGGGCGGGAGAGGGGTAGATGGGTGATGGGGATTAAGGAGGGCACTTTTTGTGATGAGCACTTGGTGTTATATGTAAGTGATGAATTACTGAATTCTACCCCAAAAACCAATATTGCACTGTATGTTAACTAAGTGAAATTTAAATAAAAAATAAAAAAAAAGAAACAAAACACATGAACAAGGGGGGAAAAAAGAGAGAGAGAGGCAAACCAAGAAACAGACTCTTAACTCTAGAGAACAAACTGCTGGTTACCAGAGGGGTGGTGGGTGGGGGGGTGGGTGAAATAGGGAATGGGAATAAGGAGCACACTTGTTGTGATGAGCACAGGGTGATGTATGGAAGTGCGGAATCACTGTATTGTACACCTGCAACTAATATCACACTGGCTGCTAACTATACTAGAATTTAAATAAAAACTTTTAAAAAGATAATTATACAATAATTTAATTAGGCCAGCTACAGCATTTTTGATGGCTTTTGGCATTTTAAACTTTGGTTTGTAAGGTACTTCTGGTTCTGTTTATTTAAACAATCCTGTTACTCTAATTTAAGTCTTTGTAAAATTCTCCATATTGTAGAACATGTGTATAGCTCATCAGCCTTAGACACGGTCCATGTCTAAATACTCACATAAATAATTTCCATATTCCAAATAATTATATTGAATTTAAAACTTTTATATTCATAATTTTCTCCTTTTCCCTGGGTCACCAAGTTTGTTTTGTGCATGATGCTCCCTGAGATGTAGGCTTACTTTGAATATTGTTTATAGGACGAGTTTACTTTGAAAAATAACGCTAGTAACCCACCTTTTCAAAGTTTGTGAAGTGGCTTACAATAAAAGGTAGCTTTACAATATGACAAATAAAATGAAAATAGAAAATAAAAGCCACAAAAGGGTAGTGTGGCAAGTAATCGTACTTACATGGCCCGCCGTGTTTTCTGAGATTGAGCATTTGACTTAGTTCTAAGATTTCCTGGCAGACATGATTAAAAGGAAAGTACAAGAGCCTATGTAATTGTTATCTCCTCAACAAAGGTTACTACCACTCAGGGAGAGAAACATTGTCTCTGGTAACAAACTCATACTAGAACACATCCCTTCAGAGATGGCATTGGAGGATATAATAGACAATCGTCCAAAATTGTGCAGATGAGGATTAATTCACAGAAGTATTGCTAACTTCTGCAAGGTCATTTACGTCTACCAAGTTAAGGGACTTCTGAATGTCACAGTACATGAAATAGGAATGCTGGTTTCATGTCTAAATGATAATGAGTAAGTAGAACTCTAGTGCTTACAGATCTCAAGTCAGGCACTATACTGCAAGTTCATGGGAGCCTCTAGAAAGACACATGTTGCATCTTTCTGATACCTGTTTGGAACCTGGAGCATAGAGACGTGAGATGCTGAGGTGTGGGCGGAGCTGCGAGAAGTATTTTCCTGGTGTAGTTGATGGCATTGTCACCATACAGGCATCTAAACAGTAGGGAAGGAGATTCTGGAGTCTCAGATTCAGGGATGGGGTGAGGCTTTGGAGGGGAAAGTGGATAACGAAGTTAGAAGCCGGGACAATCAGGTATACGTGCGAGGTAGAGTTCAGGTGTCAGAATGAGTGCTGCAGGGTAATTAGTCCAAGGCTTGATTTTATGCAGTTTCAGTGAGGTGATACGCCTCGTGGCTTAAAGGCACCAGGCAAACCTGAACATTGTGATTATCTCTGGTGATGAATAATGGGATCACTTAGGTGATAAAAACCTATAAAAACGTTTGAATGAGTAGTTCTCTTTTATGTCACCACCAAACCTTCATTTATAATTCCCCCTTCCTCTTGACCTCTGATTAGGGTGTAATGATCAGCAGTGGTCCAAAATATGGACAATAAAAAGAGAGAGAAAGAGAGAGAGATGTGACCAGAGATTACATAATCAGCTCTAAGCTCATAAATCAGAAACGGCCTGCACTGAGGGTGATTCAGGCAGCCATAATAAGCTTGATTCAGACCATTTACAACCTTTCATCTAAGTATAGAGAAGAGAAAAGGTACTTCCAAATTAAGCCTTCCCATACATGAAGGAGTATTTCAATAGGGTGGTACTGAGAGTCAGGCAGCAGTGTCGTTAGGGCTTCTTTGTCTTGATATTTGGTGATATAAATCGAAGATGCTTTCCAGATGTCATAATGATTGTTTAACCTGTTGTCTGAGTGGTATACATGGCTGGGCATATTTTATGTGGTTATAGCTTTGTGCCCCATCCTTCTATGATTCTGTAACTGTCTCTACCCTCCCTTTAACTGTTCATTTGAACTGTGCATGTCTCGCCAGCCAAGGTTAATGATATGAGTATGGCTATATCACTGCCTTCCCTCCTATGTAAAGATTAATGTTGGCACCCCCAACGTCATTACCTTGAGTGAATGAATTTGTTTGTGCATCAGTTAGTTTCACCTAGACAAGCACTTCAGGAACACTCTCTCCAACCAGGTGGGCTCTGTTGAGGTAGAAAAACAGTGATTAAAAAGAGGGGCACCTGGGTGGCTCAGTTGGTTAAGCATCTGCCTTCAGCTTAGGTCATGATCTCAGGGGCCTGGGATCAAGTCCCTCATTGGGCTCCCTGCTCAGCAGGGGGCCTGCTTCTCCCTCTGCCTGCCACTCCCTCCTGCTTGTGCTTTCACTCTCTCTCTCTCTGTCAAATAAATAAAATTAAAAAAAACAATAATTAAGAAGAACCAGCTTTGTGAAGAAATAAGCAATACATGACTGTTGATTTAATGCAAACCATGTACGAGTTGCACCTATATTTGACTTGGTTCCTTTGGAAACAATGCTGTCAATGCGTAGATTATTGCCAAAAGCTGCTGTTCTTACCAGACAAGCAAACATTTTTATTGTGGGTACAATAAGATAGAACACAGTATGTGTCAAAAAATGTAGACCCCAGGTAGAGAAGACTTACGTGCATATATGAACCAAAAAAACCCCATTTATAGCTTAGCCATAAATAAAAGAAACTTTTTCCAAATTCAGGACAGTCAGACTTCATATTTGTTAATGGTATGTTACCACGCAAAGGCATGAGTCAAGCCAGATGAAATGAGCACTAATTGTATAGTGCTACTGGCAATAATAATACACATGTTTATCATATATGAGAGCTCCATGCTACAGTGTTTGAAGCTTTAAATTAGAGTCAACCTGGTAGACTCGCCACCCAGAAGACATATTTTATAAACTACTGCTAGTGAACCATACCACACCCGAAGCATCATCAGAAATCAGTTAGTGTTTCTCTGCAGCCTTGAAATGTTCCCCGTGTATGTGTGTGTGCATGCGTGTATGCACGTGTGTGTGTGTGTATGTGTGTGTATTTACACCATGCAGTGTAAATTTAAGTAAAGGGAACAATTAAGCTTTTCACCCATAATAGACAAGGATAGTTAAAAATCACCCAAATGGAGTCTAAGCTTTCTCCCCCTACCTCCAGGACTTTTCTGCACCTGTTTTGACCTTCTCTCCCTTCATAGTTATCTGCTGCCTTGAAGCTATTTCTTTGCTTACTGTAACTGGGATTTCTCCTATCACAGTTGATTGCTATGCTTAAGTGCAGTTGGCTGCGTGCTGAACTTCAAGGAGACGTAAGTGGAGATGGTTTTACTGCTTAACTCGTTCACTGGTTGCTGTTCACATTATCGGCTCTCAGACACTTTACGGAAGCCTAGGTTCATTTTCTGCTGCCCATTTGGAAGCTGTAGGCACCTGGCATAGAAGTGTGTGTTGAAGAGGATAATATGCCCTTAAATGTTCTATCCACGTATTCCCTTCTACCTCTGCATCTGTTGGGTACATGCGAAGAACATTTTCTCTACATCTTTAGGAGGAGTAAAACATAACAAGAGGAGAAAAGCTGTCAATTGACCTTTGGACAGTCAACAGCACAGAGCTCTTTTGCTCCTCTTCTGCATTTGTTCCTATCTCAGACCTTTGTCAGCTTTAACCTATCACAGGGGCTGGCTCTCCTGAGTGCCTTGTTCCTCCTGATAAATATAGAGGGCAATTTTCTATTGATTTGGAGTTGCTGTTTCCACACTATCAGCAATATTTCTAGCTGAGACTTTTCATAAAAATTGGGGCCTCTCATCTCCTCTGAGAAAATCTAGCAGAAGTTTAAGATGACAAAGCAACTTTGGCGAAACAATAAATTTTCTTCAAATCACACAGATGGAAAAAAAGATTTTAAATAGCATCTTTTAAAATGCCTGGTTCGCATAATATGGATCATGTTTTACTGTCAGAAGTTTATGTCTTAGTTATCTAGTGTGTAAGCTCTTGCTTAAGCAGGGCAGAGGGAGGCTAAAACCAACTATAAGAGAATAGGAAAAAAAAGAAGGACACCATTTTCAGCTCCCCGAGCAACTGATAACTTAATGCTGAACACTGCTTATTTCCTTTGTATTTCTGTTTCTGCATAAAACATGATGACATTGTCATAAGTTTCCTAAATTCTTAACAGAGCTATATGTTGTTGAGTAGAAAACATAGAAGTTATATTGCCATTATTTATCCCAGGTAGAGAGAAGAGTATCAACACAGAGTATAGTTCCAATTTTATTTCTTTGTTTTTTTTTTCTTAAAGATTTTATTTATTTATTCATGAAAGACAGACAGAGAGAGAGAGAGAGAGAGAGAGAGAAAGAGAGAGAGGCAGAGGGAGAAGCAGGCTCCCAAGGAGCAGGGAGCCTGATGCGGGACTCGATCCCAGGACCCTGGGATCATGACCTGAGCCGAAGGCAGATGCTTAATCATCTGAGCCACCCAGGTGCTCTCCAATTTTATTTCAAAGAGCTCCATCCTATTAAATGGGGCTTCCTAGGACCTCATTCTAGCTCCACTTCTAACTAGCTTAATAACTTCAGTAAAGCAATTTGAACTTTTTAGATCTCAGTTTGCTCAATTGTAACATAAAGAAGTTTAATTGTTTATAGTTTTATATAATGCTTCTTACGGTTTTTAAAAAGACAGTGTATTTAAACTGAAGTGCATTACTTGAGTAAAGTTATAATTAACTGTAGTAACCAGGCCTTCTTGAAGTTCTAACAACCAGGCTTTTGAGCTGGGGATGTGGGGTCAACGGTCTTACACTCCACGCTGTGATCATGGTGAAGCTCTGTGGGGTTGGGCTTTCGCCATGTCTGTTTTGGTTACTTGACTCTGGAGAAGTCGAGAGTAGAAAAGTGCCAAGCCCAGATGAAATATTTCTGTTGAGCACAGCCAAAATTGAATACCAAGGAACTTGACTGGCAAAAGGAAGCTATGATCCTCTGCAGTGGACATAACCATTATTGCTCTTGGCTCTGATGTTGTCTGCTTTAGGATTTATTTGACCTGGTTTGGGAAAAAGCCTGAACAGAGAGAACTTTATGACATCTAGAATTGTTTTCACCTTTAAACAATTTCTCTGAAGAAACAGCCATCAGTAAAAACAAAAAACAAACAACGAAACAAAAACAGTGATTTAATCTCCTTCTAAACATTTTTTAAATTACCCATTATACTCTTACTATGTACCTATCCCCTCCCCAACATACTTTTTTAAGAAAATAAATACAGGATATAGAATCCATTTTATTTTAAAATTGGAAACTAAATTCATTCTTACTCTGAATAATAAATACTTTTTGGTCAGATCTGCAGAAAATCCATTTTTTAGGTGTACAGTTTGTTCAGTTTTGACAAGCATATACCATAGTGTAACCAAATCAAAATATAGAATATTTTCCTGCCCCTGAAAAGTTCCCTGATTTCCCTTTGTTGTCAGTTCTGACTCCATATCCTAAGCCCCTGGCAACGACTGGTCTGATTTCTCTCCGTGTAGTTTTGCCTTTTTCAGAAAATCATATACTTTTGAGGCTAGAAATAATTTCACTTTCTGTGTCTGGTTTCTTTCACTCAGTGTGTCTTTTGATATGCATCCTTTTCGTTGCATGCGTCATTGGTTCATTCCCTTTTATTGCTCTGTAATATTCCATTGTATAAAAGTACCTATTTGTTTATTCATTCAGCTACTCACGGGTTTCTTCCAGTTGGGGTGAGTATAACGTTGCTGTAAACTTGTGACTTTCATGCTGTAATTTCAGCGTTTTCATTTCTCTTGGGCAGATAAGTAGGAATGAGATCATTACAGAATCATGTAGGAAGCATACGTTTAACTTTATAAGAAACTGTCAAACTTTTTCAAAGTAGCTGTGCCATTTTTCATTCTCACTAGCAAGGCCTAGGTGTTCTTCCACGTTAATAAGTGCTTCTTGAAAAACAAAACACAGATACAGAAAACCACACACACACAAAATAACTGGCTTAATGAATTATTCTAAGGCGAACACTCTTGTAACCAACATCAAGAAAGAAACTCTACCAGCTATCCAGAATGCCCCTGGGGGCCTCTTCCCATTCTCAATCTTCATCTTCCCCCAATAAGTAACTAATATCCTGCCTTCAGAACAATAACCTCCTTGTGTTTTTAGTGTTATCTCTTCCCGTATATCCCCAGAGACTTTAGTTTAGCCTTGGCTGTTTGTTATAAAATTGGTTATGTATTTTAGGTTTCTTTTAACAGATAGGTTACCTTCTATCACTTGCTTTTCTTTCAAAGACCTGTTGAAGAACCTAGAGCATCTGACCTGCAGAATTTCTCAGTTTAAATTTGTTGTTTGCTATTCTTGGGGCAGTTTAACATGCTCCTCTGTTCTCCATATTTCCAGCAAATTGGCATCTGTTTCCATACACTGCTCTTAATAATGATCTATATAAGGAGATCAAGGTTGTTGTTGCCTAAGGGGTGGAGAACTTTTCTTGTATCCCCATACATTTCTTATACCACAACCAATAACCTTTGCCATAATATGCATTCAGTAAATATTTGTTGGTTGAAGAATGAGTAAATAGATGAATGAATATGAGAATGAATGAATATCTTCACTGAAACAGAAAGGTGCAGCCAGGATTGGAACACTTAGGTTAAACATGGAAGAATTTTAAAGATAGTGTGTTTATGATAGAAATTTGCTTCCAAGAGAGGTTGTAGAATGGTCATTCCTGTGAATCTTTTAAAACTTTGATAATAGTCATCATTCTTAGAGTTATAAACCATGATGGCCTGGGAGGATGAAAACCCAATTTCCCATTCCTGGGCTTCTATGATAGAGTACGCACCTATAAAAGATGAGTTGCCTTTTTCTCAGAATATTCTTTGCAGAATTCCTGTCTGCAAGGCACTAAATGGAATTTGGTGCATTAAAAGTTTACTTCCCATAGGGTAAAATTTACTTTCAGAGAGTGTTTTATGACCCTTAGATAACATTTATACTAGTGTTTTTGTGGTGGTGTATGGGGCAAATGCAATGCAGCAGTCGGAGGAGGAAGGATCATTTTCTGATTACCTTTTCGGTCTATAAGCAGTGCCTTTAATGAATGGTATCCCCACAGAGTGGGTCTCTGAATGCTGGTTGTAAATACTTGGAACTATTCTTTGGGATCCTTTGTGTAATTTGTGAAGAATTATTCAGTTAGGATGGTTCTTATTTATAAATGTCTACATCTGCTGTTAACAAACAGCCTGGAGCTTTTAGGAATGTTTCCCCCAGAATAGAGCAGGGAATTAGCTGTGCTGAAGCTATGGGCTCCTGACAAAAGAAATGTGTTGTGGTTTTCATTAAATTGTGTTTCAGAATTTTTTGCACATTTCCCCTGACCAAAGGTTTTCACCTGTCATTTGGAGTAGCAGCAAGTGACAGGATATACTTTCACAAAACACAAAGATGAGTTTATTTTGCCATATTTAGTCCCTATAACATTTCAAGCTGTTATATCTTATAATAAGCATTTTTATTATTATTGATAACAACATGGCCACAAAAATGATCATGTTTTACACTTCTTTTATTTTGCAATGTTTCCAAAACTGTTGCTTACATTATGTCATTCAGTTTCCACTCTAACCTTTGGCATGGTAAGCAAAGCATATTGTATCATAATTTTAATAAATATCACTACTGAATCTTAAAAAAAATGAAGTCACTTGTTCATAATCACATGGCTAGGTGAATCCCAGTCTAGACCACAGGACTTCTGGTGTTCGGTCAAATCCTGTCTATTCCCTCATTAATTCATTTTGTGGTTTATGATCATTGATAGAAAATGAAGATTCAAATGATATTAGAAGCAATTGTATTTCATTAGATTTCAGCCTTGATCGTAAGTTTAGACATTCTGCCACTGACAGTGTTTCTTAAACTTGATCATCTCTTGACTGGGATTGCACCCAAGAGGAACTTGGGCCAAAGTGGTAAATGTAATTATATCATGTCAGAAGGAGAGTTTGGGTATCAAAGAGGGCACGTATTGCATGGAGCACTGGGTGTTATACGCAAACAATGAATCATGGAACACTACATCAAAAACTAATGATGTAATGTATGGTGATTAACATAACATATAAAATTTTTAAAAAGAGGAGAATTCGGTAGCCACTCTTTTCTCATTTTGGAATTCAAAAGGAATTTTAGTAGTTGTCTCTCTTTAGTGCCGTGCCTCTTTTATGGCCTCTACTTTCTTAGTATAGTTTTATACTGTATTATCAAACCAGCTGGCCTGGTGATTAAATTGGTACTTCAGACATCTAGACTACCACCAAAATACAATTATATTTATTACTTGAACTGTGTAGTCATTGAATTTAGCTGAGATGACCCAGATTTCCCCTTTGATGTGAGCTTGGACAGTATGCATTTAGCTAACAAAACCCAGTTCCAGATTCACATTCTTGCTGATGTTTTTAAAAACATTCGACTTTCCTCAATTATTATACAGACTGTAAATACATAAGTGTATTTTTTCCTGCTAGTGGTTTTGGATCTCAATATGATATATTCCCTCAGTAGGCTGTAAAGTTTTTATTGCTCTTGCCTGATATATAGTAGGTGCTCAGTCAATATTGAAATAATAAATAATTCCAATTGGCCATGGTTCCTCTATTAAGGTACCATTTATTGAGCCCCTGCTATAGATGACATTTGGCTGTTCTCGTGTATCCTATTTACCTAAGTCATTTTCAGATTTCTAAATTATTTTATTTTTATTCAATTTTAAAATTTTCCACTCAGAAAATTTCCACTCAGTATTGTTGCTCAATGAGTAAGTTTTTGCAGGAACTACTGAGACCGAGGTATGACGATTAAAAACAAAATGACAAAATTGGTTTGATGGTGCTAAGCAAGGTGGAGGGACACAAAATAAGTAATTTCCCCTGTCCCTAAGGAACTTATGGTAAAGAAAGAGTCACACTTCAAAACAAAACAAAACTAATAATGTTAGATGAAATCACATCTTTGCTGCAAGAAAGGAAAAAAAAAAAATGACCTAAGAAAAAAAATCCCCAGAAAGGGATTTATTTGAGATGACTATTGAAGCAGGTGGAGGTGAAAAAGGATTTAATACAGAACTGAAGGAAGGGCATTTTAGGTTAAGAGAACAGAACATAAAGATACAGGTCTAAAGGGGTGAGTATTCGTGATGGGTTTCAGAAGCTGCTAATAGTTGTGTATGGCTGCCACTCAGTTCTGCTAAGGCCCTTATCTGCACACTAGCTGTTTGAATTCAGGCCTTCATCATTCCCTTGCATCTTGGGTAGTGAAAGAATGCCTGGCCTACTTTTGCAGGTTCATCTTATGAATATCTCAATCACGCAAGTCAATCTTACTTTGAACCCTTTTCCTGAAGCCCAGCGGTCACCTTTGATGTCAGAAAACACTCGAAGAATTGATTTCCATTCCCTCAGCAATTCACATTATTGTCAAGAGAGTCCCCAGTAAAGTAGTAATATATTTAGTATACTTCCAATATGCATGACACATATAACGCTTACAAGTCTATTGCCTTTTCAGAAACAATCACCAAAGCACACGGTATGTTATCAGGAAATACCCTACAGGTCTTTGTAATAGATTTGAATGGCTTCAAGATTCTGCAGACCCAGACTTTCTAAGCGGTCTCTCTTGAGTAAAGAATTGAGTTGCAGGGTAGTAAGGCTGTAGTTACTGCCTCAATGCATGTAAAGCCCAGTTCAGGAAAGGCCAGGACCTTGGAGGTTGCAATGACAGGGAGAACATCCATCATTTAATAAAACCTGGGGAGAAGGACGAAGTCTAAATGCACAAGGAGAGAACTCTCAGATGTGAGTGAAATGCAACAAAGCTGCACACTTGAAACTTCTACGATGAGCCTTTAAACTTAAGATATATGAGATACATATGTTAAACTCATTTGTTTTTTTATTAACGTTTAAAGAGAACTTACCAGGTATCAGGTACTATTCTAGGTCCCAGGAATAGAGCAGTGAAACAAAAGAGAAAAATGTCCCTTTCTCATGGAGGAAGCATAATATTACATGGAATTTAATTCTTAAAGCAACCCTCCATGGAAGATATTCCTATTTTTTGAAGACTTTTTTTTAATTTAAAGTCAATTAGCCAACATATAGTACATCATTAATTTCAGAGATACTCCTATTATCTCTCTTTTACTTATGGTAAAACTGAGGCCCATGTGGGTTAAATAATTTGCCCATTGCCAAACAGCCCGAATGTATCACAGCTGCAATTTGAACTCAGGCAGCCTGGCTGTCAGCCATTAATCTGTGTGGTTTCCTGTTTGTTATCCATGAAAGAGAAAATGAGCTAATGTTTACTGGGTATTGACCTTGTACCCTTTGGGGGTCTTGGGGATACTTTAAACATGAAATATTGTCACTTACAATTCCATGAGGAAGTATTAGCATCCATATTTTATAGATAAGAGAAATAAAGCCCAATGAAGTTAAATGATTTGCGAAAGGTCACATAGCTGCTAAATAGCTGAACCAGGATTCAACTCAGTTTTTTTTGTCCCTTGACATATATTCTCTTCCTATTGTGTACTGCAAAAATGAATAAATGTTAGGATTGTCAAAGAGTCAGTATTTACTTCAACTTTTGTGTTTGGAGAAAGTAAATACAGTCAGTGTTTTGGATATATGCTACTTTCTAGAATTTTTCTTTCAGTGTCTTTGAGAACCTATGTGTGTCTACTTACTGCCTGGGATATGTTCTACATGACTAACAAGTTTCTCTGTCATTTAGTATAAGACACAAAATGTTGTTCTAGGCATGTGTTTTCAAGTCAACTCGCTCTGAAACTTACAAGATCTTATATCAGTGTGTCCTCCAAAATTACTTGATTAATGAACCTTTAACAATTTGAGAAATTGATCTATAGTTAAATTTGAAATGAATGCTGGATGCAAATATGGTGTTTTATGGAGTTCACCATCCTTTCCACTCTACTACTTCTCCAAAATACTCATCTAGATTTCCTTCTCATTTTCAATATTTCAATCAGTATTTTTCTCCTATTTCCATATAAATGTAATCATCAAGTTACAAGAAGAAAGAGAAACATGTACCAGGTAGAGAAAAGTGGATGTTTATTATGCTATAATTTATCTAAGAAGGAAGTGAGTGGGATTTGTGTACATGTGTATATATGCACCTGTAAAATACATGGAAAGAGACCTATTCAGAAGGATGAAGTAAAACTGTAAAAAATAGTTAGCTATAGATATTCAGAGAAAATAGAAAATGGAACAAGAATAGAAGCTAGATTCCTCTGAATAAACTTTAAGAATTTGACTTTAGAAATATATGAAATTTTTTTATCTTTTTATTTTATTATGTTATGTTAATCACCATACATTATATCATTAGTTTTTGATGTAGTTATCTATGATTCATTGTTTGCATATAACACCCAGTGCTCCATGCAGTACGTGCCCTCCTTAATACCCATCACCAGGCTAACTCATCCCCCCACCCCCTCCCCTCTAGAACTCTCAGTTATATATGAATATTTAATATAATTATAACATCTAATTTAAATTTTTCTAAAAATTGAAAACACAACAAAACAAATACATCTAACTGCAAATTTAGTTGGTGACAAAACTACATACAGACACACACACATACACAAACAAACACACACACACAAGTCATTTAAAGTGACTTCCAGACATAGAAGTTTATTAATGTCATTGTATTAATGACAAACACACACACACACACAAAATCCAAAGCAAAAAAACACAGTATGTTGCACACCTAAAACTAATACAGTGTTATTTGTCAAATAAAAATAGAAATAGAAAAATAATAAATTCAATTATATGAAAAAATGTAATTATGTTTTGTAATCATATTTTTGGAGGTAGTGTTGATATCGTTATCCTGAGACACTTGTTAAAAGATCCTGGATCACTCATGATCTAATTTAACCAACTGAGCCACCCAGGCGCCCCTCTCATGATCTAATTTGAAAAGGCTTCCACCAGTCAAAAATGTCTCCATTTGTGTATCAATAAGAATAATGACTGCACTGTATTGAAATGCGTCAACTGTGTTGAAATCCTTTCACCCTCATGATACAAAACAACCCTAACACAAATTTTGGAGGATGCTAGGGAACCAACCCATTATTTTAAAAACTGACAAAAAACGGAAAAGAATCAAGCATTTATCCTGTCTGTCTTTTAAGAACTGTAACTAAATTGCTGTTGGGTGGGAGGCAAGTTTTTCAGTATAGGATATTTCAGCTAATAAATGAAAAAAGAATGATATAAATCAGAATACGTTTTGCAACTCTTTATGAAATAATGGGTAGGTCGGTAGAGGCGGAAGGAGGAGGTCGGGTCGGGACGCCAAGGTGGCCAGCAGCTAGCTCATCGGTGCCCATGGGCTTTGTTCGTTCCGTGCCTCGTCTCTCCCTGGAAGGGGAGGGAGGCTTCGACACCAAGCAGGAGCCGCCGCCGCCGCCATCCGAGCTTGAAGTGGCTAGGACTTCTCTCAAACTTGTGTGCTGAGGAGACTCAGGTGTTGGCCTCAGCTCCTAGGCTGAACTCAGCAGATCGGCCCATGAAAACTTCTGTATTGAGACAAAGGAAAGGATCCGGCAGAAAGCAACATCTATTATCCTGGGCTTGGCAGCAAGGAAGGGGACAGGTAGTGGAAATCCTGCAATCCGAAAAGCAGACTGAAAGGTGACAAAGAAGCTGAAGATGGGTGGCGGAGAGAGGTATAACATTCCAGCCCCTCAATCAAGAAACGTTAGTAAGAACCAGCAACAGCTTAACAGACAGAAGACCAAGGATCAGAATTCCCAAATGAAGATCGTTCATAAGAAGCAAGAAAGAGGACATACTTATACCTCATCAGCAGCTGCACGGCAGGCCATGCAAAATGGGGGGAAAAACAAAAATTTCCCAAATAATCAAAACTGGAACTCTAGCTTATCAAGTCCTAGCTTACTTTTTAAGTCTCAGACTAATCAGAACTACGCTGGAGCCAAGTTTAGTGAGCCACCATCACCAAGTGTTCTTCCTAAACCACCAAGCCACTGGGTTCCAGTTTCTTTTAATCCTTCTGATAAGGAAATAATGACACTTCAACTTAAAACCTTACTTAAAGTACAGGTATAAAGTAAGATACTAATGTTTAAATTTAGTTATATTTAAGGGTAGTTGTCCATTGTTCAGACCAAATTCACTAGGGAATTTATCTGTAAAACTGCTAATTAATGTAGAAAATACAGACATCATCTTAACCTGTTTTCCCTGTTGTGTGCACTGTGTTGTAATGGTAGTATCAGTGCAACTTAAAATTAACTAAATTATTGGTAATTGTACTTGATATTGTGTTCTCAATTGAGTAACTCTTAAACCTGTCAAGTTTAGATTTGGGGAATGGTAATAAGCTTTTCTTATTGGTTGGGCAAAAATACTAATTTAAGAATATCATTCATGGATCAGATTTACTTGTTGAAAACGAGTCAATCTGATTATAAGCATCCAGTTAAAAGACATACAGGGATTGAAAAGTAGTTGAATATTTGAGTTTTAAGTCCTAGAACCACCCAAACCAGTAATACACCAACAACCTGATGCACTGCCAAAAAGAAAATGTGAATTTTTCTTAAGAGAATAGTTGCATTTTAGTAAACTGTGTGCTGGTGAATGTGGAAAGGGCTCTAGGGGCTATCTAATTTAGAATGAGACCAGATACCCCAGTGGCCGTTTTCTTTCATGCAGTATCTGCCAACTAAAGCACCAAAACCATTTTTTAGAGACAGTATTTGGTGGTCACTGGGTAGCTTTCAAAATACATTTTTGTATTATAGCACTGCATAAGCTATTCTGACAGTGATCTGGTCTCAACTCATTCCCCGCAAAGCTTAAAAGTGGGGAGCTATATAATGTGAAAGTTTTAAGTACCTAGGAAAGAGCCATGTAAATATATGTAATAAACTTGTAGCATATGTAAAGTTTTGTTGGCATTTATCCTACGAAAATAGAATATTTTAGTATGAATTTGCTGAATGTAAGACCATGGACTCTGTTTTTATACTATGGCCTGATTTTAAAGGTCCAAGATAATTTGTTTTTAAAGTTTGCCCTTGTGCTAAAGTGCCAGTGTATGTATAATTGATCTGGTTGTAAACTATATTTCAAAGTAAATCCTAGTGTAATAAGTTTTATATAACTGTAAAGGTTTTAAGCTGCTAAAACACTTCCTATTTTTAAGAGATGTGAAATGCAGTATGGGACTGTTTTAATTTTTCTTCCTTAAGCCCAAAGATTAACTATTAAAGGGTCCCTCCAACCTTAAAAAAAAAAAAAATAAAAAAAATAAAGAAATAATGGGTAAGCAGTGCTCACCATTGGCTGCAAACATCACAGAGAGAGATAGTTTCTTTTATGTGTCTGATAGAAATACCCAACAGCATCTATGAAAACATCTTGCCAAAAAATGAATTCGAATCTAATCAAGTCTGTAGATCTAATGACCACTTTTGGGAGACATCATGAGAATAGGTTGGGCAAAATCCAAGCTCTGGAAATTTTACATGAAAAACAACCTGGTTTCTTCAACAAATAAACTGCAAAAAAAGACAAGAAAACCGAGTAAGAGTCTCAAGAGACATTGTGGGGACCTTATTTGGATTGTGATTTGAAGAGACAATAAAAAGAAAAAGGAGACATTGGGAAATCTGAGATTGGCTGGAAGATTTGTATACTTTCTGAACATTTGATATAGTTCATGTTTTTAAGTGTGGTGAAATATGGGTACATTTTTAAAAGAGTACTTTACATTCTAAATATACAAACTGACAAGCATGTGATTTGCTTTCAGTAATTGGGAGGGAGGGTCAGGAGTAAAGATGAAGCCTCACTGGCCTTGAGTTAGTTATAATTAAGCTGTATATGGGGCACATGAAAGTTTCTTAAACTTTAACTTCTACTTTTGTAGAAGTTTATAATTTTTCATTAAAAAAAGAAGGGCGCCTGGATGGCTCAGTCAGTTAAGTGTCCGGCTCTTGATTTGGGCTCAGGTCATCTCATGGTTGTGGGATTGAGCCCTGCCTTGGGCACCACGCTCAGCAGGGAGTCTGCTTGTCCCTCTCCCTCTGCTCCTCCCCCAACTGTTCACACACGCTCGCTCGCTCGCTCTCAAATAAATAAATAAAATCTTAAAAAAAAAAAAACCCTCAGAAACATATTGTTTCTTGCTGTGGATTATGAGCTGTAATCTGAGTTTTGCTAAAGAAATTAACAGAACTTAATCCAATTACTCTCATTTATATGCCTGTAATTTTTAAAAGTTAATTTCAGTAGAACCCTCACATGTATGGGGCCACAAGTGGTGGCCAAATTCCACATGTCTAAATATGCAAAAGTTGTAAATCAAGCTAGCAAACTGCTGAATGAAATATTTTCTACTTCCTAACCTTGATGAATGTGCCTTTATCAGGTCCTGGAAGACCAAATTTTAAAGTTCTCTGGTATCTTGGTGTTTTGTCCTGGGTTGTGGTGGTACCAAACAACCAGTTCCTAATTCCCAGCCTGCAGCCCAATCTTTTGGTCATCTCCCTTTCTCTCCCCACCCCGAGCCCCATCTTCCCATACCACCAGGGGCCTTAATGCACCCCGAGTACATCCCAGCTTTTAAGTCTCTACCGTGTCCACACTTCCTGTCTAATGCCACTTCTTGGGATGTAGGTGCACATGAAGGCCTGTGCTGGTCCTGGAAACAGGCTCAGGGCCATTGGGAAGGAAATTTCTGGTTCACAAGTACCTAGAGCTTCATGAGACAGAGGGGAGACACAGACTTTGTATGGGCACATCCTCTTGACTCTAAGGAGTCCTCACCTGATGGAAAAGAGGGGTTATAGGAGCATCAGAGTGGAGCCCTCTGGGGCTTATGGCCCAGAGCTTGACATCTCATGCCTGGGATAGGGCTCTGTTATGTTAAATTCTACAACTCCTACAAGAAACCTTTAATTTTGCTCACATGGTTTGATATATTTGATTGCTTTTTACATTTGGGTTTGCAAATATTGACAACAATTTAAGTGAAATACAAACTGAATATTAGTCATCTTACAAAAATTGTTTTTTGCTCTCAGAGTATATTTAGCAACTTCAAAGGCTTTAGCTGCCTCAGTTCACTTCGTAGAATTAACACCAGCTCAAAACATATTCAAGAAAAAAAAAACAAACCAATTTTTCAAACCATCCTTAAAGGAGGAGATGATTCTTGTTTGAATAGCATCCAAGGCAGGGGCACTGGCCTACTGCCTGAACTCTACAACACAAATACTATTATGCTCAGCCAGAGAGACACTATTCTGATAAACTGGCAGAAAACTTGCCCAGAAGAAGGAAGTATGGTCTTGTGGAAGAGCTGGAAACAGAATTCAGCAAAGATAACTGCTGTGATTGCCCTCTGGCCTATCATCTGGGGACACGTTTCATACTAAAAATTGGTGAAAGTGTAAGGCCAGCAGTAGCCTCCCTGGAAACATCTGGCTCTGGGTCAGCTCTAATAGGAATGAGTCAATCCGCTATCAGACAGTCAGTCCCACCATGGTGACCTTGGGTCCGATGTAGTGGCATCTGGACATTTGTAGGAGGCAAATTACAGGGTAGTTCTGACAATAATTTTATATTAAACTAAATGGCTGCTACTCATCTGTCTACAAAAAGGCTTAGAAGGGATCTAATATTTTTATGCCTTACTGAAAATGGAATTGCCGTTAAGGTTGCTGGTGGTTACAGCTGAAAATTTGCCTCAGAAGTATAGCTACTAATTATACTGTTAATCTGTTCCTTCAGCAGATACTTGGGAGTGTTTTTACTGTGTATTATTAGGCACTGTAACAGACATTCTCTGACTATATGTGCTTGTGTTTGGGTGTGTTTACTTAATCCTTGCAGTTAACCAGTGAAATCAGTGGCATCATGCCTACTTAAAGAAAAGTAAACTGAGGCTCAGAGAGCTAAGGCC
The DNA here is from genome assembly GCF_003265705.2 of Callorhinus ursinus. Lineage (NCBI taxonomy): Eukaryota > Metazoa > Chordata > Mammalia > Carnivora > Otariidae > Callorhinus > Callorhinus ursinus. Next base: position 93,804,273 of record NW_027397064.1, read on the forward strand.
ATAAAACAAGTAAGTACTTCTGTATTGTACTTCCAAAGTTTTATACTCCCTCTGTGTGTCGTACTACCCTTGATCTTCCCCATTTTCTTGAATGGAGAATTGTGCACTTGTATATCCCAACCAGAATTCTGTTTCAGCATCCTCTCGTACACTCCTTTAATTCACTTGTAATCTTGGTTTCTATTTTGGGGAGATTTTACTAATATTCTGCTGTGCCCCTCTATTCCTAGAGTTAAAACGTCATGTGATTTTCCACTAATATACCTTTTACTCCGTGGTCACTATTTTGTAATTTTTATCTAAGCATCCTGTTGACCAAGTGTTCATAACAGTTCAATATGAATGGGGCCCTTGAGTGCAATTGGAACTGGGTACAATGAAGAAGAATCAGCTGCACTTAACATCATTCCTCCCTGCACCAAAGGTACCAGGGCACAATCAGCTTTGGGTCATGCTTTTGTGATGGAGAATATCCTTGCTTCCATAGAGACAATGGCAGAGAGGCATGAGAGAGTGATCATCACAGTAGTATTTGTAGGATGTTCTTCTACCTGTGCAGATTCCACGTGGCTATCATGAAGACTCTGGTTCACACTGATTAAATGGAAATGAGCTGATCTTATCCACTGGTTGATTCATATATACACTCATCACCTCCCAAACCATGTGGGTCTTATACTTCTTGTCTATCCCCTTGGTCTGGGAATATAATTGCTATCCAATGAGTATTTTCCAGTCGATAAATTGGATACACAGTGGCAGTGATTAGGTGTGGTTTTAGCCATGGTAGTCCAGGCCTCAGTGAGGTCTAGCTCAGGACGAATACCTGAACAGATAATTCTACAGTGGAAGTCTGCTTTTAAAGACTGTTTGTTCCCACCAATAATTCTGAATTCACTTTCAATTACATTGGTCAGAGTAGAGAATATGTGGGGGCAGACTTCTCTCTCTCTCTTTCTCTCACTTGGAGTGTGTTATAGACTGAATTGTATCTCCCCAGAATTCGTATGTTAAAACCCCAACCTCCAATGTGACTGTAAAGCCATAGGGCCTTTAGAGGGGTAAATAAGGTTAAATGAGGTGATAAGGGGGGCCCAAATCTGACAGGATTGTGATCTTATAGGAAGAGGAAGATACATCAGGGCTCATTCTCTCTCCAGGTGCACACAGAAGAAAGGCAATGTGAGCACACAGTGAGAAGGTAGCTGTCTACAAGCCAGGAGGAGAGTCCTCACCAGAAACCAACCCTGAGGACCCCCTTGATCTTGGGCTTCTAGCCACCAGAACTTTGAGAAAATAAAGTTCTGTTGTTTGGTCACCCGGTCTGTGGCTTTGTGTTATGGCAGCCCTAGCCGACTAACCCAGCGTGTGAGAGCAGAAGGGCAGAGTTGTAACCCTGCCTTCATAGTTTATATGTGGCATACTTCTTGGGATCACAGATGAGAAAAGTCATGGATTATATGTAACTTCCAGAATGTCACCCCACTTCCTTTCCTGTTCAAGAAAACACAACAGGAAATATGTGGGTGAGGCTAATATGCTTATCCAAAATGATATTCCCCTTTATTTCACCCTAATAGATGCACTAGATTATTAAAATGCCATGATACTTCTCTCCTGGTTGGTAAAAGCTTAGGTTTCTCAAGCCTCCTTCTCAGTGCCCTCTGCACTAATACATTCATTCTCTAGTACTGTGGACCGCCCCACTATCTAGCACCTGGGACAACGGCAACCCCTTTGCCAGAGTTCTTTCTGATTGGTGGATGCCCCTGACCTACTAGTTGTTAATACTTTATCACCCCTGCTTATTTTAGAAATAAACCTGAATTAGCTTTTTAAAGTATGTCATTTGCAAACTTCAATACTTAATTAGTAACAAATAACTAAAGGCACTTTGCAATTGGTTGCGAGTCACAATGCCACCATTCAGAACTGTTGCAGGAGACCACAAAAAGAAATCAAGTCTATGAATGAGATCATTTAAGCATGTAAGAGTCTGGCTCATGAACATCTCCTGCAATGCTGTGGGGGATGAGGGATGATAGTAAACCCCAGTTACTGCAAGGCTGGCAGACGATGAGTAATGTGCTTTTTTTTTTTTTTTTTTTTTTGGCTCTTTGATTGCATTTCTTCTTTTCCTCTGAAGCCTTCTTGTATCAAGTCCAAGGAAATGAGTAATTTGTGTCAGCTAGGAGCAAAATCAGAATAATTTATTTACTTGAATGACTATGTTTCTGCATGTTTCTGTGGCTACTTGGCACAATAATTGAATTTATCTTGCTTTTATTTTTTCTTAGCTTCATTTTAGGACTCTCCTTAACATACTTGCATGAAAATGTTTCAATCTTGGTTTCCTAATTTTTTTAAAGGAAAAAAAAGACTTGATTTCATTGAGAATGCCTAATGGAATAAATTCTTGATAAATACTTTTATATCCTTAATTGAATATAAAGAATGCCTCATTTGAAAAAGACCTTCAAAAATACCAAACTCAGAATTATTATAGCTGTTTTGTTTTGTAGCACACAGGTATCTTTAAATGAAACATAGATTTTTAAAGCCTTTACAAAAGGTTTAAATGAAATTTTAAAAATAGAGCAACATTATGAACTTAACACTTTCTAGTGTTCTACTTTCCATATCCTTGGGCGATAACTATTTAATAGCTCTGTTTATATTTGCAAGCCCACAGGAGATAGAATTCTCTACAGAAAGCATTACCGATGTAATGGTTGAGAGTCGCTGCTTCCTTGATTTAGTACTGAAGATAATTTACAATATCTTGGTTTTCAGTAGCACGTATTATTTCCGAATTGCTTTGTAGAATTTTGTTTCTATAAATTCTGCAGCACACATCACCTCATCCGAGTTTAAAGACCTGGCTGTATGGCTTTTAGATACATTACCGCCAAGAAAATATCTGAATTCTATAAAGCACTTTTATCCTGAGGTACTCAGAGAGCTGACTTTACTTAAACTAACATTTGGGTAATTTGAGGCCTTATTATACATGATCAGGCACTTTTTCTTCATTCTCAACAAGAGTTTGGTAGAATTGCTTCTTTTGCAAATTCCATGCAAGAGTGAATGGTTGGACCTTAACAAAGATGTGGAAGAAGGTAAAAGAGAATTAATATAGGTATACTTGATAAAAAAAAATATAGGCCATGACCATTTCTCTCAGATATTAAAATTTTATGTAAGATGGGTCATTATAGTGAGAAGGGAACTCCCTGTTTCTTTTTCTTTCATTCATTCATTCATTCATTCATTCAAGTTGAAAACTTGTAGTGTGCTGATGAACTTGTGTGACCCGAGATCAGGAAGAAGAGCTAAAGAAATATGTCTGTCAGTGTATGGTTCTTAGTCTCTCAAGGGGTTCACTGGAAGACTGTTGTTAAAATGAGAGATGCTGTTCTGGAATGTTGACTTGAAAGCACAGATACTGTCTTTTGGCGTTCCTCAGGTTTACTCAGGGCTGGTCAAACCCTGACTAAAATGCTCGTTGTCTTGGCAGATATTTCTGAGTGTCTGCTATGTACAGTTTTCGGACTTCTCTGATTAGGACAGACCCAGAGGAGAATTATGCACACTGCATAGTTAATTTTAAATCAAACCTACGGATCCAAGAAAACAGGAAACTAAGATGGTCTTCAAATTAGTGTAATTTTTAAATGTTCATCTTCCTTGATGAGTCAATAAAAGAAGGTAAGGGAACATGAATTATAGCATGAGGGGTTTAGGCTTGAAGTAATATAACTATATTCTAATGGGAAAGATAGTTACATATTAAAGAGACTATTGGAAAGAGGCTCTTTCCTTTAAATGACAGGAGTGTTGAAGTCTTATTCTTACCTAGGCCAGGGAGGAAACCTATATAATGCTTACTGGTTAATTCCTACCTAAGAGGAATGTGCCTTCTAGATGGACAGAAATAAAAAGATGATGAAATGAATCCCAACAAAACCATTTAAATGAGGCCCTGACTTACGTCTTAAAGGCCTGTTTTCCTATCAGGTTTGAGCTTCCTAAGGGCGAGGTTCTATCTATGTCTAGCTGTATCCGCAGAACATAGGACTGGACCCACCTCGTGGTGGGTGCTCAGTAAGTGTCGGACTGGAGGTGCTCAAAATGGACAGGTTCCCAGGATGGTTGGGGGGTGTGGGAGATTCGTTAAGAGCATTTCCTCCCCTCCATATAGCTAGACCACTATTTATACAAAGCTCTCCATATGAAAATTCAGGAAATGAACATATGAATTGGCTAAGGTTAAATTAATGCAGGTTATTGGCATTTTGTGCTGTTTCATTCATTGGAAAGCTCCTTTAAGAGTGAGCTACTCTGCTTCTTTTGAGGTAGAATTCAAACTTCTAAAATGAAGTTAGTACTATGTCCTACAACTTTGCAGTAATACAGCTTTCATGCAAAGCAAAATGCATGGGTGTGGAGTTTCTGATTTGATTTGCAGACATAGCCTTGACCCACTGAACCAGTGGGAGCCCATCATTGCCCTTCTAGCCCATAGCCTGTAAAGTTAGGTGATGACACGGAGACTGTGGGGGCTGGCTGTGGGCCCTCCTCCCCTTTGGGACTCTGCAGAGTGGAGAGAGTTTTCTATGGCTTTACCTGGAAGCAGCAAGAGTGTTTAGATGATCCCTTCTGACCCAGTGTTTTGGAAGCTTTGGTAATTAACAAATGACCTTTTCACACTCCATTCTGGATTCAGGCAGCAGAGGAGAAAGCTAAAAATTGCTCCCATATAAGGCTAGGGTTAACAAAATCATTGCCATTTGAAAAGAGTGAGACAGTAGCGTGTACTGGAAAACCCACCAGACTGATTTTTCTTCTAGCTTCAGCCCCATGAATAAGATACTAAATGACCTTGAGCAATTCCCTTAATTTCCTGGGACCTCAGTTTCCTCGTTTCTACCATAAATTCTTGGGTTCTTTCTCATTGTAAAATTATGAGTCAATAAAAATTTTCAAACTTCCAAAGCAGCTGTTTTCACATTTACGGTCTCTCTTTCAATAGTCTGGCCTAACCATATTTTTAAAAAGTGCTATTTTTATAGTCACACAAGTTCTGCCTCACCATTTCCCAATAGCATTTAAGAAAATGAAGAAAGTCATTACTGAAAAATGAACACAAATATCACTCTTCATATGTTTTCTGAAACAGGCTGACCTTTATTTGGCATCTGCATGAAGGGGAATGAAGCATTTATCTTCCCTCTGGAGAGTGGGTAAAAATAACAACCTGGGCAGATACCTAATAGGGTGCCTCAAATAATTGCCACTAAACGGGTCTTGATACCTTGAAAAGATGTGGTGGGGTGGCCCCTCTTTCTCGATAGCTCTCAAAAGTTATCCCCTGCTATAGCCCACACTTTGCTTTCCTCTTCCAATACAGTCAGCTGCTTTTTTTAACGGAAGACATCTGCCAAGGGAGAGAAGGAATAAAATACAAGGATAGTGGGTAGGTGAGAAGAGCACATATGGTTGTATTTTGGCTTGAGTGATCAGGATTTATGTTTTATTTCCATGCTTGTGAAAGCTTAATATAAACATGTTGAGTGAGGAAAGGGAAAAAGCACACAAAACACTTTTAAGCTAAGTGCATAAGTGGGAAGTTTAAATATAGAAATAACAAAAACATTTTTTAAACAGGTACAGGGATCCTCCCTTTGAACCCTGTGTCCACTTGCTCCTGGGCCTGTCTAGGCATGTACTGAACAGTAGTTGGGATTCACTGGATTTTAATCATGGAACCCAGTATGCTCTGTTAGAGTTTAGTGGTACCACTGGTTGGCATGGTCAAATGCTGTTGGATTGACTGTCTCAGTTGCTTGAATGAAAAACCTACTAATGCCAAGTAAAATGGGTAAAAGAGACACAGCCCAGTTTTGAATGGCAGAGGAGTTTAGCCACATAAAGAGTTCCAAAAAGTAGGTAGACAAAAGAAATGCTCCCAAGTGGAGTGATAAAGTGAGTTGGATAGATTGAATGAAAATTTTATTTTATCCTCTTAGAGATGAGAACAATTACAATCTCCCAAACTAAAACCAGGAGAACACACAATAATTATGTCCATATATGCATTGTCCTTCTGAACCAGCCAGTAAATAAAAAAGTAATGTCCCTTAGCAAATCTAGGATGAAATGATTTTAAACATCTGTGTTCCCCGGTTGAAGGTTAAAAATAAAGGATAAGTTCTATGAGGATATATCTGTTCATATACCATTTTCAATGAGGAAAAAAAAATTCTAGGTGTGATTAGTAGGAAGAGTCTAAAGATGTCTGTAAAAATACTAAGGATTAAAGGTACAGAGCAGAAAACACAAGACAATGTGATTTTTTTTTTAGAAAATGAAATGAAACAGGGTAGTTACATGTGCCCAAAAGACAGAAGAAGAGTGTCCCAGAGGCAGAGACCTGCCACTTACTAGAGGGGTGGGGGTAGGGGACAGGCATCGGGCAAGAGAGCTGGAAAATCATTGCCAGCCCTTCTCTTCAGCCTTCGCTACAGAGGTTAATAGTCAGAGGATGTTAATACAGCAGCAGTTAATGAGCAACTGGGTGAGTTCTGATCTGGAGCAAGCAGGTGATGGCACACTTCAGTGAATTGAATGGGTTGAAATCGCTGAGGTTTTTGATGAAAGTCATTTAAGAGCCCTAAAGGAAACAGCTTATTAAGGAGGGCCAGAATGAGTAAAATGATCTTTGGGTATTTAGGAAAGATGCATGTGGATGAAAAAGGGTAGATTTGTTGTTGTGTAAGATATAAATGTATAAAAGGCCACAGGAACACGCAGATTAGAACAGTAATATAAAGGATCATGGGCTCATATCCTGAAGGGTATCAAGGAAGAAAAAAAAAAGCAGAAATTAGATCTAAAAGGAAAGCATGGGTAGTCTCAACATTTTCTGTAAACCCCTGATATTAGTGTCAGTTCCGTGTCATTTTGCACACTTGAGATTCTGAAACCTCTGTCTCTGACTGGCTTAGCAAATGTGGTTGCTCAGGACGAAGTGACTGACTTGAAATTGTGAGGTTATGAGCTATATTATGAAACAATGAACTACCGGGCTCAGTAACACCTCCAGTTTCCTGATCAGTGATGAAAGACATAGCCAACAATACGCAGTTAGGCATGTGGCAAAAATTATATTTTCAGTGGGTAGAAGAAGCAGGTAGAAGCAGGTGGATTTGTAGCCACATTTAAAAAAATTTTTTAAGTTATTTTTTATTATATTAATCACCATACATTACATCATTAGGTTTTTTTTTTAAGATTTTATTTATTTATTTATTTGAGAGAGAATGAGAGAGAGAGCATGAGAGGGGAGAGGGTCAGAGGGAGAAGCAGACTCCCTGCTGAGCAGGGAGCCAGATGCCGGACTCGTTACCGGGACTCCAGGTTCATGACTTGAGCTGAAGGCAGTTGCTGAATGAACTGAGCCACCCAGGCACCCCTACATCATTAGTTTTTGATGTAGTGTTCCATGATTCATTGTTTGTGTATAACACCCAGGGCTCCGTGCAGAACATGCCCTCTTAAATACCCATCACCAGGCTAACCCATCGCCCCAACCCCCTCCCCTCTGGAACCCTCAGTTTGTTTCTCAGAGACCATAGTCTCTCATAGTTTGTCTCCCCCTCTGATTTCCCCCCCCTTCATTTTTCCCTTCCTGCTATCTTCTTTTTATTTTTTTTAACATATAATGTATTATTTGTTTCAGAGGTACAAGTCTGTGATTCAACAGTCCTGTACAATTCACTGTGCTCACCATAGCACATACCCTCCCCGATGTCTATCACCCAGCCACCCCATCCCTCCCACCCCCCACCACTCCAGCAACCCTCAGTTTGTTTCCTGAGATTAAGAATTCCTCATATCTGTGAGGTCATATGATACATTTCTTTCTCTGATTGACTTTTTTCGCTCAGCATAATACCTTCCAGTTCCATCCACGTCATTGCAAATGGCAAGATTTCATTCCTTTTGATGGATGCATAATATTCCATTGTATATAAATATACCACATCTTCTTTATCCATTCATCTGTAGATGGACATCTTGGCTCTTTCCATAGTTTGGCTATTGTGGACATTGCTGCTATAAACATCGGGGTGCACTGACCCATTCGGATCCCTACATTTGTAGCTTTGGGGTGAATACCCAGCAGTGCAATTGCTGGTTCGTATGGTAGCTCTATTTTCAACTTTTTGTGGAAACTCCATACTGTTTTGCAGAATGGCTGCACAAGCTTTCATTCCCACCAACAATGTAGGTGGGGTCCCCTTTCTCTGCATCCCTGCCAACATCTGTCGTTTCCTGACTTGTTAATTTTAGCCATTCTGACTGGTGTGAGGTGGTATCTCATTGAGGTTTTGATTTGGATTTCCCGGATGCCAATCGATGTTGAGCAATTTTCATGTGTCTGTTGGCCATTTGGATGTCTTCTTTGGAAATATGTCTGTTCATGTCTTCTGCCCATTTCTTGATTGGATTATTTGTTCTTTGGGTGTTGAGTTTGATAAGTTCTTTATAGATTTTGGATACTAGCCCTTTATCTGATATGTCATTTGCAAATATCTTCTCCCTATCTGTTGGTTATCTTTTAGTTTTGTTAACTGTTTCCTTTGCTGTGCAAAAGCTTTTTATCTTGATGAGGTCCCAATAGTTCATTTTTGCCCTTGCTTCCCTTGCCTTTGGGGATGTTTCTAGGAAGAAGTTGCTGTGGCTGAGGTCGAAGAGGTTGCTGCCTGTGTTCTCCTGTAGGATTTTGATGGACTCGTGTCTCACATTTAGGTCTTTCAACCACTTTGAGTCTATTTGTGTGTGTGGTGTAAGGAAGTGGTCCAGTTTCATTCTTCTGCCTGTGGCTGTCCAATTTTCCCAACACCATTTGTTGAAGAGACTGTCTTTTTTCCATTGGACATTCTTCCCTGCTTTGTTGAAGCTGAGTTGACCAGAGAGTTGAGGGTCCATTTCTGGGCCCTCTATTCTGTTCCATTGATCTGTGTGTCTGTTTTTGTGCCAGTACCATACTGTCTTGAAGATGACAGCTTTGTAATAGAGCTGGAAGTCCGGAATTTTGATGCCGCCAGCTTTGCTTTTCTTTTTCAACATTCCTCTGGCTATTCGGGGTCTTTTCTGGTTCCATACAAATTTTAGGATTATTTGCTCCACTTCTTTGTAAAAAGTGGATGGTATTTTGATAGGGATTGCATTGAATGTATAGATTGCTCTAGGTAGCATTGACATCTTCACAATATTTGTCCTTCCAATCCATGAGCATGGAACATTTTTCCATTTCTTTGTGTCTTCCTCAATTTCTTTCATGAGTATTTTATAGTTTTCTGAGTACAGATCCTTTGCCTCTGTGTTTAGATTTATTCCTAGGTATCTTAAGGTTTTGGGTGCAATTGTAAATGGGATCAGCTCCTTAATTTCTCTCTCTTCTGTCTTGCGGTTGGTGTGTAGGAATGCCACTGATTTCTGTGCATTGATTTTATATCCTGCCACTTTCCTGAATTCCTGTATGAGTTCTAGCAGTTTTGGGGTGGAGTCTTTTGGGTTTTCCACATAAAGTATCATATCATCTGCAAAGAGTGAGAGTTTGACTTCTTCTTTGATGATTTGGATGCCTTTGATTTCTTTTTGTTGTCTGATTGCTGTGGTTAGGACTTCTAATACTATGTTGAATAGCACTGGTGATAGTGGACATCCCTGCCATGTTCCTGACCTCAGGGGGAAAGCTCTCAGTTTTTCCCCATTGAGAATGATATTTGCTGTGGGTTTTTCATAGATGGCTTTTATGACATTGAGGTATATACCCTTTATCCCTATACTCTGAAGAGGTTTGATCAAGAAAGGATGCTATACTTTGTCAAATGCTTTTTCTGCATCTATTGAGAGGATATGGTTCTTGTTCTTTCTTTTATTAATGTATTTTATCCCATTGATTGATTTGTGGATGTTGAACCAACCTTGCAGCCCAGGGATAAATCCCACTTGGTCGTGGTGAATAATCCTTTTAATGTACTGTTGGATTCTACTGGCTAGTATTTTGGTGAGAATTTTTGCATCCATGTTTATCAAGGATATTGGTCTGTAATTCTCCTTTTTGATGGGGTCTTTGTCTGGTTTGGGGATCAAGGTAATGGTGGCCTCATAAAACGAGTTTGGAAGTTTTCCTTCCATTTCTATTTTTTGGAACAGTTTCAGAAGAATAGGTATTCATTCTTCTTTAAATGTTTGGTAGAATTCCCCTGGGAAGCCATCTGGCCCTGGGCTCTTGTTTTTTGGGAGATTTTTGATGACTGCTTCAATTTCCTTAGTGGTTATAGGTCTGTTCAGGTTTTCTATTTCTTCCTGGTTTAGTTTTGGTAGTTGATACATCTTTAGGAATACATCCATTTCTTCCAAATTATCTAATTTGCTGGCATATTAATATGTTCTTATAGTTCGTATTTCTTTGGTTTTGGTTGTGATCTCTCCTCTTTAATTCATGATTTTATTCATTTGGGTCATTTCTTTTTTCTTTTTGGTAAGTCTGGCTAGGGGTTTATCAATCTTGGTAATTTTTTCAAAGAACCAGCTCCTAATGTCATTGATCTGTTCTGCTGTTCTTTTGGTTTCTATTTCATTGATTTCTGCTCTGATCTTTATTATTTCTCTTCTGCTGAGTTTAGGCTTTATTTGCTGTACTTTCTCCAGCTCCTTTAGGTGTACGGTTAGATTGTGTATTTGAGACCTTTCTTGTTTCTTGAGAAACGCTTCTGTTGCTATATATTTTCCTCTTAGGACTGCCTTTGCTGCATCCCAAAGATTTTGAACGGTTGTGTTTTCATTTTCATTGGTTTCCATCAATATTTTTTAATTCTTCTTTAATTTCCTGGTTGACCCATTCATTCTTTAGTACGATGCTCTTTAGCCTCCATGCATTTGAATTCTTTCCGACTTTCCTCTTGTGATTGAGTTCTAGTTTCAAAGCATTGTGGTCTGAAAATATGCAGGGAATGATCCCAATCTTTTGGTACCGGTTGAGACCTGATTTGTGACCTAGGATGTGATCTATTCTGGAGAATGTTCCATGGGCAGTAGAGAAGAATGTGTATTCTGTTGCTTTGGGATGGAATGTTCTGAGTATATGTATGAAGTCCATTTGGTCCAGTGTGTCATTTAAAGTCTTTATTTCCTTGTTTTTCTTTTGCTAAGATGATCTGTCCATTTCAGTGAGGGGGCTGTTAAAGTCCCCCACTATTATTGTATTGTTGTCAATGTGTTTCTTTGCTTTTGTTACTAATTGGCTTATAAAATTGGCTGCTCCCATGTTAGGGGCATAGATATTTACAATTGTTAGATCTTCTTGTTGGATAGACCCTTTAAGTAGGATATAGTGTCCTTCCTCATCTCTTATTATAGTCTTTAGTTTAAAATCTAATTTGTCTGATATAAGGATTGCCACCCCAGCTTTCTTTGGGTGTCCATTAGCATGGTAAATGGTTTTCCACCCCTTCACCTTCAATCTGGGGGTGTCTTTGGGTTTAAAATGAGTCTCTTGCAGACAGCATATCGATGGGTCTTATTTTTTAATCCAATCTGATAGCCTGTGTCTTTTGATTGGGGCATTTAGCCCATTTACATTCAGGGTAACCATTGAAAGACATGAATTTAGTGCCATTGTATTGCCTGTAAGGTGACTGTTACTGTATATTGCCTGTGTTCCTTTCTTGTCTATGTTACTTTTAGCTTTCTCTTTGCTTAGAGGACCCCTTTCAATATTTCTTGTAGGGCTGGTTTCGTGTTTGCAAATTCCTTTAGGTTTTGTTTGTCCTGGAAGCTTTTTATCTCTCCTTCTATTTTCAGTGAGAGCCTAGCTGGATATAGTATTCTTGGCTGCATGTTTTTCTCATTTAGTGCTCTGAATATATCATGCCAGTCCTTTCTGGCCTGCCAGGTCCCTGTGGATAGGTCTGCTGCCAATCTAAGGTTTCTAACACTGTACGGTACAGATCTCTTCTGAGCTGCTTTCAGGATTTTCTCTTTGTCTCTGAGACTTGTAAGTTTTACTATTAGATGTTGTGTTGTGGACCTATTTTTATTGATTTTGAGGGGTGGTTCTCTGTGCCTCCTGGATTTTGATGCCTGTTACTTCCCCAAATTAGGGAAGTTCTCTGATATAATTTGTTCCAATATACCTTCTGCCCCTCTCTCTCTTTCTTCTTGTTCTGGGATTCCAATTATTCTAATATTGTTTTGCCTTATGGTATCACTTATCTCTCGAATTCTGCCCTTGTGATCCAATAGTTGTTTATCTCTCTTTTTCTCAGCTTTATTTTCCATCATTTGGTCTTCTATATCACTAATTCTCTCTTCTGCCTCATTTATCCTAGCAGTTAGAGCCTCCATTTTTTATTGCACCTCTTTAGTATCCTTTTTTATTTCGACTTGGTTAGATTTTCGTTCTTTTATTTCTCCAGAAAGGGTTTCTCTAATAACTTCTGTGCTTTTTTCAAGCCCAGCTAGTATCTTTAAAATCATCATTCTAAACTCTAGTTCCCACGTCGTACTAATGTCCGTATTGATTAGGTCTCTGGCAGTCGGTATTGCCTCTTGTTCTTTTTTTTGAGGTGATTTTTTCCGTCTTGTCATTTTGTCCAGAAGAAAATATATGAATGAGGGAACAAAATGCTAACAGGGTAACAACGATCCCAGAAAAATATATACTAAACAAATGAGAAGAGACCTGAAACCAGGGGAAAAGAAAGGGAAAGAAAGTAAAAAGAAAAAGATAAAGATAAAAACAAACAAACAAAACAAAGAAAAAAAAAACAGAATATGATCAAATATGATCAGGCTGGTTAATAGGTCTGTGCCACACACTAGAATTTGGGCGTATTTTGGTCTGTTAGAAGAAAGTGCCTCCCAAAATCTTAAAGAAAGAAAAACATATATGTACAAAAATAAGGGTTAATACAATGAAAGGATAGAATATAACTGTAAAGATGAAAATCATAAAAGATTTTATAAAAGGAATTGATAAGATAAGAAGTTGGTTGAAAAAAGAAGAGGATTTAAAAAAGGGGAGAGAATGTGATCAGGAAGGAGACTAGAACAAAGCCATACACTAGAGATTTAGGGTATATTTTGATCTGTTAGAAGAAACTGTATCCCAAATTTTAAAGAGAGAACAAATACACACACACACACACACACACACACACACACACACACACCAAAAATAAGGTTACTATTATGAAGGGATAGAATTTGACTCTAAAAATGAAAAATTAAACAGGTTTTTTAAAAAAGGGATTGATAAGATGTTTGAAAAAGGGAAAAAGAAAAATTCAAAAAAAAAAGAACGTTAAAAAAATTAACTTTGAAAGAGTAAAGAATAATGGTAATAAAACCATGAATTTTACGTGCAGTATTCTCCTAGCACTGGAGTTCTGCCGTTCTCATTGATGGGTAAACTTGGTCTTGGCTGGCTGTTTTGCTGATCTTCTGGGGGAGGGGCCTGTTGCCGTGGTTCCCAAATGTCTTTGCTGGAGGCGAAATTGCCCCGCCCTTGCCGGTCGGGGCAAGTAATCTGCTCTGGTTTGCTCTTCAGAGCTTTTGTTCCCTTGCAAGCTTTCTGAACAGCTTTGGAGGACGAGAGTGAAAATGGCAGCCTCCCAGTCTCAGCCCCGGAGGAGCTGAGAACTTGGGGCCCCACTCCTCAGTGAGCCCCCAGAGAAAAGCAGTCACTCCTGTCTCCCCGGTCTCTGGCCGCACTCTGTGCTCATCCCGCCTGTGACCGGGTGTTTCTATCCCTGGCACCCAACTCGGTGTGGAGTCTCCAAACCCAGCATATCCCCGCGGTGCGCTCTCGTGCCGCTCCTCCCGGGGGAGGAAGGGGAGTCTGCCCGGATCTGCCACTTGTTGGGTCCCTGCTGGAGGAGCAGTGGCCCGACTGTGCCGCGGGTCACGGTTTATGGTAATCCGGTGCTGAGAGCCTGTGCCTCGGCTCCCTCTCTGCAGCCAGCTTCCCCGCTCCAATACCTGGGAGCTCTGCTGCACTCAGGCACCCCAGGTCTTTTTGTGACCCCGAGGGTCCTGAGACCACACTGTCCCAGCGAGGGTTTCATCCCCTGCTTAGCCACTGGAGTGACGTCCCTCAGCGGAGCCGACTTTTAAAAGTTCCGATTTTGTGCTCTGGGCTCTATCACTTGCCAGAAGCGGCTGACAGAGGCCCCCTCCCCCGCCGTCTATCCTCCCGAATATCGCCTCGGATTCACTTCTCCGCACGGTCTACCTTCCAGTAAGTGGTCCTTTTCTGTTCCGAGAGTTGCTGCTCTTCTTTTCTTTGATCTCCTGTTGAGTTCGTAGGTGTTCAGAATGGTTTGATCCCTATCCAGCTGAATTCCTGGGACCAGATGAGATTTAGGTCTCCTACTCCTCCCTGTAGCGACATTTCTTTGGCGCTGCGTCCAGTGTCCAACCAGAGGTGGCACTGGAGCTGGGTAATTTCTCTTTCAATTAAAAAGGAATCACACTTTTGATTTCTTCTTCTTCTTCTTCTTCTTCTTCTTCTTCTTCTTCTTCTTCTTTTTTTAAAGATCTATAGTTTTCTCTGTTCTTTAAATGATTTTGTTTCAGGTCAAAAAGGCAAGAGCCTTTTGCCCACTTGCAAGGGTCACCTCTTAGCCAGAAACACTGAAAGATTGTTCCTGAGATTATGGGCACCGGCACTTGAAACAAGGGCATAGGGTGTGATCAGAAAAAGAATTCCCATAGGGGCACCTAGGTGGCTCAGTCATTTAAGGGTCTGACTCTTATTTTCACTCAGTTTGTGATCTCAGGGTCATGATCTCAAGGTTGTGAGATCAAGCCCCATGAAAGGCTCTGGGCTCAGTGGGGAGTCTGCTGGAGATTCTCTCCCTCTGCCCCTCCCCCTGCTTGCTCTTTCTCTCTCTTTCTCAGATAAATAAAAAACAAATCTTTTTAAAAAAATAGAATTCACCTCAGTCATGTAGTTCATTATTAAAAAGTGCCATGACTCCCTAATAGATGGCCTTGTTTCTCTTTAGCCTTGTTTAGTGTTATTTGGGTAAATTCTGTTCAAAGCACCAGTTTTCTGGGGGCATTGTGGAGATGAGGAAGTATCAGAAACAAGAATAGGAGCGCCCCAGATAATCATTTAAATAGTGTCAGTTATGTGCCTGACACTCAGTGCATGCTGAAGGTGTGTTCTGTTTTATGTCTCACAATTAAGAGTTTGGCACTATTAAAATACTCATTATGTAAATAAGAATACTTAAACCTCATCATGTGAAGTGACCTGTCCAGAATTACACCTCCAGAAAGTGGCTTCAGATACAGGCATCCTACATCCAGAGCCTTTGCTCTTAACCACAACCCTACGTGGGTTTTAGGAAATAGGATTCAAAAAGTTGCCATAAAAGAAAATACTGAAAAATGAAGGTGAACGTCCTGAAGCTGAAGATAACGTATGCTGTTCATTCATGTGGAAAAGTGATGGAAGGAAAACATAATAAGCAGCAAATATGTAAAAATATGTAATGAGAATTGCTAAGGGGAAAGCTAGCAATCATTCTCACTGGGGAAAATGAAGAGAAATGAGCTTTTAGCACTATAGAAATAGGAAGTGGCACCCATGACTCAGAGATGATACAACATACTCAGAGCGGAAAGGAACGTCCTCAATCCCAATCCAGCACTTGTCCAATGGGGAGATTGAGGAAAGGTGCCATTTCCGGAGTCACCCATTAGTTCTTTGCAACACTGGGTCCTGAATCCAGTTGTCCAGGAGCTCAGTCACAGATTTATGCCCCGTCAGACTCTTGTGATTATTAGTGGAAAGGACTCATGAGACCAGCATGTTTATATATATTCGTGTGTGTGTTGACATGCTTGTCTGACGTATAAATTAAAATGAATCCAAGTAGCAGTGCCAGAGCCACAGGCATGTTTGTGGAGGCTGTAGAGGGTGTGAATAAGTGGTGATAGTAGATGTATTAAAGCAAAACACATTCTGAACTTGCACTTTAAGATCAAGATTCTGAAGAAAAAACTGAATGAGATTTTTTAGACAAATAACAATTAACAAATTATTAGTAGGAAATTAACTAACAAAAGAGCTTTCCTTCCTTTTTTTTTTTTTTTTTTTTTGCCTTCCTTTGTTCTCTGACCTATGTCCTTTCCCAGAGCTAAGGAATCTATTGATAAAAAAGGAAGGGGGAGAAAAAAAGGAGAGAAAAATTCAGTTTGGCAGGATTCATTCCTAATGCCCTCATGCTTTCTCTTGTGATCATTTCATTCTTTGCTAAGATTTTACAACATTTTACAAAATCACCTTTTTTTCTAAAATATATTTTTTCCAGAAACTCCTTTTTCTCCCCAGTTTTCAGAACCAGGGTATGCTCTGAGGAGCCTGGCTGACACCTCATTGAAGATGTTAGTGACTGATTTGAATGCCACGTGATAGATTCAGTTTCAGGCCACTGTATCTTTCATTGCATTCTGCTATCCATCATCCAAGGGAACATGTTTACTTCCTAACAGCTTCCCTACCCAGCTCAACATAAGCCTCTCAGTGAGACCTGAAGAACATTAGAACATTCTTCCACTTATATCCAGAAACAACCTTTAGTATCAGGAGCTTGCCTTTCCACATACGTCAGATTTTGCTTTTAGGTATTTTTTTTTTTCTCCTTGAGTTGAAAAGAAAATGTTATTTTTGTAAATCACCATTTATTTATGGTGTCCATATGACCAAAAATATTAAGAATACAACCGAAATATAAAAAAAAAAAGGTAACTTCAGTCCCACATCTGTACAGGGAAAAATCATTGTAAAGAAATATTTTGAGATACAACTTTATTTCTCCAAGCCACAGAAGAGAGTTCATTTGAACTGCTTAAATAGAAAGTATTACTCCTAATTTGATCAAAATGAAAGGACATTTGAGAATATAATTTACATGGAGTTTAAAATAAACAAGATTTTTGAAAAGTTTTGCAGGTTTGCTCTATGCAGTAAGAATGTCTTCTGTTGATACTGTCTGATACTTACTTTTTCAATTCACGTGCCCACAGTTCCAGAATACTTGGGGAGCAGAAATGTAAGTAATGTCAGTGGCAGTCTGGACTCTGGAGTCCCACTGGCTATGCTCAATTCCAGTGTTGCTTTTTACTAGTTACACATGCTTAGACATGTTCCTCTAACTCTGTGAACTACAGTTTTGTTATTTATAAAATGGACTAACTACATAGGGTTATAGAGAGGACTAAAGAACATACTGCGTATGAAGTTTCTGGTGCAGAGTAACAGAAGAGCTCAGTAAAATGGAATACTTAATCCATAATTATATAATTAATAATCAGTAGCTAACATTAAAATGGCGACCCATACCACTTTGTAGATCTAGTGGTTGACCATGGGTCACTCTTTCCACTGAGTCCCCCTTTGGGAGTTTATGCCTGGAAGCAGGAGTATAGCTCCTTCACATTTCAAGGATTATTGGAGGATGTTAATGACGTATGCTTGGGTTTATCAGGAGGAATTCCTCCTCTTTCCATTAGCTCCCATCTTAGATATTCCCAGCTGCACTCAGATGAGGAGCAGAGAGGTGTTCCTCAGTACAAAAACATTCAGCTTCCATATTCTAATGCAGATTTGTCCTGTAAAGAGCCAGAAAGCAAATGCTTAAGGCTTTGAGGGCTATGTGGTTATTGTCAGAGCTCCTTTGCCTTTGTGGCACAAAAGTAGTCATTGATAATAGATGAAAGAAGAGCTATATTACAGTACAACTTGATTTACAAAAGCAGGCAGCAGTGTAGACTTGGCTTACAGGCTTTAGTTGGTCAACCCCACTCTAGGGGTTGGGGTAACAAGGAAACGTGATGGTTACAAAGAAGGGATGAGATCATCCATTAGGGGAATGTAGGATGAAGACCAGCAGAATTCTGTAAGCCCAGTCAAGTGAAAAGCGTTTTATGAGAATATACTGTCTACCTAATCCTTTGCTAGACATTGTTGGGAATATAAAAAACAAAGATATTTGAGACACGGTGTTCTTAGACATTACAGTTGGTGTGGGTCAAATTTGGTAGAGACCAGTGGCTAATTGGTGGCAGTGATCCCAATATTATCTGTTCAGATTTCTCTCCATTTTATACATGAGTTGCTGAGAAGATGGGGCAGGATTTCTAACCACAGTGATAAACCTAGAGGTGATAAATTAGCTTTATTCTGAAGAGTTCTACATGTTTTCTCAGTTTTATTTCATGTATCATCCTCATATTATTTTGTACTAGGAAACCAAGTCAGAAAAAAAAAAAAATATTGGACCCATGTGTGCAAGAAACAAATTCCAGAGAGAGCATTGGGTAAATTAGAGACAAATTCAAAATTTCAGCTCATGGCTGTTTTTGTATCAGTTCAAAGTTGTTATTTCCATATGTTTAGTCTCTTTGATAGCATTTGCATTTTTCAGTCATTTACAAAATTACTCCTGGGGCCAAGAATAGCTAGTTCTAAGAACCACAATATCTTGTACAATATACTACTTATCGTAGGAACTGATATTCAGTAATACTAAAACAGTGGGAGAAAACACAAATCACTCTTTATGAATGTTTGTTTAATGTCCATTTTCAGGTGCATGATTACTAAGATACTGCCAAGTGTAGGTCTAATGAATTGCCACCAAGTTTTCTCCTGAGAAGAGTTTGCAAGTAATTTATAACCTAAGCATCTTCCATAAATAATTAAACACTAATTTATGCCTTTACTTTTTATAATTTCTTCTTAAAAAGTTGCAAAAAAGACCTGACAATCGAGTAAGATAAACTCCTCCGAAACTGGTAATGCATTTTTCTTTTTCTTTCTTCTCTTTTCTTTCTTTCCTTTTTCTTTTCTTTTTTTCTCCCTTTCCTTTCCTTTCCTTTCCTTTCCTCTCCTTTCCTTTCCTTTCCTTTCCTTTCCTTTTTCCTTTTTCCCTTTTCCCTTTTCCTTTTTCCTTTCCTTTCCTTTCTCCACAAATATGTAGCCTGAATTGCATGAATTATTTTGAAAGAGAATTATTATGAAGATTTTAATTATAGCCAAGTAACCTTAATTACATGTCTGTATTGTTCAAATATAACTAGGGTGTTAAACACATCATCTGCTATTAGCTATTTAAGGTGGATAGTTCAGCTAAGTGGTTTTTTAAAATTTTAATATTTACCCATTAATAAAGTTGACCTTTTAAGGAATATTTGTCTCTGGATTTATCTCAGTAACCATTAGCGGTGAGTTTAATTTCAGGGTTCTTTTGAAACATCTCTAAAATCATGGAAAAATGTCACACTTTAGAATAAGTGGCTAATCATTTTAATTCTCTTGGTATTCATTGCAGTATCATTAATCATGATAGAGTCATTCGATCCTAATATGGATGTAATATCTAATTCTGCAAAGATTAAGCTGTAATTTAGCAACAGTTACTGTCCACTTATTATAAAGTGATGCCAAAACCCTAAATGCAATTATTTTATTTCATTTTGGTCACATTATACAATCGTATTCAAGTTTGCAGATGTTGCAAAAACTTTAGATTGATGTATTTGATTAAAAACACATTAGCATGGAGATATTTTTACTTGAGGTGTTTATGTTATTTCAGAAGGTGCTCCCCATTCCATTTGTGGAATAGTTCTAATTGACTTGAGTACTTTTCTTGGATTTTTTTTCTCCTGCATATTTGCTTTGGGGAGAGCAAATTGTTTTCTGAACATATGCAACTTTTGAAAAGGGTGTAATAGATTGCGAAAAGGCCACTGACTTTGCAAGTAACTTGCCAGGATGGGCTAACAGGGTTCACCGCAATTTAGAAAACACACAGGTTACTGATCACGGTAGAATCTCCGACAAGCCTAGCTCTGACAATGCCCCCTGGTAAATTATACTAGTTGCCGTGTGCTTCACAACGTGTGTTTTTAACGTTTAGAAAACAAAATAATTCATAGCGTACCACCAGTCAGCTCGGGCAGGGTGAGTTCATGATTCTGCCCTGCCTCAGTGGGGTGAGATGATGTTTGGTCACACTGTGAACTAGGAGTCAATTTTGGTTCTTTCCTTTGTGTCTTTGGCCTCTTCTGTCTTAAAAGGCAGTTTCTCTACTGTTGTAACCACTCACTGAATGTTCAGGGAACTCCCATTTTGCTTCCTTCTTCTTGAATCCTGTTCCTAGTAAAGGATTTAATCATCAAGTAAGAGAGGTGGGGAGTGTCAGATACCCAGGTAGATTTATGTTATTACAGAAGAAGAGCAGAACTGATCCTGGGGACAGGTACACCTTCCACACATAAATACTGTATAAGAAGAGTCTGTGCCTCTGCTGTAGACATATGTTTGGTAAGCCACATCTTAACAAACATGTTCTAAATATTATTTAACTGTTTACCCTCCCAACCATCATGATACTGGCACATGGATGCATAGCACTGTTATCTCGAGCACAGTGCCCTTATGCATCATCTTCTAGCATCATCGAAACTGTGTGACCACCTAGGCTGGTGCACGCTCCCAGTATATAGCTCTACTCCAGTTTCACTCCTCACACTTGGGTGAGGTCTACCCACAGAACATAAACACGACTCACATTAGTTTAACTATTGTACAAAGAGGAAGCTGTCTCTATTCTCAAATAGTCACCTACAATAGGATATTTAAAACTCAAATCAAAATGCCTTGTGGATTATCAGGGATTTTATATCAGATTGGCCAGCACTCCTTTAGTTTTGTATTTGTCCATGTTAAGTTGCATGGCGTCTTGAGCCCTAGTTTTATTATAATGGAATTCTAGGAATATCTAGATCAAGGGGTATAAGATAACATTATACATTGATAGTAGGCACATAATTTGGTAGTTATTCTACTGGACAGTTTTGCAACACCTGTTAAAATTTAGAACGTGCGTATCCTATAACTCAACAGTTCTGCTTAGTATTTACCCTATTGTGCTACCCCCTGCCGTGTGTACAGATGTACATGAAGGGATATTCGTGGCAGCTGTGTTTGTATGATTGAACCTTAAGAAATTTCTCATATTTGACCAATGACGACTTGTAGAAATGTCAATTTCATGTTCAATTTAATAATTAGTAAACACCAAAATGTTCAACGGTAGGAGAATGGATAAGGAAAATATAATGTTCATAATTTATTCATGATACATCTATTATGTTATCTATTATGACATAACAAACTGTCCTAGAATTCAGGGGCTTAAACAATGGTGATTTAGTATTTGTTCTCACAATTTTTTGGGCTACCTGGGCTTACCTGAGTGGTTCTTCTGCTCCACCTAGAGAATCCTGAGATTGCCCTGAGCTTGCCCTGAGCTTGCCCTGAGCTTGGCTGGAGCTGTCTGGAGCTGTATGTCTCCCTCCCAGCCTTCCCTCTCCTTCCTCCATTCCGCCCCCCATGCCACCCCACCCCACCCCCCCACCGAATGTGGAGTGTGGTCTCTCATCTGTAGTTTACTTTGAGCTTTTGTACATGCTATGTGGATCCCAAAAGGGCAAAAACAGAAGCTTTCAAGGTCCCTCAAGATCTGAACTCAGAAGTCCTAGAGCATCATTCTCACCAGATTTTATGAGCAAAAACACATCACAAGGCCAGCACAGATTTAAAGAGAGGGGAAATAACAAGAAAGTGGCAGGTTTGTACAGTGATGGCAAGAATTCTTGGTAATCGTCTTTGAAAAAAATTTTTTTTGTCACATATACTGTGGAAGAACATGGGGCAGGTAAAAAAGAGAAAAGAATGAATGAATTTGCTTATATTCATAAGCCAAATTTCTCAATAAAAACAAATTGCAGAATGATATATGGTATCAGTTTTCTATTGCCGTGTATCAAATTACCGCAAGCTTAGTGGCCCAAAACAACACCATTTTATTATCTCACACTTCTGTAAGTCAGAAGTCAGTGGACTCAGCTGGGTTCTCTGCTTAGGGTCTCACAAGACTGAAAGCAAGGTGTAAGCCAGACTGCTGGGTTCTTACCTGGATGCTCTTTCTGGAGAAGAATCTGCTTCCAAGCTCATTCAAGTTGTTGACAGAATTCACTTTCTTGGGGTTGTAGGACTGAAGTCCCATTTCCTTGCTGACTGTCTGGGGGACCACTCTCAGCTTTTAGAGGCCTCTGGCATTCCTTGGCATGTGACCCCTTTTATTTTCAAATGTAGCAGTGGTGCATCAACTTCTTTTCATGGTTTGAATCTCTAACTTCCCTTCTGCTACTACCTAGAGAAAACTGTGTGCTTTTAAAGGGCATGTGTGATTAGATTCAGCCCACTTGAATAATCTTTCTTTTGATTAACTCAAAGTCAATTCATTAGCAACCTTAATTATATTTGCAAAATTCCTTTTGTCACATAACATAATCAGGGTGTGATATCTCATCAGATTCACATTTCTGGGAAATAGGTAGGTAATTTGAGGGAAACATTTTAGATGTCTGCTTACCACATATATAAACACATAGTTAATACCCAAGACAATACCAAATGTATGTGAATGTACATGGAAAGTTACCTGAAATGATGTTAACAAATTAGTAACAGTAATTAGCTCTGGGGAATAGACCAAAATTGGAAGGTAGATGGTATTAAGTTTTAATGGGAATGTTTTAATTCTTAAACAAGGCAGTTTTGTTCCTGCATTAATAAAATTAGAAAGTAAAATAATGTGTTAAAATAGAATTTGAGGACTCAGACACATTACGTCCCTGACTCTGTGTAGAACTAAGTGTGCCTACGCCATTGTACACGGGTGCTCTCTTTTGTCTCTTGGTGGCCCTCTTCTATTCTGTGACAGCCCCAGGATTCAGCTGTTACCATTGTGCCAGTCCAATTCATCAGAGACTTGTCTAGGGCCAATATTTACCAAATGATGCCTTGATAGACAAGTAGTTGGTATAATATTAAAAATTTCCATGTTTGTTGTCGAATAGCCACTTCCTCAAACCCCCTGAGTGTCCTGCAACCAACTGGAGTGTCTTTCCAGACTCTAAGACTTGGAACAACATGCCCCTCCCTGAGATGCTCAGACCTCCTGCAATCTAGCGGGTGAATGGCTCCCACCTGTTATGGCAGAGTGCCCAGGACTGCTCCAGTGCTCAGGCCAATGTCCTTTCTTTCTCATTAGACAGTGCTGTCCTACCCTCACTGGTTGTTCCATATTGGGGACATTATTCTTTGTCTGGTCTGTGTTTTAAAAGAATGAGTTCATAACGTGGCACCTTTCACATGCATCTTTCCTTCCCCCACTATCAAATGGTGAATGAGCAGGAACCATCACTATATTCTTTGAAAACCCTAACAGTAGTTGGTATGTATCCTGCCCACCCTGACTAGCTGTACCAGAAACCACTGCAGAGATATTTACATGTTCAGGGGAAAGCAAGTCTTGCATTTCCATTAGAAATAAAGTTTCTGCATTAGTGAGAAGAGGTTGAACACATCATTAGATGTCATCATGTTTAATTATAAAGGCCTTATGGAGAGAAGGGTTTGTTTCCCTATCTCCACAGTAAGTATAGCATCATGTTTTACTGACTTTGAGCTTCATTCAGAAATCATTGTTGGGTGTCAGGCTTCCTAAATTGTAAGCTGTGTAAGTTCAGGCACCAAGAGTGGTATGCAGGTGCTGTTAGTCCAAAATGGAATGATTTTTGCATTTAAAGGCAACTCATGGAGTCAAACTCCTGAGTAATCTGCTAAATAAATAAATAAATAAATAAATAAATAAATAAATAAAAATACGGTCTCCCTTACACAGAATAAAACCACCACATGGTTAGGTGTTTTGTTTGTTTGTTTGTTTAATCGGATGAGGTGATGATTCATGTTTAGCCTTCACTAAAGTCAAATGTGGTGGTAGCTAGTATTTATGGAACAGTTATCATGCCCCAGGAACTGTGCAAATGAGCTATATTTTACATGTAGCATGAACTCAGTGAGGCAGAGATTGTTCTTATTTCCATTTTAAAGATGAGAAAATTAAGGTACAGAGCTCTTAAGTAAATTACCCAAGGTCTTGTAACCAAAAAGAGGCAGGAACAACAATAAAACCAAGAAGCCCACCTGGCCCCTGAGCCCCTCTGTGCAGTAGCATCTTGCTGAGATCACGCGAGTTTGCAGTCTTCACCTGGAATTGAGCCCCTAAATCCCCATCATTGTCTGTTTGCTGTCTCATTACCCAGTGGCTGGAATTGGTTGATAGAAATGGTGTTACTAAAGTGAGGTGACTCATTATAAGAACCATGGGCAAAACTATAAAATATACTGGTGGTTTACTGTCTATTAGGTTCCTAACGCGGCTTTAACAACGTACCATAGGCAGGGTGCCTAAAAACAATAGAAATTTATTCTCCTACAGTTTTGGAGGCTAGAAGCCTGAAATCAAGGTGTCAGCAAGGTTGAATTACCTCTAAAGACTCTAGGGAAGGATTCCTCCTAGTGATTTTTTTAGCTCCTGGCAATTGCCAGCAATCCTTGGCATTCCTTGGCTTGTAGCCAAATGGCTCCAGTCTGCCTGTGTCTTCCCATGGCCATCTTCCCTTTGTGTATGTGTGACCTCTGTGTCTCCATGTGTGCACACCTCTCTCAGGGCACCAGTCCTTGGATTTCAGGCCCACCCTAATCCAGTATGACCTCACTTTCATTTGAACTACATCTGCAAAGAGCTTATTTCCAAATAAGGTCACATTCCCTGGTTCTGGTTTGGGCATGAACTTGCTGAGGGGGTGGGGGGCAGAGGAGAGACATAATCCAACCTTTTAAAGTGGCCAAGAACTGATCATGTTAAAATACGGAATCAGAGGTTGGAGTGATAAGACCACTGAAATAGGTATTTTAAATACAGCATGTAGAAGAGTCTATTCACTAAAATATTGCTTTATTCTGGAAAAGCATGTATTGCTGCTACTGTGATGCTGAATGGCAATTTTTTTTAACTAAAACATCTATAAATGGTTATATATAAATATTCACTCACAAAATATTTATATAGAGATTTTTAAAATCCTGGCTACCGTGGCAGGCTGTAAACAGTGGTGAGGTGATAGACCCAGAGGTTTTCTCTCAAGGAGCTTGCTTTCTTTTAGAGATACCACTATGTGCCAAAGAATCGCAGGAGTGAATGTTTAGCTTTAAAATGAGGTGAGTGCTCTGCAGAATGGAGGAAAATTTTATCCCAGCTTATATAACGGAAACTCATCACAGAAGAGCAAAAGCTGTTGTATTCCAGTTTACATCGTGGAGTAATGGGGAAGCAAAGCTGAAGATCCATAGCCTGGGAGAGGCTGAGTAGGATGTTCAGGAGAGAGAAAACAGACATGTTGGATTCCGTCATTCCCCGCCCAGTGTCCAACCCTGTTTAGGGACTACGAAAGTCTTAAGAGAAAACAAGCACATAATCAAAGCTTGATATTAAACTTTATCTTGCCCTGGCCTTGACTAACTTACCTGATACATTAGTTTCCTTTGTTGCTGTAATAAATTACTGCAGACTTGGGGGCTTAAAACAGCAAAGATTTATTCTCTTACAGCTGTGTGAGCCAGCAATCCCAAATGCAGGTGTCCCAAGGTTCTACTCCCTTCTGTTCTGTAGGGGACCATCTGTTCTTTGCCTCTTCCAGCTTCTGGTGGCTGCCAGCAGCCTTTGGCTTGGGGCCACACCACTCCAGTCTCTGCCTCCATGGTCACATTGCCTCTGCCTCTTCTCTGTGTCATTCTTCACCCTCATACACCTGGGCTAGCAGATAAGCAAGGCGTGTTTGAAGACAGGTTGGAAGATTCAAAGCCATAGGACCGAACTGGAAGGCAGGATAATATTACATGTTGATGATTCCAAAAAGGTTTCTGCAAGGTGATGGTCTGAATTACGAAAGGACTGCCCATGAAGTGATGCTTTGCAATTGTAGGACCTTTGTTTTAATCTTCCTTGTCATAGAGGAGCCATTGGCTTTTACTGTCTCGGAGCCAGGAGAGCTAGATGTCCTTCAGTATGCAGTAAAGATTCCAAGCAAAGAATTGCCCCGGCTGCTGCCGGACATTCACGGGGGTACAAATAAGTGCCTGGAACCTAACTCCATTTTATGTATACACACAAAATAGGTGTTGCCCAGTTTTAAAATGTGCTGATCTTTTTTTTTCCCCCAGAATGCATCTATTTTTCACATTGTGGGTACTTTATTTTATAGAACTCAACAAGAGTTTTCCACCATTTTGGTAAGCTGTGTCACCAGTAGGATCATCATTTGTACCATCGCATTACCAAGAACACTCTTCTGTCTTCAGCCACCTGCCTACATTTGTAGTTGCCTCATGTAACAGAGAAGAGGGGAGACTCTGATGAAAACATTTAAATCAAACATTATTGCATTACTGAGACAAGTAAAGATCAATAGACCTCGCTGACTTTTATTAGAGCTTGCTTTAAAAATATTTCACATATCTGCTGTAATCTATATGTATACATTTACGTAAATAGTAAGTTATATAAATATATATAAATATATTTGTGTGTGTATATGTGTGTGTGCACTTGTAAATAATTTTGGGAGGCCTATGTTATGAAGCCTATAGTACAAAAATTAATTTTTTTAAAGATTTTATTTATTTATTTGAGAGAGCGAGAGGGAGAATGAGTGGGGTGAGGGGCAGAGGAAGAAGCAGGCTCTCTGCTGAGCAGGGAGCCCGATGTGGGACTTGATCCCACAGCTCTGGGATCCTGACCCGAGCCAAAGGCAGACGCTTAACCAACTGAGCCACCCAGGTGCCCCACAAAAATTAATTCTTAAAACTTATTTATTTTGTTTTTCCTGCATTTTTTCCCCATCATATTCAGATTCTGTCCCAAGAGATCACCACACAATAATCTTTCAGCTTCTTGAATTCTTCTTCCACTTCCTCACTCATCCTTATTTCCCAGAGCCTATTGGAGAGTGTATCATCCAAAGTGTTTCAAGTGCTAAGAAGGGACGCACACCTTAGCAGGTGGTGGGATTTTAGGATAATAGATGTTTTCTGTGGTAATCATCATGACCGTGTTGCATGTCATACTCAAGGGAAAATGTAGAAAATTCACTTGCAAATAAGGCTCAGGTCATTTATGAGAATAGCATACTTATTTCTCCCATTTGACAATCTGTAATTTGTGTCAGTGTGTTCTAATTATGGCTCTTTATCTCTATTTCTTATCATATACAAATAAGCTTGATCTGTTATTATTTACCCAAACTTCACTTTTTATTTTAGTGTCAACTTCCACCTTTGTTCTTTTATATTCTTGTACTTCTTGTATTGGGCTTTAAAAAATTGTTTTACTTCTTTTGAATTTAAAGTTATTTATTATAATTACATGTAGGTGCACGTTTCTGCTTAACTCATTGTGTATTCAAGGATAGCCTTTCTCTGTACATATTATTTTATTACGAATGACTTCCTTTTTATTTCTCCTTTGTAATACAGTTAGGGCATCATATTGATTTTTTTTTTCTTGAAATAATGTTGTAGGTAAGTTATATTATCTGTTAATTTCATTTCGGGATAGTAAAGGGAGTATTACATAACATTTGTTATAAAATGGAACATTGCATCTGTTAAGGTTGAAAATCATTACCATAAATATCACGACACAGTTGAAAATGTGAGAACACACGTGTTAAGCAAAAGGCTGAAGCAGCCTTCTCTCTCTAGGTGGTAAAAGGAGCGGGTATGGTGGTAAGCCTGGTAGGGCTGGAGCGAAGAGAGGGCAGGAGAGCCTTTCCACACAGACTTAGGACGGGACAGAGACCTCGAGCTTTATTTACAAAGAAGAGATGGGAGAGGTCTTGACAGACAGAGGAAATCTATACTACATGCTTGAGGGGTAGGTGAGGCACGGCTGGATAGTAGGAGAATGGAGACTAAATGCTGGCGTTCGTAGAAATGCCGTAAGGTTTCTGCAAAGCTGTGAGGTGTGCCTGATAGGCAGATTGTATTGACTGACTCATGTCCCCATGAGTCAAAGAGAGGTGACATTGCTTTTATAAAGTTACAGGAAAAGGTGGTGTAGGAATTAGCAACAGGCTTTGTTCAGGTCCTGTGCTAACTCCAAAGCATGAACTATAATTATCTTCATTTCAGGCTGTTCATGTGGAATTCTTGGAACCAAGGACTTAATATTTTCACATCAGATCAAGGCAAAAAGAATCTATGGTAAACTTTTGAATTAGGAAAGAAAAACAAAGAAGCAGCAGAACTTTGACACAAACTAATGAATAGAACTGGGCTTTTGATAACAAGATGGGAATAAAGAAGAGGTGTGTTGAAGGGAAGTTATGGTGAGGAAAAATATAGTCCTTGTAACATTTATGCCAATTTGTGTATATGCTCTGACTTGTTCTTTAAACTGAGTAGTCTCTCTCCCACTAGCATGGCAGGTCCATGAGGAAAAGAACCTTGTCTGTTTTATTAGAAATATGTACAAACAGCACAGTGCCTGGAAAGGAGTAGTTGCTCAATAATTTGCTGACAGAAGGAGTGACTTGGCTAGGAACTCTTGAATATCTACATTAGACATCGGTGTACAACCTTCTGGGTTTTAATGATCTTCTGTTGCTGTAAGAATTATTAATATGGAAAATAATGAGATTAGTTACAGTTGTGTGATACTTTCATTGTAAAACGTTTGCAGAGCTATTAACAGCAGAGATGTGCATCAAGCCCCACTGTTCAAAATAAATGTCTTGTGAACTCCAAGGCATAAATGTTTGGGGGAAATAACCAAGCAAAATGTTTGTGTAGCAGAGCCTCCATCCTGTTAGAATACAGATTAGATCATTAAGAAGCAACACATTTCATCCACTTATCAGTGTTTGCATACAATGAAGTCTATTAATTGAATGAGTATGGAGAACACTGATACACCATCTCACTCTATCAGAGGATTACTTCTCTGTCTTTATCAATAAATTCTGCCTTTAATCCTGAGGATTGATCGAAAAAGAGAAACAGCAGTTTTTTTAGACTGTTCTTTTTGGTCTTTGGATTACGTTGTCACTGGATTCGCAAATTTCACTAGTAACTTAGTTTAGTTATAGAATGCCCCGGGGGGGGGGGGTCACACATTAGGTCTAAACTCATTTACAAGAGTAAATGAAAGTAAATAGGTAAGAAAAATTCGAGCAGCCTCTCTTGGTATTAGAAGGAAAACCAGATGGAACTGAGCATCAGATAGAATAGCAGTTTGTTCATTCAGACTTTTAATTAAACTCAGAGATTACTAGATCTCTAGATGAAGTTTTTAACAAATTGTGTAGCCAAGAATTCTCCTTGGTTCTGCCTCTTGCACTCTGGCTCTTGAAAAGTAACTTTCTAGATTTTTTTTTAATGTATCCAAGAGATGTCAACATGATAACATTGTTGTCTGGTAACTGAATTCCTGTATCACAGATGATGATGAAAACACAAAAGGTTCCCCTCTAGAATCATCTCAAAGTTCTTTCCTTCTCTTAGTGTTTCCTGACCCCACCACATATCCAGTCTCTTTTAGGAATTGTTGTCCAAGCTGACACACAGATAAAAAGTTATCATATCTTTAATCATTATGAAACAAATATGATCTCTCCTGTATTATTTTTTAGAAAATAGAAGGAAAAAATATAAATAATGGATATAAAATTACCTTAATATGGTATTTCACTTAACTTCAAAAGGAAAATGGACTACGGGACACCTGGGTGGGCTCAGTCAGTTAAGCATCTGCCTTCGGCTCAGGTCATGATCCCAGGGTCCTGGGATCGAGTCCCACATCGGGCTCCTTGCTCAGCAGGGAGACTGCTCTCCCTCTGCCTGCCACTCCCCCTGCTTGTGCGCTCGCTTGCTCTCTTTCTCTGTCAAATAAATAAACAATATCTTTTAAAAAAAGGAAAACGTACTAGATCTTGGCATCAAATAATAGTCAAAATAGAGCAGTTTGTTCAGATTCTTCCTCCACTAGAATGAAAACCTCTCCAAGAACCGAGAATTTCTCTTGTCAACAATGGTATGCCCTGTGAGTGGGGAACACGGGCATGTTGTATGTGGCTCAGTAAATGACAAAGAATAATCAAAGAGGATTTCAATAGACCTTCTAGTTCAGCTCCTACAACTTGCAGATAAAGACTTTGAGCCAGAGCTTTGAGATGTCACTTCACAAATCAAGCAAGGCTGGGAAGTAGAAGAATGACGACTGAATGCTGGGGTCCATAGAAGTGTTGTAAGGTTTCTGCAAAACCTGAGAGGCAGATTATACTGAGTTAATGTCCCCATGAGTCGAGGAGCAGGGGCATTGCTTTTGTAAAGTTAGACAACAAGGTGGTATAGGAATTAGCAACAGGCTTGGTCCTATGCTGACTGTAAAGCATGAACTATATCTTCATTTCAGACAGTGCATATGGAGTTCTCTAGTCCTAATTCTTTAACGAGAAACGGAGAGAAGAAGGTTCTGGTAGCAGGTGTTGATTGTTCAATCTCTAGGGAGTTAGTATGCTTGCTGTGTTGGCTCTTATCTGTGGAAAATGCATTTGAGGGCATACTGGGGACATGTATTATCAAGAGAGTACTGTTACTGGCTTCGTTTATCCTCTCTTACTCCATCGGGAAAGGGTTGACATCTGCTTCTGCTTCTCATTCTTGGTATGTTCTAGTCTTCCTTCTGCTGTGCTATTATTGCCCCTATAGCAGAGGACTGCCAGGCATGGAACAGTGGATCTAAATCAATAGTGAAATAATCAGTGAGCCTCCCTACCCAAAGACCTAAAACACGTGCTTCTAACAACAAAGCTCTTATTTGATTTTGCCTTTATCTGACTTCCTACTTTGTTGACTTCAAGTCTAGACAAGAAGGAGTAAGTAGCTTTACTTTGATACCACCCCAAATTCTCACAGTATGAAAAAAAAAAATTAACCTCCCCTAAATCAATCCTGTCACCACTGTTAAAAATCCCATGTATTAAATGTAGGGATCCAAAGGGGTACATGCACACCAATGTTTATAGCAGCAATGTCCACAATAGCCAAACTGTGGAAAAAGCCAAGATGTCCATCGACAGATGAATGGATAAAGAAGATGTGGTATATATATACAATGGAATATTATGCAGCCATCAAAAGGAATGAAATCTTGCCATTTGCAATGATGCGGATGGAACTGGAAGGTATTGTGCTGAGTGAAATAAGTCAGTCAGAGAAAGACATGTATCGTATGACCTCACTGATAAGAGGAATTCTTAATCTCAGGAAACAAACTGAGGGTTGCTGGAGTGGTGGGGGTGGGAGGGATGGGGTGGCTGGGTGATAGACATCAGGGAGGGTATGTGCTATGGTGAGCGCTGTGAATTGTGCAAGACTGATGAATCACAGACCTGTACCTCTGAAGCAAGTAATACATTATATGTTAAAAAAAAAAAATAGCAGGAAGGGAAGAATGAAGGGGGGGAAATCAGAGGGAGAGACGAACCATGAGAGACTATGGACTCTGAAAAACTGAGGGTTCTAGAGGGGAGGGAGGTGGGGGGATGGCTTAGCCTGGTGATGGGTATTAAAGAGGGTACGTTCTGCATGGAGCCCTGGGTGTTATACGCAAACAATGAATCATGGAACACTACATCAAAAACTAATGATGTATGGTGATTAACATAACATAATAAAAAAAATTAAAAATCCCACGTATTTTCTTTCATTGTCATTGTGTGTGTGTTAGTGTATATTTCTATATCTAATTCAGTATGTTAAAAACTTGTAGTCATACTGATAAAAAGTTTCTCTCCCACCAAAGGCAACATAGAGAGTTACTGCTTTGCAGTTCTCTGTTAAATGCTGCATCATCTTTAAATTTGCTGAAAATACTGGATACCCGTTACTTATTAAGTGAGCTTTGTGCACTTTTGGAGCTTACAGTTGTGGTACTTTTCAGCACTCCTATGCAGCAAGTATTGTGAGCGCTATCAGATACTATTACATTATTGTTCTAATCCAGAGTTACCTAAACCATAATCCACAGCCCAAATCTGCCCCATTGCTCCCCTCTCTTGCCTGTTTTTGTGTGGCCAACTAGCTAAGAATGTATTTTTCATATTTTTAAAGAGGTGTTTATAAAAAGAAGAATATGCTACAGAGACCTATGTGACCCACAGAGCCTAAAATATTTAATATCTGGCTTTTCACAGAAAAACTTCGTCAGCTCCTGTCAAGATTTATATTTAAATTTTTTTATGAATATTCAAAGTCATCCCCCACCTACGAGGGAGATGAGGTATGTCTGTGTGAAAAATGCCTTGAAATTTTTGAGGAGAGCATGTAGAGAAGTGCCGAAGGGCATCATCTAAGTGTGTGGGACACTACTTGCCGATGTTTAGTGATGCTGAGGTCAAGGATGGTGGTTGTGGGCCTCTTGAAACAGGTGACTTTCAAGGGTGGAAAACTTTATTGATTTATGTATTTATTTTACTTGAAGGGCAGGGTGAGATTGAGCTTTTGGAATCAAAACTCAGAGGCAGACACCATTTAGATGTGTTTCAGGCTGGTAAGGCACGAAAGAAATTCAGAGCTGAGTGAAGACACTTTGCTAAGAATTTTCTCATGACATCCCATTTATTCTTGAAATCAACCCCACAAAGTGTGTATGATCTGTGTTTTACAGATCTGTAAATCAAGATTCTGGGGGTTTCAACAACCTGCTTTTGTGACACAGTAAATACAGTACGGATTTGAAAGCAGATCTGTCTGACTCTAAATATCTGTAATGTTTTGTCACTGCCCAGTACATGTTTTCTGTGTATACCATGTGTCTTTCTATGATATCATTACACTAAATTGTGATGTCAGGTTCAAAGGTAAAACTGTGCCTTCCATTCATTCCAGATACATTTAGTTCTCTTTATGATGATATTCTTGACTGTTCCTAGTCATGTGCCTGCTTCTCATCATTTTCCTCTCCCTCACTTCTTTTTTGTTACCCAACTTACCCAACCTGACTAGCATGCTGTTTTCCCCGTGCACTCTGTTCTTCAAGGTTCTGTGCGTTGTTGAATGCAGCTCCCTCTGCCAGGGAGGGCTTTTCTAGTCTCTGTGCTCAGAAACTCCTATTCATCCTTCAGACATGACCTCAAATGTCATGTCCTCTTAGGAGTCATCTCTGACTCCTACAGGCAGTTGCACAAGATCTTCTGAAGTTCTTAGAATTGTTCTTTCATATATTTCAAGTAGTCAGAAAGAAGTTATTTTCCCTTTCTTTGTTAGTTGACTTGAATCCTTAAGAACTAAGATCAAAGATGAGCACTGTGCTCCTAGCTAGCGCTTAGCATGAGTCTTGACAAATAGTGAGATCTTACTTTGGTGACTCAGTGAATGAAGGAAAGAATGAACAAACAAATAGACTAATAAGAGAAAGGGAACGAAGGAAAGAAGGGAGGAAGGATGGAATAAAAGGGAGAGTCACTTTCTTACTCTGAGGCACTGTTTGTGTGCAGAGATCAGTCTATCTCTTGGTCGTCAGAACCTCCCTCCTCCCCACCCCCAGCGATAACCCCATCAGGTAAGGTATTGTGATCCATTCCAATGCATTGCTCTTGACTCAGGTTTACGAACACTTTGGGGTCAATCTTATTTCCTGTAGGGCCTATGTACAGGAACCCTCACTGAATACAATTTTACCTCAGCATCAGGTGTTTACCAAATGTTAAATTTTAGTGATAACGTAACTATTTATTGCGGCTTTTGTAATTTCTTCCTCAACCCCCAGCATACCTCTGCTGACTAGGTCCACTGATACCTGTAGGCTGGATGGTTCTGTGCTTGGTAAGACCCTCAGTAGGGTCTAACGTTTAAGACAGCTAGGTAGCCTATAAATAGTTGCTAATACAATGCTTTGTCCCCAGAGACATCTAAGGTACTTTTACCTTGGTATGTGTGTGATAGTTAATTTTATGTGTCAATTTGATTGAGCTAGGGGATACCCAGACAGCTGGTAAAAAAATTATTCCTGGGTGTGTTGTGAGGGAGTTTGGGAAGAGTTTAGCATTTGAATGACTACTTAGTAAAGAATATCCATCCATCCTCAGTGACATGTGTGGGCATCACATTGGAGGCTCAGTAGAACAAAATCCACTGAGATCCCAGTGGAACAGAAAAACAGAGGAAGGTTGAATTCTCTCTCTCTTCTTGACCTGGGACACCCATGTTTTTCTGCCCTTGGACATGGGAACTCCTGGTTCTGAGACCTTTGGACTCCCAGACTTAAACCAGCAACTCTTCTCTGCATCCCCTCCCCCCACACACCCACCCCCAGGCCTTTGGACCCAGACTGAATTACACCACCGGCTCTCCTATTCTCCGGCTTGCATACAGCAGATGGTGGGTCTTTTTGGCCTCTGTAACCATAGGAGCCAATCCCTATAATCAATACCCTCTCATATAGAACCCTATTGGTTCTGTTTCTCTGGGGAATGCCGACTAATACAGTGTGGACTTTTTTTTTTTTTTGTCCTAATATGCAAGTGATTATGAAAAGGAAGTCCCTGTAATCCTCTTACAGAAGAATCTGAGTAACTATCAAATAGTTATTAAAATGCTGTTGACTGGGTTTTCTTAACATTATTTACAAATAGGATCACTGAGGCACAGAAACTTAAAGGGTATTGTGAAGCAGAGCGCTCAAGATGTCCTGTCTCTCCAAATGTGCAGTCTCTGTGACATTTCTCCTGCTCCTCATCTGCCTTTTCTTGGCTTCTGGGGAGGAGCATTGGCCACAGAGCAGGACGAAGTGTTTGCACGGTAACTCAGTGCAGCCAAGCCCATAGAAATATTGCATCGCTTTAAATTTTCATAAACTGTAATCCATAATGGCTCCCGAAGCACCAACTATTTTCTCTCCACTACATGTCATGCATTTTTAACCATCTATAATTACACAATTAAACAGTAGGCCATTGGGGCTCACAGGAGTCATTAACTCAAAATGTTTCAACTTCCATAACCTGATGCCAGGGATAGGTCTTGCCTGAGGGGGGTGGTGGGTCTGCTTACCTAGGTGTCCACAAAGAAGGAGAGCCCCCACTCTCTGTCCACTGTTTCTCAAAGGAGTCGGGCTCCTAACTGAACTTGGACATCAAAGTAGGGAGTAAGAAAGTGCCAGCCTGGGAAATAAGGAAGAGGTCTCAGGTCAGGAGGAGATAGGGTGAACTGGGTGTCTCTCCTCCATCCCATCAGCTTTACCAATGAATATTCTTCTGGTGAAAAAGCACCAAAGGGGTCCCTCTTTGGTACACTCAGTATGCTATGACTTCTTCACTCTTCATAAAAAGCCTTTAGTCTTGAGCATGTTGTTTCTGTGATTCAAACCTGCATGAGTATGTAACACATCCCATAGGTCAGATGTGTGTTAACATAAGGATAATGGACTGAAGCAGTGAACGTGACACCAGTGCTGAATGTTGTGCTCTGAGAATAACACTTAACAACATTTTGGCATTTTTGATACATTTATTCACTAACCTTTCCTTCACCTAAAGCTGCTGTGAAATCTTCTCTCTAAAAAGTTTCTCCCACACACCACATTTTCCCTAAAAGGTCAACCCCTTACCCCCTGTACCTTCACATACAAGACCTTGAGAAAGAGAATATATTTCATGTCATTATTCATCTCTGCTTGCCAATAGCATTAAGAGCATGGTTTGCAGTGAGGTTTGTTGAATAATAATGATCACACTATAAATGTATCTTTCTTTGCAAGTTTTAAAAAGCATTTTGAATCTTAAGATTTATAAACAACAAAAAGGCATTAATTTTACAGTGGCATTTGTGTTAGCTTGGATGAAGGGAACTAGAAAATAAGCATATTGTATTTTTGGCAGATTCAGAAAAATGCATTGTTAAATTGGGGTTTGGCAAATATTAAGAGGTGGAGATCAGCTTGTGGGTCCTTTTTTTTGGTGTTTTTGTATATTGTCTTCAGGCCCTATTTTTCCCCAATCTTTCTGATATTTCACTGCAGTTTTTGCACTGGTATTCATATTTTTGGAGGGAAGAAAAACTACCAATTAGAATTGGAAGGAGAGATCAAAGTTTGATATTATGAGGTATAAAGGGGGATTGTACAGTAAACAATAGCTTGATAAAAGGAGTCTTTGCTTAAGTAAAAAATGAATCCTGGGGTTCCTTTAAATATAAAATGAAGGCTTTTGAAATACGCTGGTACACTGTATTTTTACACCCTATTGCATGGCATCTTCTTCAGTGCTCTGGTCACCCGCATTATGCATGGAGCCCCTTCCTTTCTGCTTCTGCTCTTGCTCCTGATTCTAGAACAGTCTGCCTCTTCTTCTTTCACAGCCCAAGCTCTTTTAATGCATGGCCTAATTAAAGTTCTGTCTGTCAGTGAAATTGGCTAATTTTCCAATCCCACCTTTTCTCTTCCTCCTTTGAAATGCTTTCTATATATATCCTCGTCGTTCCGGGACTCTCTTCCAGTGCTGTAATGTCCTTTTGGACTCTAATTCTTACATGTCTGTCTGCTTTGTCTCCACAATTATCAGTTCTTTAAGAGTAGTTACAATGCTTCAGGGTGTTCAATAAATGCTTGTTAGCTGACTTTTTTATGGGTATACCATTAGTTTCATTTTAAAAATGCAAAAAATATCAAATATCAAATGCTCATTTAGAGCTTTAAAGAAGGGGTTGAGAAACATTTTCTGTAAATGGTAAGATAGGAAGTATTTGAGGCTTTGCAGACCAGGTGGTTGGTCTGTGTTGCAACTCTTGTTGCTCTGCAAGTGTAGCGGGAAAACAGCTGTAGACAACAGGTAAGCCCATGGGTGTGGCTGTGTTCCAGTAACATTTTATTTACAAAACAGGCAGCAGGTGAGATTTTTGGGAGGTCTAGGGGCATAGGAAAACCTCTCTTAGGGACCATGCCATTAACCTTAGAGTGACTAACTTAGGACAGTGTAAATCCTATGGGACACACATCACATTTACCAATCCAAGGAGAAAATATCATGTCAGAGTTTCCCTGACAGATTTCCAAAACATCCCCGGTAATGTTTTAATGGTTACTGAGAATATGATAACCAAGTGATTACTGTGGTGGTGGTTGTTTGTTTAAAAGTGATATTTATTCTGGGCACCCTTATACAGCACTGTCAGGAGTATAAATTGTTCCAAAATATCTGAAAGCACTTTGACATGTCATAAATATCATAGTCTTGTATCTATCAATTCTCTTCTGGAAAGTATACTGAAGAAATCATTACCCACTGAAGATCTGCACTGTGCCAGGTGCTGTGCTAGGTGTTGGGTCACGATGGAAGTTAACAAAGATTGAATTATAGGCTGTCAATTACAGCATTGTTTATCACGATGAATAATAAGTAACAAATTCTATACTCAACAATGATGAGCAGTTAAACTCTGCTATACCTATATGATAGAAGACTTTGCAACCATTAAAAATGATATTGTAGAATAATTTTAATTACATGGAAAGATACTCAAATGTAATAAACCTAAGATAAATTTTTTAATTATTGAAAATCACAATAACGTATGGCCCCCATAAAAAGAAGTTTAGTTGACTTTCTGCTGGGCAAAAATACGAAATCTTATTCCAGTAAAATTGCTGCTGAGTTGGCTGAGAGATTGTAAATGCTCATGTTTATGCACATTCAAAATATTAAAATCTTTCTCCATCAACTAGCATATTGCATAGAATTGAATCTTTTTCATTTCGTTTTGACTTAGTAAGGGTTAACCATAAAATCCTTTGTTTCAACCCTTCTCAATCTCCCAGTCCCCTTTGCTCCTGTGGCACATCCAGTCTTATGACTATAATTGAATCTCCCTTTGATGATTCAGTGTGTTGTAGGACCTTAGGGCTATAATGCTGACCATCAATTATCATTGTATAGGACAAAAGATATAGATGTGGAAGATACAGAATATTGAGCTGAATGTGAAATGACTCCAGGATAGCCTCTGGAAATTGCTTTGCTGAATAAATCCCTGATGTCAGTGAGTTTTTGTTGTGTGTCTTTTTTCTTCTAAATGCTTGCTTAGTTCAGGGAAAGAAAAAAAGTAGTAATCTAGTGATTTGAACTTTCTAGTTACTAAAAACCTGGTTATTCCCGATTATCATGCCATGTCTTCCATCTTTTTATCTTAAATCAAATATGAAAAGCCTGCTCTTTCTATTCTGTCACCTCTGGGCACTGGGTGTTTATCTAATTTTGACTGGGCCAGAATGGGACTGTCTCTTGGGCCAAGAGACCAAAAGATTCCATAGTGTTTTCATTGGCGCAAGTCCTTACCAGGTGAAACCAGGCTGAAGAGAACAGTAAATATGTTTAGGGGGAAGAGAAGTTATAAAAAGGCAGTCTGTGATCAAAATGCAATCTAAATTTGTACATCTGTGTTCAAGAAGGAATTGTTACTATAGTTTTCTGCCTTTGTCT
Source organism: Callorhinus ursinus (assembly GCF_003265705.2). Taxonomy (NCBI): domain Eukaryota; kingdom Metazoa; phylum Chordata; class Mammalia; order Carnivora; family Otariidae; genus Callorhinus; species Callorhinus ursinus. Next base: position 93,842,814 of record NW_027397064.1, read on the forward strand.
GGTTTAGTTATTGGGGTGATGAGTTTGGAGTAGGAGAGTGAGCAGATGAGGGGCTTATCTCACTTCCTCTGTCTTGGTGAGGTAGGCACATTCCTGTCTGCCTCGAATACAGTTTTGAGTCTACTCAGCTGTAAGGACTGTCACCTTCATCCCAGCTGACCACCCAGCAGCAGCGATCCTCGAGGAGTTGCCCCTACCCCGAGCTGGCTCTTACAAGAACCATAAAACTGAAGGTTCCAGAGTGCTGCAAAATGCAGTTAAAAATCTGAGCTGATGTTCAGGCTCCAGCTTCCCAACTCGTGTGTGGCAGCTAGAAAGTACCGAGACACTGAGTGCCCGTTGGCCCTCAGGGCACCAGGTGGATTCACATCCCTGGCCTTAAGTCTTCTCTTCCATTTATGCCAATGTCGAATGCTTATATCTTCATTTTCTGTATGTATCATGACTTGAAAAGTCAAGAGGCACTGATCACATTTCCCAGAAGGTGATCCAAGGACATTTCCTGCTGCAAAATAAAATATCTGATGAAGTTCAGGGTCAAATATATGTGGCAGTCAGTGCCGTCTAGTCTAGGATAGCCTTCTTGTTTTACAGCTGAGGAGACTGAGCCCAAGACTACATACTTAGTGACAGAGCTGGGGCCGGCATGCTGGTCTCCTGTTTTATTTTTCAGTCTTCCTTTGTCTGCACAGCAGCAGAAGAGATTGGGCGAAGACCATGAGCACCTCAGACATAAAAGCATCATGCAAAGTTGGCAAGAGTGCACAGTCAGAAAGTCAGGAGACCTGGGTTCATGTTCTGTTTGTGACTCGTGGACAAGTCACTCTATTCTGCTTTTCACTTCACCAGTGAAGACATTGAGAATCTTTGGTCAATGTGCAAAAGCTTGTCCAGAGTAACAGAAGCTAAAAAGAAATAACATGCATGAATTTTAATAGCTGGTTAGTGGCAAAGCTGAGCCTCCAACGGAGCTGTCTTCCCTCCAGCATCCCCTCCCCTCATGTTTTCTACACCACTGCATTTCCAAGGGCACAGTTACATTTGGAGAAAACATTTTGTCCCATCGTCGGGGCTTGTTTTTGTGTTGGCAGGAAACAAAATGCTAGCAGCAGTAAGTAGTGAGAAGTTTCTTTTTCTAGCTTTTACCAGAAAGAATTCTTTCTCAAGAGTCACCGTCTGGAATGTGTGAAGTTGTGAAACACCCTTTCATCACCACATGCATCCACGCTTCTGGAACAGGGTTAGCAAGCAAATCCCTTGCGCGGAGAAGGAAGGATCGGCCTAAAAACACATGTCTCTCTGCTTCTCTTTTTCTGGTCCGACAAGAAGGAGAAGATACGGTTAATATGGTTAATTCCAGTTGGATTTAGCTCACACATATTAATCCTAAAACCTTAAGATAGGATGATTCTATAATTTTGAGGAATGGAGTGGCTGTCCGTATATGTTCAGGCAACTGTGTTGGTAATCACTGTTATATCATACTGCCTTTCCCAAGCATTACAAGTATGGCTGTGGCTTTACAAATCTATGAATGGGATTCACTGCTCTCTGTTTTCTTTTCTTGTTGAAATCCACTGACTTGAACTGCTTTTCTCAAATAAGATTCCCCAAACCACTAGTACCACATCTGTGACTAGCTGTTTCAATACGTAGACTGCTGTTTGTCTACCTGATTGTTACTCTTCCCTTTCTTCTCCTTATTAACAAGATTTCTGTATCATGGAGGATGGCCGTGAGGGCAACTTTTAAAAACTACATTTCCCAGGCTCCTTTGCAGAAAGAGGTATTCAGTGGGATGTAGGGTGGAATTTGTTCCTGGAACTTGCAAGAATCCTCTTTAATGGGGCTTCCTCAGCTAACAGCTACCCTTTTGCTTTCTCCACTTCCTTTGCTATTCCTGCTTCCTTTTTGTGAACCTGATGGCTGTAGCACCTACAGTCATCCTGTGACAATGACTGACCTCAAGGGTGGAAGCAGTTACACTCTAAGGATGACAGAGCAGACCTATCGTTAGTATAAACTTGAGGCACTATCATCCAAGTAGTTCTGGGAGCTTTGGACTGTCCACCTCTAGTCTTCTTTTAAGGGAGTGCGAAATAATCCCGTAATTTGTGTAAACCACTGATAACTTGAGTTTGTTACTGAACACTTCCTAATTGAAACAATAACCATGTAGGTAGAAGATTAAATTTGAATTTACAGTCAACAATTTTTTTTCTTTTCCATTATGTAAGATTAATCATCATGTGGTTATTTAAAAAAAAGTCATTTAGTGCTTGTTTTGGCAGCACATATACTAAAAAAAATTCCATGCTTTGGATTACACAGTATGGAGAATATATAGAGGTTAAGGAAATAAAACACCAAGTGGATTTTTTAAATTACATGCATGGAATCTATTTTTTATACAGTTTCACAATTGGGAAATTAAATTCTCTCAACCCAAAAATGCTTCCTCATGCTATTCTTCTGTAGTCATTTCTTGTATTGGTTTTTTCTTTTTCTTTTTTTTTTCTTTCTATTCTCTTTCACTGATCTACATGTCTATCCCATTGCCAAAACCATACTGTCTTGTTTACTGTAGCATTATAGTAACTCTTAAACTCAGGCAGCCTGAATTGTCCAAAGTTATCATTTTCAAAAAAAAAATTACCTAGTCTCATTCCTTTGCCTTTCCATATAAATCTTAGACTCACCCTGTTGATATCTATTTCATTTTTTGGAGCTATTCTAAATGATACTGTTTTTTAAGTGTCAGTTTCCAGTTGTTTTTTGCTAATGTATAGAAACACAACTGATTTTTGTAGATTGATCTTGTATCTACAACTTTGTACTTATTAGTTCTAAAGAATTTTTTTTTGGTAGACTAGGATTTTCTTTCTTTCTTTCTTTCTTTC
>NW_027397064.1:93845813-93937318 GCF_003265705.2 Callorhinus ursinus
TTTTTTTTTTTGTTTAAAATTTTATTTATTTATTTGAAAGAGAGAGAGGGGGTTAGGGAGAAAGAATCTGAAGAAGACTCCAAACGGAGTACAGAGCCTGATGCGGGGCTCAGTCCTACAACCACAAGATCATGACCTGAGGTGAAAGGAACAGTCAGATGCTTAACTGATTGAGCCACCCAGGCACCACCTCCCTCCCCCCCACCTTTTAGGATTGTCTATCTAGATCATCAGGTTGTCTGAACTGAGACAGTTTTATTTCTTTTTTGGTAATTTGGATACCTTTTGATTCTTCTTTCTTGCCTAATTTTTTGGCGAAGACTTCCAATATGATGTTTAATGATAGTGTTGAGAACAGTTTTTCTTGTTCACAGTCTTAGGAGGAAGCATTCAGTTTTACACTACTAAATATGATATTAGCTGTAGGTTTCTTGTAGAAGTTCCCTTCTATTCATAATTTACTAAGAACTTCTATCATGGATGAATATTGAATTTTTTTCAAATGTCTTTTTTGCATCTTTTGAGTGATCATGTTTTTAGTTTGTTAACACTGTGAATTACTTTGATAAATTTTTGAATGTTAAACCAGTCATATTCCTTTGATGAACTCCACTGATTGGGATGTACTATCCTTTTTATATATTGCTGGAATATATTTGCTAATATTTTGTTGAGAAATTTTACATCTATTTCAAGAGCACACTTCAATAATTTTTTGTCTTTGTCTGTTTTGGGTACTAGGGGTAAAGCTGTCCTCATCTAATGAGTCAGGAAATGTTTGCTCTTCTTTTATTTTCTGGAAGAGATTGTATAAAAATTAAGGGTTCCTTCCTTAGGTGTTTGGTATTATTCACCAGTGTAACCATCTCAGCCAAGAGTTTTCTTTTTTGGAAGGTTTTTAATGACAAATTCAATTTCTTTAAGAGAGATGACTACTCAGTTTGTCTATTTCTCCTTGAGTGAGTTTTGGTAGTTTGTATCATTCAAGAAATTGGTTTATCTCATCAAAGTAGTTAAGGTTTTTGGTATAGAGTTGTTATATGGTATTCCTTTATAATTTTTTAATGTCTGAGATCTGTAGGGCTATTCACTCTTTCTACTCTTTTGCTCCTTATATTGTTAAGTTGTATCTTCTTTCCTTTTCTTCTTGGACATCAAAACCAAGAAGATTGATCAATTTTATTAACCTTACTTTGTTTTTCCTTATGATTTTCTGTTTTCAATTTTACGATCTGTTCTGTATTATTTAATTCTTTCACCTTGCTTTAAGTTCAGTTTGCTTTTCCTTTTATTTTCTTATGGTGGAAGCTTAGGTGATTGATTTGGGAACTTCTTTTCTAATATAAGTGCATAATGCTATGAATTTCTCTCTAGCAACCTATATATTGTTCAAGTTCAATGTTCAATGATATGAATGTTAGATACTTGGATATTATTCCATTGGTCTCTGTATATTATTTTTGTCCTTGTTGTTTAGTTAAAATAGTTTCTATTAATCTATCTTCAAGTTCTCAGATTCCTTCTTCTGCCATCTCTATTCTGCTATTAAGCCTGTACAGTGAATTTTAATTTTAATTTATCGCATCTTTCATTTCTAAAATGTCTTTTTGGGTCACTATATAATTTTTTTTTCTTCACTGAAAATTCTAGCTTTACATTCATCTCAAGAGTGCTTGTTCTTTAAAATAAATAAAAAAAACTTAACATAAGAAAAAAGTGTCCTTATTTTGTGAAGCATGATTACAAGAGATGCTTTAAATTCTTTGGCTGATAATTTTAACAGCATAATTTTAGGAATGCTTTCTGTTCATTTTTCCTCCCTTGAGAGTTAGATTTTTCTCATTTTTGTATGCTGAATAATTTTGGATTATATTGGGCATTTTGATTAGTACATTATAAGACTCTGTGTTCCGTTAAAGTCTTTTGATAAATGTTTGATTCTTTTTGTTTCAGGAAGCAGTCAACCTGACTGGACTAACACGAGCCCCCCTTCCTGCTGTGGCACTAGCCTTTGTAGTACTCTTCAGACCAAGCGCCAGGCTGGCACCCATCTGGGACTTGGGTAGTTAGACTTGGCAGTCATCTATATTCTAGATTATTGAAGCTCTTGCTTGATATGCGGCTTCTGGCCAGTTCCAAATATGTGTATCTTGGGAGTGAGCCAAGGACTTTATACTGGGTATAATAGCTATACATTTTCTTCACCTTCTTCCTCTCTGGGATTTTCCCAACACTTTGTAGCTCTCAGGGTATCCCTTTCCCTGGTTCTGACCACAAAGCTGGGTTTTAACCTATCTGCACTGTTGCATGCTTTCCACAAATGGGTCAACCTTTGTTACAAAATAGGAAGAAAAAAAAATAATGAGGGATCTCTTTACACTTCTTCCAATTGTGAAGACCCACTTTTCAGAGGGGTCACAGAGATTTTCTCTCAGAATTTTAAGTATGTGAATGCTTGCTGCCCTGGCAGAAGTACGTCTTCATCATCAGCAATCTACGTAGTGTGTGGCTGGGAAATGAATAGGAAAGGAAAGTGATGGGAAGAGGAGGAAGAGGAAGAGAGGGGAGGGATTTTTATATATACTTGCTGACTCGTGTCCTCCTTTGTCTTCTGGACAAAAAGTGATGGTTTCTCTTGGATTATTTTTCTGCTCATGCTTGCTCTATAGGTTGAGAATTTGGTCTGTCTTCAAGTCTAGGCCAGAAAATCTAGAAGGAAAAAAGAAACAAATTCACTGCCTCATGAGTCATCCTTTGAGTTCTGACCCTTCCCAATCCCCCTGCTCTTTCTCAACTTTTCAGAGTTCTCAAGTACATATATGTGTTCTAGTAAGTGTTTTTTTTTTTTTTTTCACTGTGATCAGTGGGATATATATATATCCTGTGCTAACTGCCTCTTAGAATTAGAAACCCTAACTGGGTTTTTAAGTAAGTATTTGGAAGCTTCTGTCAGTTTTATAACGATTCTTAAAATGCTGCAGACCTAATGGTTTTTGGACATGACTTGATAGTTTAATTTTTAAGCATATTTAATTTTTTTCACAAGCAAAAATTTGCATTTGAAATACCATTGATCGCTATACTGGCTTGCCATTAGAATGTTTTTAACCATGAACTGCTTGTGGGCATGGACATTGTTTAGTTGGCATCATATCCCATTTTGTAGAGCAATCCTGGCTCGCAGTTGCTCAATAAATATTCACCAGTGAATTAAAAATGACACTTAATGTGCCATAATTCAGAACCTAATGATCTGGAATGAGTAGAATGTTGAGATTCTTGAAAAACAAAATTCTATTGTAAAAGTGCCTGTTAATAATAATTACATCATCTTTCCAAGAAAAAAATTGCTTAATACCCCTAATATATTTCACCTAATTGAAGACTTCAGTTGAAAGTTTTGACAATGTTGTTGGCTTGTGACTAAGTGGAAAACTTACAGACCTGTATCACTGGGATGGACTTGAACAAACATCCCATTTCTACACCAGTTGTGCCTATTAGCTAGAGGAGTACCTATCAATGAATGAACACACCTGAAAGAAGGTGATTCCTCAAACTTGAGCATTCAGATCACTTGGAGGACTTGTCAAATACAGATTGCCAGGGCCTACCCCAGAATTTCTGATTCAGTGGTTCTGGGGTGGTGTCCAATGATTTGCATTTGTAACAAGTTCCCACATTATGCTGATGCTCCTGGTCCAGGAACCACACTGTTCTAAAGATGATATTTAGCTGGCACATCTCCCTTAGTGAAACCAGGCTGATCATTTATACCAAACATGTTTGCTTCACTTGTCATTCTAGACACAGATTCACTTTTGTAGATGAGAGTCTCATTAAATCCATAATGTCATATTCATACGGAGGGTAGATTCAGGAAAAATCATGAGCTACGGATTCAGACAGATTTTTGTTCAAATCCTGGAACCTGCTTTTACTAGTAATGTGTTCTTTGAATCTTTACTTCAAACCTTTCAGTCTTGTGTTCCTCATATATTTTAACTATAAAATGGAAATAGTAGTGTTTCTATTTTGTAGGGGTATCATAAGGATTCAGTGAAGGAACATCTTAGTTCAGGAAGTGTGGAGTCCTTGCCAGTGCCTGACATTGGGCTGAACTCAGGGGATAGATGGTGTTTTCAAGTTGTCTACAGTTAGGCACATGGTGGGAGTTCATGGTGAGGTGGGAGTGTGGGGGCTCCTATGCTAGGCTAGAGAGGTCAGGCAGTGCTTCCTAGATATGGTGAAATGAGAGGGAAGAATAAAGGAAGGCAGGAGGGAGAAAGATGAGGGGAATTAGAAGAGTCTTGTAAACATAAAAGCACAGCAAATATCTGAAGCAAGAGAGAACATGGACATGTAAGAAAGGGCCCAGCCCAGAGTAACAAGACAATAGCTAACCTGTAATGAGCACTTACAAACCATGCTCTGCAATTGTACTACTTCACGAGATGCATAGAACACTCTATGAATGAACTTTTGAATGGTGGAGGTGAGATCTGAAACAGTCTAACTCTGAGCCTCTGCTTTTATCCATTGTGCTATTCCTTCCTTATATAGGAGGCTCTCAGGAAATGTTAATTCTCTTCCTTTCTTTTCCTTTCAAAGCATATGGTGTCCTGGAATATATTAATATTTTTCGCTGAATTTCAGAAGTCAACTGGTATATCATTAAGATCATTGGCAAGAGGGTTGGATTTTATTTTCTGCCTAAGAACACTGAGAAAGAATAATAAGCCTCCTATGGTTCTGTACTCAAAGCATCTCAGCAAATCACAGGACTGCCCAGCCTCATGAATTTTCTCTGACTTTTTCTGTTAAGTAGAATTTGACTGGCAAGGATAATATAAAGAGTGGTAGCTTCTTCTGTAGGCATTCCACCAATCCTAGTACATGGGGCCACTGTAATTTGATTATAGGTCTTCTTGCTCTTTTAAAAAAAAGCATTTTAATAGCTTTTTTTTCTAAGTGAAGTTTAGTTGACATACAGTACTATGGCTATGTTTGCTATGATGTACTTTTCATTTCTGTGAGTTACTTACATTGTAACTGAAAGTTTGTACCTCTTAATATCTTTCACCTATTTTTCCCATCTCCCATCCCCTCCCCTCTGGCAACCACCAGTTTGTTCTCTATATTTATAAGTCTGTTTCTGTTTTTTTGTTTCGTTTTGTTTTGTTTGTTCATTTGTTTTGGTTTTTTTCTTTTTTAGATACCACATATTAAGTGAAATCACATGATATTTGTCTTTCTTGGTCTGATTTATTTCACTTAGCATGATATCCTCTAGGTCCATCCATGTTGTCACAAATGGCAAGATTTCATTCGTTTTTTTATGAATGAGTAATGTGTCTGTGTGTGTGTGTATGTATATACTATATATAATATATCTTTTTTATCCATTTATCTATCAACAGACACTGAGGTTGCTTTTATACCTTGGCTGTTGTATATAATGCTGCAATAAATACAGGGGTTCCTATGTCTCTTTTACTCTGATAGTACCTTCTTTTTCTGCAATTCACACATTTTAACTCTTCTGTTGTTCCCTATTGAAATTATTAGTCTATAGTTAAAACTTCATGGAAATGGTTATGTTCCTTTGCTTCTTTAGTGTCATCTTTTGTCTTTCTTCTGCTTAAAGTTTTATTTCACTAGTTTGCCCCAACGTAATTAATGGCTGTGAGGTCAACTCTCAGAATTATAATTAGCTAGGCTGACTTTTAATGTACGTTCAAACCACTAAATCATTAAGATTAATAAGTATTCTTGGGGTGGATAGTCACATAATTTCTATAAAAGCAAGCTTTTGAAAAGGTGTATCAAGTACATCTTTTATGAAATTCACTGCCTCTACATATACAAGTGGTTGTGCATAGACGTGTGCGCACACACCTCTCCAATTTACCCTACTGTCTGTATGTATGTGAATTTGGCAGTTATGGCATAAATTTTTCTTTGGCTTATTATACCTAGACCTCAGGTAGCAGCGACTTGAAAAAGAACCGTTCATTCCTTAAGGTATCCAGGTTTCCTCTGGAGTCAGGAATGGGGGCACGGTGGTGAACATTTCTGACTCCGTGAATTTGGGCAAGAGGCTGGTCCCCTGTAAGAAATGGGAACTGGCAGTTCTTACGTACTCTGGGAAGATGATGGAGGAACAGTTTCCTTGCCCTTTTGTGATGTGTAGTTCGTTGTCTCTTCTGAGGAGTGGGTACTAAGATTCCCACCCTATAACCAGAACTACCTAAAAATTGATCCGGAGTTGGGGTGAGAAGGATCTTCTGGCTTAGTGGGCAAGGCATATTTCATCGGCAATATCATCCTGTTTTAATTTATTCTCTCCTTACTTTCCATTCATTACCCTTGCACGGTATTTCTCCTTACAACTTTGAGACTTATAATTGTATTTTTCATTAAGTAAGGAGACAGTGTTCTTATACTATATTATACTTTTATAAAAGGCAATCACAAACTCACATTGAAATGTCCCTTTTGTTCTTCCTCACTGACAAAGTCTCAGGATTGGCCAGGTGGGTTCATCTGTAGTACTTTTTTTTTTCCCTTTAAATTTTTTATTGTTATGCTAATCACCATACATTACATCATTAGTTCTTGATGTAGTGTTCCATGATTCATTGTTTGTGCATGACACCCAGTGCTCCACGCAGAACGTGCCCTCTTTAATGCCCATCACCAGGCTAACCCATCCCCCCACGCCCCTCCCCTCTAGAACCCTCAGTTTGCTTCTCAGAGTCCATCGTCTCTCATGGTTCGTCTCCCCCTCCGATTTCCCCCCCTTTGTTCTTCCCCTCTCATTATCTTCTTTTTTTTTCTTAACATATATTGCATTATTTGTTTCAGAAGTACAGATCTGTGATTCAACAGTCTTGCACAATTCACAGCACTCACCATAGCACATACCCTCCCCAATGTCTATCACACAGCCACCGCATCCCTCCCACCCCCCACCACTCCAGCAACCCTCAGTTTGTTTCTTGAGATTAAGAATTCCTCATATCAGTGAGGTCATATGATACATGTCTTTCTCTGATCGACTTATTTCACTCAGCATAACACCCTCCAGTTCCATCCACGTCGTTGCAAATGGCAAGATCTCATTCCTTTTGATGGCTGCATACTATTCCATTGTGTGTATATATATATATATATATATATATATATATATACCACATCTTCTTTATCCATTCATCTGTAGATGGACATCTTGGCTCTTTCCACAGTTTGGCTATGGTGGACATTGCTGCTATAAACATCGGGGTGCACTGACCCCTTCGGATCCCTACATTTGTATCTTTGTGGTAAATACCCAGTAGTGCAATTGCTGGATTGTATGGTAGCTCTATTTTCAACTTTTTGAGGAACCTCCATACTGTTTTCCAGAGTGGTTGCACCAGCTTGCATTCCCACCAACAGTGTAGGAGGGTTCCCCTTTCTCCACATCCCCGCCAACATCTGTCATTTCCTGACTTGTTAATTTTAGCCATTCTGACTGTTGTGAGGTGGTATCTCATTGAGATTTTGATTTGGATTTCGATTTTTGATGCCGAGAAATGTGGAGCAATTTTTCATGTGTCTGTTGGCCATTTGGATGTCTTCTTTGGAAAAATGTCTGTGCATGTCTTCTGCCCATTTCTTGATTGGATTATTTGTTCTTTGGGTGTTGAGTTTGAGAAGTTCTTTATAGATTTTGGATACTAGCCCTTTATCTGATATGTCATTTGCAAATATCTTCCCCCATTCTGTCAGTTGTCTTTTGGTTTTGTGGACTGTTTCTTTTGCTGTGCAAAAGCTTTTTATCTTGATGAGGTCCCAATAGTTCATTTTTGCCCTTGCTTCCCTTGCCTTTGGCGATGTTTCTAGGAAGAAGTTGCTACGGCTGGGGTCGAAGAGGTTGCGGCCTGTGTTCTCCTTTAGGATTTTGATGGACTGTTGTCTGACATTTAGGTCTTTCAACCATTTGGAGTCTATTTTTGTGTGTGGTGAGAGGAAATGGTCCAGTTTCATTCTTCTGCATGTGGCTGTCCAGTTTTCCCAACACCAGTTGTTGAAGAGACTGTCTTTTTTCCACTGGACATTCTTCCCTGCTTTGTTGAAGCTGAGTTGACCAGAGAGTTGAGGGTCCATTTCTGGGCCCTCTATTCTGTTCCATTGATCTATGTGTCTGTTTTTGTGCCAGTACCATACTGTCTTGATGATGACAGCTTTGTAATAGAGCTGGAAGTCCGGAATTTTGATGCCGCCAGCTTTGCTTTTCTTTTTCAACATTCCTCTGGCTATTCGGGGTCTTTTCTGGTTCCATACAAATTTGAGGATTATTTGCTCCATTTCTTTGAAAAACGTTGATGGTATTTTGATAGGGATTGCACTGAATGTATAGATTGCTCTAGGTAGCGTTGACATCTTCACAATATTTGTTCTTCCATTCCATGAACATAGAACGTTTTTCCATTTCTTTGTGTCTTCCTCAATTTCTTTCATGAGTATTTTATATTTTTCTGAATACAGATCCTTTGCCTCTTTGGTTAGATTTATTCCTAGGTATCTTATCGTTTTGGGTGCAGTTGTAAATGGGATCGACTCCTTAATTTCTCTCTCTTCTGTCTTGTTGTTGGTGTATAGGAATGCCACTGATTTCTGTGCATTGATTTTATATCCTGCCACTTTCCTGAATTCCTGTATGAGTTCTAGCAGTTTTGGGGTGGAGTCTTTTGGGTTTTCCACATAACGTATCATATCATCTGCAAAGAGTGAGAGTTTGACTTCTTCTTTGACGATTTGGATGCCTTTGATTTCTTTTTGTTGTCTGATTGCTGTGGCTAGGACTTCTAATACTATGTTGAATAGTGGTGGTGATAGGTGGTGGACCTCCCTGCCGCGTTCCTGACCTCAGGGTGGAAGCTCTCAGTTTTTCCCCATTGAGAATGATATTCGCTGTAGGTTTTTCATAGATGGCTTTTATGATATTGAGGTATGTACCCTCTATCCCTATACTCTGAAGAGGTTTGGTCAAGAAAGGATGCTATACTTTGTCAAATGCTTTTTCTGCATCTATTGAGAGGATATGGTTCTTGTTCTTTCTTTTATTCATGTATTTTATCACATTGATTGATTTGTGGATGTTGAACCAACCTTGCAGCCCAGGGATAAATCCCACTTGGTCATGGTGAATAATCCTTTTAATGTACAGTTGGATCCTATTGGCTAGTATTTTGGTGAGAATTTTTGTATCCATGTTCATCAAGGATATTGGTCTGTAATTCTCCTTTTTGATGCGGTCTTTGTCTGGTTTGGGGATCAAGGTAATGGTGGCCTCATAAAACGAGTTTGGAAGTTTTCCTTCCATTTCTATTTTTTGGAACAGTTTCGGGAGAATAGGTATTAATTCTTCTTTAAATGTTTGGTAGAATTCCCCTGGGAAACCATCTGGCCCTGGGCTTTTGTTTGGGAGATTTTTGATGACTGCTTCAATTTCCTTAGTGGTTATAGGTCTGTTCAGGTTTTCTATTTCGTCCTGGTTCAGTTTTGGTAGTTGATACATCTCTAGGAATGCATCCATTTCTCCAGGTTATCTAATTTGCTGGCATAGAGTTGCTCATAATATGTTCTTACAATTGTTTGTATTTCTTTAGTGTTGGTTGTGATCTCTCCTCTTTCCTTCATGATTTTGTTGATTTGGGTCATTTCTCTTTTCTTTTTGATATGTCTGGCCAGGGGTTTATCAATCTTGTTAATTCTTTCAAAGAACCAGCTCCTAGTTTCGTTGATCTGTTCTACTGTTCTTTTGGTTTCTGTTTCATTGATTTCTGCTCTGATCTTTATGATTTCTCTTCTCCTGCTGGGTTTAGGCTTTATTTGCTGTTTTCTCTCCAGCTTCTTTAGGTGTAGGGTTAGGTTGTGTATTTGAGACCTTTCTTGTTTCTTGAGAAAGGCTTGTATTGCTATATACTTTCCTCTTAGGACTGCCTTTGCTGCATCTCAAAGATTTCAACAGTCGTGTTTTCATTTTCATTTGTTTCCATGAATTTTTTAAATTCTTTAATTTCCTGGTTGACCCATTCATTCTTTAGTAGGATGCTCTTTAGCTTCCAAGTATTTGAGTTCTTTCTGACTTTCCTCTTGTGATTGAGTTCTACTATCAAAGCATTGTCATCTGAAAATATGCAGGGATTAATCCCTATCTTTTGGTACCGGTTGAGACCTGATATATGATCTAGGATCTCATCTATTCTGGAGAATGTTCCATGGGCTCTAGAGAAGAATGTGTATTCTGTTGCTTTGGGATGGAATGTTCTGAATATATGTATGAAGTCCATTTGGTCCAGTGTGTCATTTAAAGTCTTTATTTCCTTGTTTTTCTTTTGCTTAGATGATCTGTCCATTTCAGTCAGGGGGGTGTTAAAATTGCCCACTATTATTATATTGTTGTCAATGTGTTTCTTTGCTTTTGTTATTAATTTTCTTATATAATTGGCTGCTTCCATGTTAGGGGCATAGATATTTACAATTGTGAGATCTTCTTGTTGGATATACCCTTTAAGTAGGATACAGTGTCCTTCCTCATCTCTTATTACAGTCTTTGTTTTAAAATCTAATTTGTCTGATATAAGGATTGCCACCTCAGCTTTCTTTTGGTGTCCATTAGCATGGTAAATTGTTTTGCACCCCCTCACTTTCAATCTGGGGGTGTCTTTGGGTTTAAAATGAGTCTCTTGCAGACAGTATATCAATGGGTCTTGTTTTTTAATCCAGTCTGATAGCCTGTGTCTTTTGATTGGGGCATTTAGCCCATTTACATTCAGGGTAACCATTGTAAGACATGAATTTAGTGCCATTGGTATTGCCTGTAAGGTGACTGTGACTGTATATTGTCTGTGTTCCTTTCTGGTCTCTGATGCTTTTAGGCTCTCTCTTTGCTTAGAGGACCCTTTTCAATATTTCTTGTAGGTCTGGTTTTGTGTTTGCAAATTCTTTAGGTTTTTGTTTGTCCTGGAAGCTTTTTATCTCTCCTTCTATTTTCAGTGAGAGCCTAGCTGGATATAGTATTCTTGGCTGCATATTTTTCTCTTTTAGTGCTCTGAAGATATCATGCCGGTCCTTTCTGGCCTGCCAGGCCTCTGTGGATAGGTCTGTTGCCGATCTAATATTTCTACCATTATAGGTTACATATCTCTTCTCCCAAGCTGCTTTCAGGATTTTCTCTTTGTCTCTGAGACTCGTAAGTTTTACTATTAGATGTCGGGGTGTTGACCTATTTTTATTGATTTTGAGAGGGGTTCTCTGTGCCTCCTGGATTTTGATGCCTGTTTTTCCTTCACCACATTAGGAAAGTTCTCTGTTATAATTTGCTCCAATATTCCTTCTGCCCCTCTCTCTCTTTCTTCTTCTTCTGGGTTCCCAATTATTCTAATGTTGTTTTGTCTTATGATATTGCTTATCTCTTGAATTCTGCATTCGTGATCCCATTGTTGTTGATCTCTCTTTTTCTCAGGTTCTTTATCTTCCATCATTTGGTCTTCTATATCGCTCATTCTCTCTTCTGCCTCATTTATCCTAGCAGTTAGTGTCCCTTTTTGATTGCACCTCATTAATAGCCTTTTTGATTTCGACTTGGTTAGATTTTAGTTCTTTTATTTCTCCAGAAAGGGTTTCTCTAATAACTTCCATGCTTTTTTCAAGCCCAGGTAGTATGTTTAAAATCATGATTCTGAACTCTAGGTCCGACATCGTATTAATGTCCATATTGAGTAGGTCCCTGGTAGACAGTACTACCTCTTGTTCTTTTTTTTGAGGTGATTTCTTCCGTCTTGTCATTTTGTCCAGAGGAGAATAGATGAATGAGAGAACAAAATGCTAACAGAGTAACAACGTCCCCAGAAAATATACTCTAAACAAATCAGAAAAGACCTGAAACCAGGGGAAAATAAAGGGAAAGAAAGAAAAAAGATAGAGGGAAAAAAAAAAAAGAAAAAGATAAAAACAAACAAAAACAGAACAAAACAAAACAGAATATGATCAGATATGATCAGGCTGGTGCATAGATTAGTGCCACACACTAGATTCTGGGTGTATTTTGGTCTGTTAGAAGAAAGTGCCTTCCAAAATTTTAAAGAAAGAAAGACTTATATATGTGCAAAATAAGGGTTGATACCATGAAGGGATGGAATATGACTGTAAAGATGAAAATTATAAAAAATTTTATAAAAGGAATTGATAAGTTTGAAAAAACAGAGGAGTTAGAAAAAAAAAGAACGGAAGAAAAAAGAGGAGAGATTGTGATCAGGTAGGAGACTAGATCAAAGCCATACACTAGAGATTTAGGGTATATTTTGATATGTTAGAAGAAACTGTATCTCAAAATTTTAAAGAGAGAACAACATATATATATGCCAAAAATAAGGGTAACTACTATGAAGGGATAGAATATGACTCAAAAAATGAAAAATAAAAATGTTTTTCTTAAAAAAGGGATTGATAAGGTGTTGGTTGAGAAAGGGAAAAAGAAAAATTCAGAAAAAAAAAGACCGTTAAAGAAATTAACTTTTAAAGAGTAAAGAATCATGGTAAAAAAGACATGAATTCTATGTGCAGTATTCCCCTAGCGCTGGAGTTCTCCCATTCTCATTGATTGGTAAACTTGGTCTTGGCTGGCTATTCCTGCTGATCTTCTTTGGGAGGGGACCTGTTGCCATGGTTCCCAAATGTCTTTGCCGGGTGCAGAATTGTCCCGCCCTTCCCATTTCGGGCTAAGTAATCTGCTCAGGTCTGCCCCTGAGAGCTTTTGTTCCCTGCAAACTTTCTGTACAGCTTTGGAGGACGAGAGTGAAAATGGCGGCCTCCCAATCTCAGCCCCAGAGGAGCCGAGAACTCGGGGCCCCACTCCTAAGTGCGCCCCCAGAGAAAAGCAGTCAGTCACTCCCATCTCCCTGATCTCTGGCGGCACTCCGTGCTCACCCAGCCTGTGACCGAGTGTTTCTGTCTCTTGCACACCCGACCCCCTGTGGAGTCTCCAAACCCCGCAGATCCCTGCGGTGCGCTCCTGCGCCGCTCCTCCCAGGGGAGGAAGGGGAGTCTCCCCGGATCTGCCACTTGTTGGGTCACTGCTGGAGGAGCAGTGGCCCGACTGTGTTGCTGATCACAGTTCATGGCAACCCCGAGCTGAGAGCCTGCTCCTCAGCTCCGTCTCTGCAGCCGGCTTCTCTGCTCCAATACCTGGGAGCTCTGCCGCACTCAGGCACCCCCGGTCTTTCTGTGACCCCAAGGGTCCTGAGAGCACACTGTCCCGTGAGGGTTCCACCCCCCGCTTAGCCCCTGTAGCGACGTCCCTCAGTGGAGCCGACTTGTAAAAGTTCCGATTTTATGTACTGCTGCTCTATCACTTGCCAGAAGCAGCCAACGGGGTCCCCTCCCGTGCCATCTATCCTCTGGAAAATCGCCTCGGATTCACTTCTCTGCAGGTCCTATCTTCCAGAAAGTGGTCGCTTTTCTGTTCAGAGAGTTGCTGCTATTCTTTTCTTCAATCTCCTGTTGAGTTCGTAGGTGTTCAGAATAGTTTGATCCCTATCCAGCTGAATTTCTGGGACCAGATGAAATCCAGGTCTCCTACTCCTCCGCCATCTTGCTCCGCCCCTGGTTCATCTGTAGTTCTAATAACCATATATGCAAGGTGATATTAATTACATTGCAAAGGTCTTTCTATCCAAATATGCTTGCCCATATACCTGCTATAGTTGATGAAATTACAGCCATAAATGATCACTTTGAAATAGATACTTAAAGGTACCTATTGAATAGCCAATGCTAGATTCCAAATGTAGCATATATTTGTTGAATAAATCAATGAAATTTATTAAATATTGAGTGACTTTTGTAATTATAAGGTGGTGGGCTTTGGTTCCTACCCTTACTCTAAATTGTTAATCTATTACTGTCTATAAACTATGTGTACTGTTTGTCTGCCCTCATTCATGCAGTCACTTTCAAATAACTACTTTGTAAACTATTCCCGTTTTACCTAGCCTCAGCAACCCCACCATCTTATGGGGCTGGAAGGAAACTGCAGGCTTTACTGTAATATTAAAATTTTTCCATACTTTGCTGTGCATTAATAGGACTTAAGAAGCTGATGAATAAAGTTCGCTATTTGTCTATATCTGGGATGGGTAACCCATTAAGTAAAAACTATCAATTCCTTAATTTTTATGATTTCATCAATTGCTTAATAGGGAGGATGTCCTTGGGGAAATGAAATAAAATATTCTGGTTGGAAATGAGAGGAAAAATCTGGAGCATGGGATGGTGTCCACATCGGAAGTTTATCTTCTTTAGGGTCATCTCTGGGCAGCTGGGAAACAGAGAGTAGATTTGGAATCAGCAGTGGGTCCAAGATAGCCCAAAGAACAAAACAGTTTAGGAGGGGGGCTTATAAAGGTACTAAAATAAAATGAACAGAATAACAGAATTTTATTTCCCAGTGCTTCACATCTGTAAGTTATTTTGTACTTAGGTTGGAAGGGATTTATACAGAAAGATCTCAAGGCATCCAATCTTCACCTTCTCCACAAATCATGAATACCTCACTTTGTAATGTTGGCCCCCAAAATCTGTATTGTTTACCGCTTGGGGCACAGTTTTGTGCCCCAGTGTCACCATTTACGTTTATTATCCGACTGCGTAAGTGGAAGAAACCTATAATCCACAACCATAGAATTCCTGATTTCAAACTTGCAATTTAATTCATATCTGCATTCATCCCTAACTGGCTTAAGGTTCATTCATGGTGTGTCTTTTGCTTAGTTACAAATCTGTTAGCTGAACCTTAAGAAAAGAGTCTTTCCTGGTTATCTGTATTCTGAAATCTGTAGCTGTGCCTGAAGCATGTTTCAAATACCTTGGTTGATAGATAAGTCACTAGTGAGCAAGTGGATAGTGTCATGGTGCAGACCCCTCTGTGTGGCCCACTGTTTCAGTCCTCGCCAAGACACCAGTGACTTGCATGAGGTAGATAATACCTCAAGGAGTGGTTTTACCTTTTCATTTTGTTGTTGGTCTTTCAGACCTAGAGTTGGAGTTACTGCTCCAACAGTCCCAGTATTGATCACCCCCTTGCTACATTTGCTTGGGAGCCTGAATTTGAACAGGATGGCATTGCTCATTGCAATTCACTACACTTTCTTTAAACCTCTAACCGTTTACTCAGGCCATGGCCATAGTAATACTATTAGTGTGACTAGAGCAACACAGATGATATATAACAATTGATCTTCTGAAGTCTAGGAGGATTTATATTTTAGCAAGATAATTTCTGAGTGGTTCTGAAGGGAAGCAGGGAGGGCCTGTGTAGCTCTGTCTTGCTGCTACCAAAGTGATAGACTTTGTATATCTGAGCGGGCCCTCAGCACTGGTGTGCCCACAAAGATTCAGGTGACCCTAAACCCCACCTTTCCCAGCAGGCTTCTACCTCAGTTGCCAGCTGAGAACCTGTACTGGCTGCTGAGATGCATTATCCACACCTTCCCCATCAGGACTTCCTCATCTTTCCTGCAGCTACTGGGAGTGTGGATTGAAGATAGCTTGCTGCTGCATCCCTCTCTGGGAATCTCCATCAGCTGAAGAAAGACATCCTGCCCAAGTTCATGATTCTTCTCAGGGTCAGCCCACATCCAGTGAGGGGCATAAAGACCTGGTCACAGCACCCTAATCTGTGGCAATTCTACGGGATTATTCTAGCTTCAGAGTGACTTTTACTCAGTCCTACTGTTGAGCACTCACCTCCAGTAAATTTCCTGTGTGTTTATCTTTGTCTCAGAGTCTGTTTCCTAGGGCAGTAATCTTCAATAGCTCATCAATGAACAGTGCCCAAAATGATGTCCTGCAATTATTTTGCTAAGGCCCTAGCAACTTAACTGATCCTGCTCAGCCTCTCCTCAGGCTGAAACTTGTTCTTATCCTTCCAGCTATTAGGGAGCATTCTTCTTTGAATTGGGTGTGTCACCTCCCATTTGACTTTGAGTATCTCCTGGTGCTTAGACATCTCACTTACCATACTGGGTCCCCCGAGACATCAGCATCTTCTGGAACCAGGCCAGGTTGCCAGCACCTTCAAACATTGCACACTCTATTTCTGGCTCCCCCTGGTAAGGCCGGCACTGAAACCTAATCAGTTGTGTCCTCTCCCATTTTTACATGATTCTGGATTCCTTTTATTCTTTTTTAGAGGCTAAACTCCAGCAAATATCATGCCTCAATAATCCTAATTTTAATTGTCTATATTCTTGAAGACAGACTGAGAAACTTTGTCTCCTGTTTTACATATAATAAGTTTAGGTGACATTAGCATGTCTTAGTTAGAATATCCTATAAGCTATTGAACATACAGAACTGGAGTTTACATGAGAGATCACAAAATCCCAGAATATAAATGGGAAACTTCTACCTCTTGTAACAAAGTGATGATGTCGCACCGTTAAGACCATATTGAATATTAACTGCACAAATGGCATTTAATTACCTCCATTTGCTTGAATTTGGGTGTTCTTTTCCCTCCGGTCTGAGGAAAACACTTGATTGGAGTAACTGCTGAGTCAAAAATGATTTAAAAGTAAAACTTGACACTGTTTCACTTAAACTGAGGTAATCGCTCTGGAAAAATCTAGATTCCACTAGGGTGCCGAATACCAAGAAGACGTCTTTCCTGATAGAGGCTAGCTCTCATTTTAATATTTCTTTTTCCCTCCCTATCCCCCTCACTCCTACCCCAACCATTGCAAAAATTATTGCGGAGTATTCTAATGTTACTGAGACCAGAATAAATATGAAATAGGATTTTGCATGTGAAGGGGTGAATGACATTTCCTTTTAATTGAATGGGAAATGAGTTTGTTCTCATTCAGCATAATGGAATATACAACATTCCATGACTGCAGTGTTTTCCACTTATGGGTGTGCATGAGTGTGTGTATATGTAAGTCATTGTGTGAGTGGGTGACAGAGAAGGAGGGGAGGGACAGAGAATGTAGGATGACTTGGAAAGAAATGTAATTTCTCTGCTTTGGTGGATTCTCTTTAGTGAGCTCCATTGGCAATATCTAGCTTATGATTCTGATTCATCTGGAGAACTTAGTTTATACTTTTTGTGATTGGGTTTGAATTTAATTGTGGCATTGTAAGAAGCATTTAAAGGGTATAAAAAAAGACAGTTTTTTGTATGATAAGAAAGAGGAACACTTATTGAAAACAAAAAGAAATATGATGACAAGCCTGTTTCAATTGTGAGTTCCTTTAACATGAATCATAATTTTTAAATAGTTTCTACAATTTGGCACTTAAGACTTTAATTTGTCTTTCACCGTATTGATGTACTAAAGCTCCAGATTTCTCTTGCTTTATTTGTACTAAATTTTCTAGTTATCAGTGATGCTTCCTTCAGTTCTAATTACCTTAAGCATATGAGACAAATACGTATATATACAAGAATGCATACATACACACCCTCAAGCGTTTTTTTTATTCAAACATTTGACATGAAGGGTGACTAGCTCTAGCCGTTCACATTAAGATGAATGGAAAAGGAGTCAAATGATAGTATCTACATGAACTGGGTATCAGTATAAACAATTTTCTACCAAACATTTATTATCTCATATGTCATCTCATATTGTCAACTGAATACATGTGAGAAACCAAACAAGACTCTCCTACAACTTTGAGGAGCCTGCCCTCTCAGTGGCTTGGCCAAGGTAACAAGGCCACCTCAGGTACTTAGACAGGTGTCCTGATGCTCAGTCTATAACCTTTCAACTGTACCATCCTCCCTCTGAATTATATTTTTATATCCCTTCATATGATAAACTATCTTATAAGAGAGAACAATTTCAATTGAAGAAGAAAAAGACAGAAATCGGTTTTTCACAGGTGGTTTTTGTTTTGTGTTTTCTTTACGATTCAGGTTTTTTTTTTTTTAAAGATTTTATTTATTTATTTGACAGAGAGACACAGCGAGAGAGGGAACACAAGCAGGGGGAGCAGGAGAGGGAGAAGCGGGCTTCCCGCTGAGCAGGGAGCCCGATGCGGGGCTCCATCCCAGGACCCTGGGACCATGACCTGAGCTGAAGGCAGACGTGTAACGACTGAGCCACCCAGGTGCCCCTACCATTCAAGCTTTTTAAAAATTACAAGTATGGCTGCTAGAATGTAGATTTATGAGATATTTCCTTTTTGCTTACTCTGGCAGCTAGAGATGAGAGAACATTCTTCTAATAATATTTGGGCAATGAACACTTCCAGCAAAAGGCTGAAGCTAAATGACTATTCATGGTCCTGATCATTTTAATCCAGTTTGGCTGTTGCCGCTCAGTTAAAAACATTGCCTGCAAAACCCCATGGAGCATCCTGATTTTAGTCACTTGCTAAGGAGACTGTCTGTGCCACCATATCCTCAGATGGACCAGGCCATTTACTCCAGTGAACTTCTAAGTTCTGGCAGAATTTGAAATAAAAGAAAAAGCCATGGATGTGGTTACTAAATGGTTATGCTCAGAGAGACAGATTAGAAGGTAAACTAATTCTTTTGTAAACAATACAGAGTTTGGATGACAATCCTAGATGCCCTTCCTTCTAGCAACTAAGTATCCCTTATGCAAAGCATATCCTACCAGGAGCAGTGATGGACAGTAACATTTATTTTTATGTGAGTAGTAATTTAAAACTTCCTTATTTACCAAGCTTTCTTAGGCTTTTTTTTTTTTTACAACATTTGTAATAGTTCCCTGGGTTTATCTTCTCTTTGAAATGGTTTTGCTGCAGTAAAAGAAAAACTCTAACAGTTTTTCTTAATTTGTTCTTTCAGTTGTATAATCATGGGAAAGTGGCATTATCTACTTAGAAGCAAATTTGGTTTTCAGTTCAGCATTCTTTCTGGCACATATGTGATTTTTATATTGTTTGAAGACCCTTTTAGAGAGCTTTCTTCTCATAGGCGAAGCTGTAATGAAACAAAACTCGGCACTTAAATATATCAGTGTACTTAAAGTTTTATCTTCTAGTTGTAATCACTGTTTGGGGAGGGGGGGAGCTTTGAAAGCAACTTGATAAAGCATTGCAAATTTGTTTATATCCAGTTCAGTTCCCGGATGGCGTTTCGTTTATGGTTTTATAGCTAGCAATGAAAATTCAGGCTCCGATGCAGGCTGCATAAGGTAGGGAGGCATCAGCTGGTGTCAGCATCTTCTCCTGCCTTTCGTCAGCATCCCTGCTAGGCGGGAAATGCAATGGGAATCTTAACTCATGGGTCACTGAGGCTGAGTTTGCTTTGGTGGTGCCTGGTCCCTAGAAAGTTCTCATTGTTGGCAATGACCATGGACAGTTCCAAAGGAGCAACAGGTTGGTTGGGTATTTCTTATTCTCATACTTCCTATAGTTTGCTATATAACAGATCTTCAAGGCTTTTTCCTGATTCTCAATGGTTGGCAGTCAGTTTCCCCTCACAAAATATATAAATTAGGTAGTTTCAGTTTTCCTTCTTTTAAACAAATTGAAAACATATCTTGGGCAGGAGTCAGAAGTTGGTGGTAACTCACTTTGCTCGGCTTATATTGGATGTGAGGAGAGCAGTGAACAGAGAGTTAAGCTGCAGAGGCCTTCCTGCCTCTAAGGGCAAATGTGAATTAAAGTACTGAAAGGAACCTACAGATTATGGTTGTACATTCTAGAACAAAGAGGCCAGCAATTGTGTGTGTGTGTGTGTGTGCGCGTGTGTGTGTGTGGTGGCGGGGGTGGGGGGTGGGGGCGGTTATGGGTTTTCTTTTGTGCTAGTCACAGAGTTCCCAGACTTCCTTCACATAAAAGCTTTAGAGGAAACTCATATTCAGTTATCAGAAATTGCTTTCCTTTGATTTATAATCTGGTCAGGCTCTGTGGTAAGCTGTATGAACTCTTCCTACCAGAAAAAGAGAAACTGCAGGTGGATTTCGGCACATATAAATGCATGTTGGCAGCGTATATATATAACTTCAAAAAGCTCACAGATAATAAATTGAGTTTCCTGTCAATGCCAGCTGAATAAACACATTTGTTGTAAATGATCTGACAATAGAATTATCGATTATAAATCCAAAATCTGACATTTGGAATCACATCTCCATTTCATTCCTGAGGAAGTGAGTGCCTCTTGGTCCATTTTATAGGGGCAACTTAGCAACATCTCTGGCAACTCAGCTTCTTCCTGCTGTGATTAATTAATCGGGAGTCACTCTGATGTCTCTCTTGGGGGGATTGCATTAACCTTGCTTTGCTTGTCTGAAATAATATGTACAGCTCGTGCCTTTTACAGAAGCTGGGTTTTGCCTGCCTGTTCTAGTGTTTCCCACTTTGAAGTAGGAAGAGGGGAGCACCCAGGAGAGATTGGACCAATTACAATGTATCCAACATACCCAAACCCTTACTCTGTTATTTAGATATAAATATATAGGGAATATACTCTTGTTATTTTTTTCTCCTCCGTGAGTCAGTTTATGGGTGCTTTTTACTGAATCTTTTTTGGTTTTATAAAGATTTCTGTGTAAACCTTGTAAGCAATTGAACTATAAAGATTAATTCACCAAGAAAATTATTTCATAGAGCATTTTAGTTAACCCAACTTTGTAGAACATCAGTCTCACCAGAAATAAAATTAAATGTGAACTATCTTTTCAATATATTTTAAAAATCTATACCCTGCTCTTAAAGTTATCTGAAGCCATCCACCAAATCACATACCTCAGTACTTCTGCAAAAAGAAGCAGAATGATTGATGAATTTCTACCTGAAAGATTTGCTTTGTTTTTCACAATTATCAAGTAGCTCATTTGAAGGACACAGAAGTGTTTATTTCCACAAGATGAGGCTGAGTCTCCATATCTCAAATTGTGCTTTTATACTTTCCTCTTTGGTACTTTAGTAATAGTCATTGTCCTATTCTTCTGAAAATTGTGTTTAATAACTCTACTGCAAATCTGCTTAATAATACACTTAACTGGCCCAGCTTATGTTGCCAGAGAGCATTGCCTCATCTCTCATTTAACAGAAGATATAGGTCCGGGTCTCATAAAGTGATACATTAACTTTTTCTTTGGTCTCTATTTCCTGTTTGACCAGAGCTCAAAATAACACCAAGTGTAAATAATTGGTCCTTTTGTCTTCACCACGGAGGTGGAAGTTGAACGTTAAATTTATTTTTAAAGGTTTTGCCCTAGTTTTCATAATTCCTTGCAAAAGCATCACACCTAGGGTTTATTTATAACATGTGGCTTATTCTGTATCTAGCATGTTTTACATCTTATCTTTAATGCTCATTAGAAGAATTTTAGAAAACAAGAAGCACCGCAAGATTTGTATGAAACTTTGCGTGATAGGCATGAGTTAAGGTATATGTTTTTATGTGAACTTATCAAGGAATCAATGGGCATGACACCTAATAGTTGGAAGACAGAGAAAGGTGTTTAGGTGGTGAGGGGCTTAAGATGGAACAGCTTCAGGTGGTGTTTGCTTAAAATGGAACAGTTCTAGGGGCCCAGAAGCCACCAGGCATTAATAATAAAAGTTCAATCCTATAAGAAGAGAAAGACTTTCATCATTTATGACCTTGATTTCTTTCTTGCTCTAAATACTTGTCTCTCTTTTTGTCCACCCTCATTTTCATTTTCTCCAACAAATTCAGAGAAGAGATTTGGAAGTTCCAGCAATGTATTTCTCTAATTGTGTCCTTTCTTCGTACTTAAAACCTGAGTCCATGTCCTTGTTGTGCTCTTCCTCTGGTTCTGTGACTTGGGCAGGATGGCTCATTTCTCCGAGTGTCAGGTTCTTAACTATGAATGCAGATTAAATCTCTCTTAAGAAGGTTTTGAGGATTAAATGAGCTAATATACTCAAAATGCCTCAAGTACTGTGCCTGGCGTAGCACTCAGATACAGTGGTTGAATTTGAATCTACTCCAATGTAAAATCCAATTTCCTAACAGTCTTTTTTTTTTTTTTAAAGATTTTATTTATTTGAGAGAGAGAGAGAGAGAGCACATGAGAGGGGGGAGGGTCAGAGGGAGAAGCAGACTCCCCGCTGAGCAGGGAGCCCGACGCGGGACTTGATCCCGGGACTCCAGGATCATGACCTGAGCTGAAGGCAGTCGCTTAACCAACTGAGCCACCCAGGCACCCTTGACAGTCTTAATAAAGCAAAAATTTTAAAAAGTAATTTTTTTGAGAATTTTGGCATTCATGAAGCTAGTTTTGCTTTTTCCATCTCCATGGCTGTTATAGAGGCAGTACCTTTATTTAGTTGCAGTTTCACAGGCAAGAGTGCTGGCAATCCCCATAGTTTTCTGAGAATGGGTTAGTCATCAGGATTATAAGAAGTCTCCCAATCTAGCAAAGAGAGTGAAAAGAAGCCTGGATGATGAAGTCACTGAAGGAGAGAATGTCACAAAAGAAATTATAAGATCTTTGAAAGACTACCCAGTGTGCTGTCTTCTAATAAATCTTCAGTTCTCTCCAGAAAGAAGAGTGATGTCTCTTTATTTTAGTTTATGTCTTGGTCAAAGCTTATATTCCTTACCACTGTGTTCACGTTTATCTTCGTATGTCATAAGAAAGGAAAATTGGTCCGTGTTTGAAATCTCCATTCAATTTTACTACTTTAGACTCTTGATGGCTTTTAAATAAAAATGGGGAAGGAATATAGCTGGCAGCAAAGTAGATTTCAGGGACAGCTAGGAAGCGGGAAGGAAGACAATGTCTTATATTTTGATCAACCTAGTCCATGAAAATGTATACAGGAACATGTAGCTATAAAATATAGTGAAACTGAAAACTTTTTCCTTTAGTGGTGTTTATATTTGGTGATATCAGGAATTTTGAAAAAGCTAGGGTTTTTGTTCTACAACAGTCTGTCCTGATAGGTGTATTCTCTAGGACTTTTCAGAATAGCACTTTTCCTTTTGAAATCAACTCTTCCCGAAAAGGGCTTTCCATGAAAGTTTGATACTTTTCTATCCCAGAACATACCCACCACCTGCTACTGTTGTTTGTGTTTGTGGTTACAAAATAAAAGAACTTGTGTTTATATATGCAAAGATACTACAATCTTATCACAATTTTGATTCTTAAAACTTACACTATTAAGTGTAATTCCTTATCTTAAGTAGTTTGAAGTTTAACTCTTGGGTTGATTTTCTTAGTTCCATTGAAGAATGGATGTATTTTCTTTTTTGTGCATTTATTTGGAGTTAAAAATTTTGGCATCTCACCGTGTCCTGGGAGGGTAGGGTTCTCTGGCTGCAAGACATGTCATTTGTCATGGTGGTCACTAGATTACTTCAGCTGATTTGGTTGGTGAGGTGACTTCTCCTCATCGTTTTATAATCCAAAAGCTGCCCATTTGAGCAATGTAGAATAACGATCCCTGATACTCTTCAGCTTTGGAGCCACAGATTCCTAAGTGCAATTGGCAAAAAATTTCAAACAAAATTGCCTGAAAGCAGATCTTTCTTCAAAAAAGTTATGGTTTTGTCAAATGTGTACACTCATCTTTGTAAGAAAATCTAAGGGAAAGATTTTCTGCTTGTCATCAGTAGTATTGCATTTAAGAAGTGCTTGTTCACTTAAAGAATAAAAGATGTCCATGTAGTCTTTACTCTCGTGATATTTAGTTAGGCACAATTCCCACACCTAAAGATATTTAGCATTTGACATGCAATTGTAAGAAACCTTCACTGAAAATGGAAAGCAACATAGATAGACATTTTAAAGTTTAGCATCTAAGAGAAACAAATCAGGTTCTTTACCTAGCCCTTAATTTTTTTAGAAAGGAAATTTTAGAATTTATCTATTAAGTATTTTTGAATGATACTAGATATCGTTCTAGATACAATGGAGAGTTACAGGAGAACGTGGAATTACATAGTAAAACAATTTGAAACTAATATATGATAGATTAAAATTTTTATAGTGAGGATAATGAGTGTAGAAAACCAGAGAAGAAACACTGTCTTTCAGGAAGTTTTCATGAAGAGGCCAGAAATGAGCTGGCTGCTGAGGAATAGAGAGATTCTGGAGTCATAGAAAAGCTAAATAAATAAATAACCCAGATGACAAGATCATAGAGAAAATGGTACAAATAAGAGAATCCACACCAGATAGAAGATCCAGTCATGAAATCCCCCTGCCTGGAATATAGGTTAATGTTGGAAATTCAAGAAGGATCTGATTAATGGGAAAATAGCAAAACAGGGAGAGGGACAGATTGAAGGATGGACAGAGAGAATAGGATCTATCTACCTACCCATCTGCCTGTTTACCTACCTGCCTCTCTGTCTCTCTATCATCAGTCTGTCATCCATCCATCTATCTGTCTATCTATCTATCTATCTATCTATCTATCTATCTATCTATCTATCTATCTATGTCTCTTGCTTAATAGCATCTTAATAACTTAAGATGTTGCAAGTGATCTTAAAAAGAAAGTATTTAATCACCTGTAATTAAAGCTTATGGTGAAATGAACCATCCGCACACAAGGGAGGCAGGTGAACCTCAAGACCAGACTGGCCAGATAGAAAATTCCAAAAAGACCATTTTTACTTTTGAATTGCTCACCAAAAAAAAAAAAAAAAAGGTAGCATTGCTGGAAGTCATGTTTTCCTGCAGCTCTGCATCTGGCTATTGGGAGATTTAGAGAGAGAATAACTGGTAGATAGATTAAATAATGCAATAAATTTTACCCAGCATTATCATTTTATCTTCAGCATGTGCATTTCAGAGCTTAAATGGACTATAGCCACTATGTCTGTTTTGTTTAATTTTGACATTATTTTTTGTTAGAATTTATATAAAGTGGCATCTTTATTCTTTAATGTTTAAATAAACTGGTATTTGGCAGCATAGCCTCCTCTGGCCTTTTCAATATGGCTGACCTACCACATTCCATACCTTAAGGTAAAAATGAACTGCTTCAGGCCCTTTGCTGTTATTTAAAACCTTCTGTTCACTCTTTATATCACCTTTGATATTTGTTGTTCACTTTTTTGGTTGGATGACTCATTCACATTTCCCTTTTTGGCTTAGGTTTGGATTAGAATTCCCTAGTGACCCTTGGGTCAGTGTACTCCCTGATTTTAGTATCAACCCTGGAGTCTTAAATGAGCACTGCCTTCCCCTAATTTGGCCCTTTATGATAACCCCAGTCCTCACTCCTGTCTCTCCATTTAATTCTCTGATTTATAATGGTTGACTCCAATAAAAGCATTATTTTCAAAATAGACTTTCAGGAGGTAGATCAGTAGAAATGATTCAGAGGCCTCCAACAAACAAACAAAAATAGGTATCAATTTAAGATTTTAGTTGGGATGTCTTGTAGGCAATTTTCATCAGATTTTTATTTTGGTGTGATGAAGTGAAAATGCTTACCTGCTGACAGACCAAAGCCTTAATAAATGTCAGTGCATGACTCATGATTTCAGTGAATCATGGTGGTCTCCTGGAGGTCTAATTGCTGAGAAAACCCCAACTTAGATTTGATAAGAGTGGGAGTGTGTCATCCTACGTCATGAAGAATACTTTCTACTTTTGAATTTACTCTCTGAACTTTTATATCTCCAGCCTTACTAAAACACTTGAAATTCTACCCATCATCATTGTATTGAGGTTCAAAATTCAAATTTCTTGGCCTGGTTGTGGCTTCAATCTATGCACCTCCTCTAAGACAGTGGGCCAACTTGATATTATGTCAACACCAGGTAGCACACACAGTGCTGGCACTATTGCTTGGAATACCTGTTCTTATAGCCACCATCTTGGCATGGTCCACTGGCAACAGGGCTGAGCACAAATATCTCTCTTTACATTAGGGCTTCTCCCAACACCTCAGCCAGCAATAAACTCTTCTCCTATCTAATACATTGTGCCTTTCTTTAGCTCTTAACCTATTTTGCTTTGTTCTGTGATTATTTCTGTATATGTTTTCTCCCTTCCTGGACAGGGATATAATATATCATTATATTCCTAGTACTTTATTAGAACAAGGTATGATCTTAGTCAATGTTTGGGAAAGAATAATTGAGTTTCTTAGTAAACATTTTGGAACAAAACATTTTAGATTTAGTGTATAATTAAATGCCGCCTGTATTTTCTTGCAAGCTCTGATAGTTTTAGCCTTAAATTTTATGCCAGCCTCTAACCATCTTCCTTTATTCTGATAAACACTACAGGATTGTGATACATGTACTAGTTTTATCTGTCATACACTGCCTCTATTCATCTAGTTACCCCACATGGACTATTTGGATTTGAATTTCTAATGGCAATTAATAAGAAATTTTGAAGTTAAAATATATATGCTTCTTCATGTATCGGGTTGCAAGCTATGTGTTTTATGGAATGCTCTCATAGTATTTGCTTTTGCAGTTTAAATGGATTACTTCAGAATCAGGAGAAGGAGGAATTAAAGGATTTATAGTGTAGCGCAGCCAAGAAGGGTTTCCTTAGTAACTAAAACCAAAGTTACACGAAGACACCAGGAATTGGAGCTTGCTTTGAAATCTTACCCTCCCTGTAAGCAACTTAGACTTGAAAAAACAAAATGGAAATCTGCCAAAGAGAGTAGAAATCATAAGGGAAACAGATTAGACTAGTGCTGATTTACATGGCTATGCATGCACAGTAGGATTTAGAGAGTAAAGAAAGTTAACCTTTGATTTTTTAAAGGTCACCTTGCAAATTTATATAATTAAAATTTTATTTCCATAGCCATGCTATATTTCAGAAAGGAAAATTTTATTGTAAAATCAAGAAGCTGAAAGTATAGCTGTGATGAGAATAGTTGGCAAGTAGGTATCAAAGACCTTCTTAAAATATGAGTTAGTATTTGCCACTCAAGCAAAGCATTTGATTTTTCTGAGGATCTTGGATAACTAGACTATGGATGGCAAACTTCTAGCCAGCAGTCAGATTCCTCACGAAGACACCATCTTGCTTTCTGGACAGCGTCATTTTGGTCCTGGAAATTATTGCCTGGGGAGGAGTGAATTGTTAGATTTAGCCACTCTAGAATAAAATCTCTCCTAGGACTGGAGCAGAGACAGAGCTGTGAAGAATGGTTGGCTGGCTAACCAAAGCAAGGTGGGAAAACAGGTGATTGGTTTATCACTGAAAATTATAGCTCAGGTGAATAAGAAATAAAAATGATCTCAAGACTGTGCTTTTTTTCTCCTTTTCTCTTCTACATTTTTGTTCCTCCCTGTTTCTCACTGCCCACCCCAGGGAGCATGTCAAAACAGTAGAATTCTTATGATTTTAATTCTGTTTCTGACATTCTGTTTAATCACTGCCTTCTAATGCAACTTTTCTCTTCTTCCACTCTTTGGAAGAGGCTTAGCTTAATGTAATTGTACTGAATGTTTTACATTAATTGTTCTTCAGTTTAAGGAAGAGAACAGATTTTTTTTTTTCAAATAAAATATACTTAACAGCAAACCCTCTGTTTTTCACTCTTGTCCACCCCTGTCTCTACCTTAATATCCCTTTCTAGGAAGATGAAATACCAACCCTTGGTCCTCATAATCATTGCCATCAGCTTTTGAGTGAGACTACTCTGGTAGTTGCAGCATGGCTCCTGATGAAGGGGGGTTCTGGTACATCATTAGTCTGTGAAATCCTAATTTGGCTTACTGCACAGGGTTCAGAGAATAAGAAGCTGACCAGGTTTAATGATCTGTTTATTTTGTCATTGATGAAAAATAAAAACAAGGTTTTCAGCCTCTGACTTGCGAACCTGGAAACTTAACTTGCACAGCTGCTGGGAACCAATGATAAATGGGTTGTCTCAAATGTTCTAAGGGGACATGCTCATCTGGAGACTGACAGCTTTCTTCATCTTTATAGCCCCAGTTTTCTTGACACCTAGTAGGTCTTCAGTAAAGGTTTATTAAAAATATGTGTGTGTGTGTGTGTGTGTGTGTGTGTGTATTTCGGGGCACCTGGGTAGCTCAGTCGTTGCGCAGCTGCCTTTGGCTCAGGGCATGATCCCAGAGTCCTGGGATCGCGCGCGTTCCCCCTGCCCCCGCCCCTGCTTCGGGCTCCCTGCTCAGCGGGGAGTCTGCTTCTTCCTCTCCCTCTGCTTGTGCTCTCTATCTCTCAAATGAAAAAATAAAATCTTTAAATATATATATATTTTTTGGAGCTTGGGTATTTCATTTAATCTTTCTAGACCTCACCTTTCTCATCAACAAAATGAGGGTATGGAATCAGGTCCATAAATGATCTTTTAGCTTTTTCATTTATTCATTTATATTCATCCATGCACTATTCCACAAGTACATACTGAAAGCCTACCATTTTCTACACCTCATTTTCAACAAAAAAAATTTTTTGATGGTAACTTAGAGGAGGTACATTTGAATATTTTAAAACACAATTCAGTCACCTCAGTGGGGAGCAGAGGACTTGATTCCTTTAGGTGTTCACCGCACATAATAAAATAATGGATTGGCAGTTTCATCATGCTCTTTAATCCTTACATCTGGTCTCTTTTAATGCTTTGAGGTGCTCAGGATATGCACTGCAGACCTGGTTTGGCGTGCTGTGAATGCTGGCCGAACATTCCTCCCAGGTCCCCAGCACTTGCCGGGCCACACCTGTTTGGTTTTGACCAATTCAGTCTTGGAACTGCTCCAGCCCACTTCCCTGACCCCTTCCTCACTACCCTTGAACTGAGGGTTACATCTGGTAAAAGTAAAAGTAGTTGCTTCAGACCTTTTTGGTCATCACTCACCTACCCCGCGTTACATATAAAAGACTTACTCTGGTTATAGTGAGGCCAGCTGCCCATAAAGGAAGGTTGTTAGGGCTGCTTAATTAAAAACAAAAAAGGAGTTTAATTAGCTAAAGAATAAGTTTAACCTCAGATCAGCTATAGTCTCAGAGGACCACACAGAGGGAATAATTAGGAAGCTGGCTTTTATTTCTGTACTCAAAGCCTCAAGTCAGTTTTTTTTTTTTCAACAGAGAAGTGGAAAACATCTGATCTTGAACAACCTAGGCTCTTGACAAGATTAACTAAGAAAAAAAATCCATTAGTCTGATTACTTTACCTTTAGAGTATTAAAGGATTCACATTCCCAAGGTTCACTAAATTTTAATGATTCCAATAGTGTTTCCATCAGAGAATCTCAGAGAATTTCACAAATATGTGCAGTCACACATATATTTCAAAGCAACCACTTTTATTCTGCTTTCTTTTTGGTGATAAAATTGAGGCAAGGAATGGTTAACAAATATTTTCAACTATCAAAGTCTGTTTGGTGATAAACGACGAATATAAATGATCTTTGGTTCAGTTCATCACTCAAATAGTTAGTCAACATCTTACAAAACTTACGCAGAGCAGTTCCCCTGAGAATAAATGCATGAATCTTATGGGACATATTTTAATATAAAAATGTAGAATAATAGTCCTGGACTAATGTTTCAGAAAATAAATAGCATAGATAATGTGCTCTGAATTACAATTTTGTGTATTATATTCCAGGATGAATTGAGTGAATGGAGGAAAATTTTGTTGTTCCTTCTCCAAATAGATTTAGTGCAAAGTGTGTTATCATCTTTGCATGGTTTTCATTTTACAAATAGGAGAGATTACTTTCTATTAGCCAGTAGAATGCAGATTTCAAATGGTACAGAGGTTACACATTTATTTTTTTCTACCTAAATAAACTCTCCCATATAAAACCATTCTTCTTTTTCCCTTCCCAGCATACCATTGCTATTCCTTCCTTCAAAAAAAATAATAAAAGCTGCTTTCTTGTACATAAGTTTTCTTCCCCTTCCTGCTCACCGAATCTACCTACAATTAAGTAATTCAACTCTATTGCGCCCTAATTTTGTAACAAAGCCTGTGGAAAAAGCTGGGGCATCTACAAGAAAAATGACACCCAATCCCTCCCCTCAAGTGCCTTATACTCCAACTGAAGAGCTGTAAAGTATATGGAAGAAGCTGAGAAACCCAGCAGGTGCTAAATTGTGAATTATCATAAGAGCAGTGGATGTTCAGAGATAGGAAAGGTCAGCAGTGACCAACTCATCTCAACTCAATGGAAAGTATTATTTGGCTTTTCTTACTGGGTCTTAGCCCATTAGACTAAATTGACAGTAACCTATTTATGAATACACTCATCTCCCCTTATCTACAGGGGATACATTCCAAGATCCCCAGTGAAATCCTGAAATCATAGAGAATACTAAACCCTACACATGGTGGTTTTTTCTATGATAAAATCTAATTTTTTGTGTAAAGATTATTTATTTATTTGGCAGAGAGAGAGAGAGAGAGAGACCGCGAGAGAGGGAACACAAGCGGGGGGGGGGGAGGTGGAGTGGGAGAGGGAGAAGCAGGCTTCCCGCTGTGCAGGGAGCCTGACCCGGGGCTCAACCCCGGGACCCCGGGATCATGACCTGACCCGAAGGCAGACGCTTAACAAGTGAGCCACCCAGGCACCCAGATAAAGTTTAATTTATAGATGAGACAGAGTAAGGGATTAATAACAATAATAAAGTAGATCTCAATATATTGTAATAAAAGTTATGTGAATGTGGTCTCTCTCTCTCAAAACACCTTATATTGTACTCACCCTTCTTGAGATGATGTGAGATGATAAAATGCCTGTGTGATGAAATGAGTTAAATGATGAAGGCATTGTGATGCAGCGTTAGGCTGCTACTCACCTTCTGACTGGATCAGAAGGACCATATGCTTCTGGTTGCAGTTGATCGCAGGGAACTGAAAACGTGGAAAATGAAACCGCGATAAAGGGGGACTACCATATTACTTTTGTCTCCATTTTGGAACTTTTGGGGGTCAATTTTATATCTATACACCTTTTGTCATCAGCATCAGTCTAGGGCATTGGGTATGATAGCTATTGAGTGCTCCTTGGTGAGGTTTCTTCAAGTCAAACATTGAAAGATGACCTGGGATTTAGATTAACTTACCAAAGCATGCCAGAGTCCCGGAGCGACAAGTGCAAGCCTTGGCCATGGAGCTGGGAGGAATGGGAATTTCCAGTAAGGAAGAGAACATCCTGGCCGGTGTGCAGTGTGACAGTTTATTCCGAAGGGAAGTAAGACCAGTTATTAACCAATCTTTCTACCACTTACAGCCATGACCACTGATTGTTTGGTGCACTTGTGTAAAACCTGCTCATGCTCAAAATCTGCAGATCGTTGTGGGGACGAGTTCAAACAGTGGATCTTAAAATTACTTTAGAAATCTAAAAGCCCTTTGTGAAGGTGAGCACTAAGAACAATTATTGTTATTATTCTTTTTCTAGCCAAGTCTCTGCAGGAAGTGCCAAAATTTTAATAATAGATGAGAATAAGTCTGGGTAAATGTGACAATATGAGTGTTATATCACCATGTGGGATTTTAATTTGCCTAATAAACATGTTCATTCAGGAATCCTCCTGTTTAGAAAATGAGTGTTACAGGACATTTTATTAATCCTGCAAATTATCCGCGTGTGGTGTTTGTGTGACACACATAGTCTTCATTCACTAATTATTATAGTTTTCATGATTAAGTAAATCAATGAAGGCTTCTGAAAAGTTGAGGGTTTTTTAGTTAAAATATATTAACACATCAATCACCAGAATGTTAATAGCTGTGAACTAAGTATGAAGGTTAACGCTTAGTTTCAACATTTTTAATACAATCAGCTACATGTACTGCATACCTTCTATTTACCAGGCAAAGTTAATTCTCCACAAAACGCTGCGAGGTAGCACTCCAAACTTGTGTTTGGATCATCTTAAGGACAGACTCAGAGAGGCTAGAAGATGAATCCCAGCTTCTGTCTGAGCTGGGTTTCCCTACAGGTCATTGAGCACTCTTTCCCCCTCACACCACAGGGCACTTTGATTCTAAACCCAGCTCGTGCAAGGGCTTAGGCTCACAGTCCCCTGACTCTGACTGAGGCAGGTGTGCAAATCATATCATCTTAAAGTAAAAAAGACAAACCTGACTCAATAGGGATTCCCAGACATCCGTTTTACAAATAAATATTTTTAAATGCTCATATTTTGTGAGGATCTTGCTATTTGCCCTCCAGTGTGCATGCAGGGCAAAGTTGTGGCTGCTTTTGAATGTGGGGGTTCATTTATGTATACGGCTTTGCAAATCATTTTTTTAAAAGAGGAGTCACAAGCTTTGCCAGCACTGTTCTGCCCAAGTGAGTATGATTACTGGTTAATCAGGATGGTTAGTGTGAGTGAATGGATGTTGTAATGTGAATAATTGTAACTGATGACTCCTTGGTCCCCCTTGCAAACAAGCTGGTTCAGCCAGCTTAATGAGGTTTTCCTGGAGTGTTTACAAATTTTAAATAATTAAAATTAAATTGAATTGAAGTCCTTTGTAATTATAACTGCAATTACATCATTATCATCCAGGCAATTGAAGGAGGGTGGGGGCAGACAAGTTCTTACATGTTTAAAGTTAAAATAATTATTTTGAAAAATGATAGCAGAGATTTCTTGAAGTTTCTCATTTCAGTTACCCATAGAAAAAATACTTTGGTAGTTCGTAATTCAGCATATTGTTTACTGTCTTTTTCAAACTCACACAGGTTGGAATTACTTCATAGGGAGGTTTTTCAGGACCACCACCAAACTTGGCAGCTTTGGTGAATATTGAAAGTTCATGAGAAAGCAGAGGTTTGGGCCTGAGCTGGAAGGAGTTTTCTTGTGAGTGAGGGGCAGAAGGCTGCTGGGACTCTGTCTCTAAAGAGGTTTTTTGAAAAGTGCCTAACACAGCACTGTTTACAATTTGGTCCTTGCTAGAGAACTTTGGAGTGGAGTTCCACTCCAAAAATAGAGCATACATATCAAGTTCACATTGTGGGCATGAAAATTAGACTGGAAGATGAGGGCAGGGTTTAATTTACAATCATCATGGCCAGCTGAAGTAGCCAGAAAGAAATGTAACTGAATTTACTGAGGACAAACACAGACTATTGTGCTTTAAATGGGTCTCTGTTGCCAAAGAGGGGACAAAGGGCAAATCACTGAGAAAAAAAATTTGGGGGGGGGCATGAGCTATTTTGATAAGCTTGCCTACCAATTAACTTGGATTGTGGAGATGGAGCCAACAGTAAGATAGGCAGGTACAGGGAAGCTTGTAACATCAACTCCAACAAAAAGAGCAATATACTCCCTCGACCCTTCATGTCATTTCCCCTCTGGAGAAAAATCACACTGATATTTCCATTTTTCAGAAATTCCCTCTTCCTTTTTCTGAAATCAAGTAAATAATTTGAAATAGTATACCAGTTGCCCTATATGGTTTTTCAACAATTTCTAAGGGGCTAGGTAGTTTCTCTCTCTTTAGTGAAATTTAAAGCTTTATTGGAGGGTCTCTACTTTTGAAGCATTCATTTGTTGTAAGAATTTAAAACTTCTTAAAAGAATTTAGATCCTAAGAAAAATTATGAAAATATATTTAATTTTTTCATTTAGACATTTTTAAAAATCAAATAATATTTTGGTTCAAAATTGTATAAAGAATAATATAATAAACACCTCTCACTACTCAGATTAAAAAATAGAAAATTTCTCTTCACTCAAATAAATAAATAAATCTTAAAAAAGGTGTGTGTGTGGGGGGGTGCCTGGGTAATGCAGTCAGGCAAGCGTCCGACTTGGTTTTGGCTCAGGTCATGATCTCAGGGTGGTGGGATCCGGCCCCACATAAGGCTCCGTGTTCAGTGGGGAGTCTCCCGGAGATTCTCCTTCTCCTCTCCCTCTGCTCCTCCCCCTGCTCCCTCTCTCCTTCTCCCTTTCCCCTCTCCCCCCACCCCGTCTCTCTCTAAAATAAATAAATCTTTAAAAAATAGAATATTACAAATGGAGTGATGGTCATGTATTACTTTTTGATCTGATTTTCCTTCTTCCAGTCTTAGATTTAACCTAATATTAAATTCATTGTCTATTAATCCCTTTCATACCTTTTTACTTTTAGTACGTATTTAAGGGTCCCAAGCTCATATGTACTATTGTTTTCCATTTATTTTTTTCTATATGAAGATAATTGTTAAAACAGCTAATAAATACACAAAAATAGAGGTGAACAAATGGAAAGAAATTAATCTGTTATTAAAATAACATTTCAAGTTCTCCATAGATTTTTAAATTTAACACTATCCCAAATAAAAGATGTCAGCAAGCTTTTTAAAGATAGGTATAGAAATAAGTATAGGTGTATATATATGCATGTGTTATCATTCACACATAATATTTCCTAGCTTTTTCTGCTGAAAGGGCCAAGAAACAAGAACATTTTACAAGCAATGAGCAAACCTATGGCCCAGGTCTTTGGTTCTAAATACCATTTTCCAGTGGAAGGAATCAGGAGTCCTTTTGGAAATGGTTGATGCCAGATCTGAGGCTGAGAAAATACAATATGGGTCTGAAATAGCTTGCGATGCCGGGAAGTAAGGAAGTGCTTAAAAGCTGATGGACCACACAGGAGCCAACTTGAAGGAGCTCCTAATGGCGAAATCTAGAACAAATTTGAGCACTAAAATAAACGATAATATTCCATTGTAACTCATAGAATGGAATAAATATCCATGAATCCATACTGAGATAAATAATTGAAGAGATAAATAAGTGGCCTAAGTAAATGCCTAAAATAAGTGGCTAATATCAAATGTAGTATCTGTATGTATGTATACATGTATATCTGTATTTATAAAACCTTACAACAGTGGTGACGTATGTATTCTGCCACTTTTTCCTTTTAAATTCAACATTTTCTTTGTGAGGTTTGTCCATTTCCTAGTATGCTTCTTTTATCTGCTCTGTAGTATTCCATTATATGGATGAGCCCCCATTCTTAATATTTTCTTTGGGCTCTTGCAAAAAGTGCTGTGATGAATTTTTTTGGTCAGGTCTCCTTGAGTACATGTGCCAAGAGCTTCTTTAGGGGCATATA
Organism: Callorhinus ursinus; assembly: GCF_003265705.2. Taxonomy (NCBI): domain Eukaryota; kingdom Metazoa; phylum Chordata; class Mammalia; order Carnivora; family Otariidae; genus Callorhinus; species Callorhinus ursinus. The sequence continues at coordinate 93,880,845 of NW_027397064.1, forward strand.
AATAGGTAGGAGTGAAATTACTGGGTTGTTTGGCATGCTCATTCTCAACTTGACTAGATCTTGCCAAATTTCTGTCCAGACTGGTTACATCAGTTTACACTCCAACTAGGAGTGCGTTAAATTCCTAAAGCTCCATATCCTGCCAAATTTTCATTTTGCCAGACTTATTTTTTACTCTTACATTTGTGAAATGATATTCATTGTGGTTTTAATTTGAATTTATCCATTTTTAATGGAACTGAGCATCTTTTTAGAATTTATATAAAGGTTCTCTTCTGCGAAGTCCATGGTCATGTGTTTTGTTTAAATTTCCAGTGGGTTGTTAGTCTTCTCATTGGTGTGTGGGTTACCAATATTTTTCTGACTATATAGATTGCAAATATTTTCTTTTATTCTGTGGCCTACATTTTACAAGTTTTATTTATGTCTTTTGATGAACAGAATATCTCATTTTAATGCAGTTACATTTGTCAGACTTTTCCTTCATTATCTGTACTTCTGGGGTATTGTTTAAGAAATGTTTCCTACTCCAAATTCATAAAGATACTATCCTATCCTCTAAATATTGATCCTTATTTATGGTATGAGGTAAATATCTAATTATGGATATTTCCATTAACCATTACCATTAATTCAGCAGCCTATATTTTTATTTTTGGTCTGTAATGACCCTTCTGTCAGATGCCAAGTTTTCATATGTATGTGGGTCTATTTCTGGGCTCTCTTTTCTGTAGCTTTTGAATCACTAAGGAGAGTTAATATCCCATTTGGACAGGAACTATATTTTCATATATTATTTCATGCATACCAGTATAGGTTTCATTGAATCAACCTGTCTTCCAGTCAATCAAAAAAAAATGGTTATAGAATTCCAAGCTGTGTGCTCAGCATTGAGCTGGGACAAATGCAAGGAGGTACAGAAGAGAATAAAATATGAGATACTGTCTTTGCCCTCAAAGGTGGGTAAGAGAAGCAAGGGACAAGCATGTCTTACATATGTCCTCTGAGCTGGGAGTCATGTGAGAAATTCTAGGTAGCTGGTTAAAAGTTTTTCTGGTTAAACAATGTTAATTCTTGTGCAACACTTAGGTCATTCTTTCAGACAAATTTTATTTTTGTTAAACTGTATTTTTTTAGTTTGTAATTGCTAGAACTTTTCAAGGAAGTATTCAACACAATGTATAATTATATATAAATTACTCCTAAAGAATCCAAAGTGTGATTATGGGATGGGTAAACAGGAGTATAAATACTCAGTACTGATGAAACTCAGGTCTTTTAAAAAAAAAAATCTCTTCTTCTCTGTTTCTCTCCCATAAGTCAAGTTAGTGCCATGGCAGACTGCTCTAACTCTTCTTCACAGGCTGATAGGTGATATAAAATGTTAAACCCCAGACAGAAACATCATCAGGGTTCACTGGGATTCTCTGTCCAGTCCCAGTGGACCTCACATGGGGAACTGTGCCCTTAGGAAGCCAAGCTCTCCACACAGTTACTCTAGAAGCTAATCCCATGCTCTCTTGCAACTTGTCCTGATGCCCGCAGTATGAGCCTAGATCCTACCACTGAAATCCCTAAACATCTTTCTTTGATGTACGAAGGAGTATTGTGTCTCTCACTTCTAACAGTTGTGTTCCTCAAATAATATTATATTTAATTACCTAATAAATGGTATTGTAGAATGTGCTTGGGATTTGTTGCAATCAGATATGGTAAGACACCCAGAAACAGAAATAAGTATCATGAAGAAAACACTGTCTGTGCTTGCAGATCTACCTAGAAACAGGAGGCATAAACTGCCATCCAGGGCCACTTCAGGAAGCACCAGTCTTGGTTAGGAGGCAGAAGGAGAGTGAGGGAAAGCATGGGTAGGAGGAGCCTTTAATGTGATTTCCTTAGGAAAGGGAAGTCAGGGTAAGTAGGTGTAGAATTGACTATTTTGAATAATTTCAGTGAGCTCTGCTGTGAGGGCTCTCTCTAGTTGTCTGTAGACTGGCCATGGTGATTATGGCAGAGGAACATTACCTCCTGGAGTCTGAGAACCAGATAGAAGAGGTGGTTTGAAGTAGGGTTGTCTGGATTGGTTGGTTTGCATATGAAAGGCATGATGTGAAGGGGGATAGTTTGTTACCTCTAGGCTTTAGGTAGCCCTGGGAAGAGCAGTCTGTCTTTGGTCTGCAAGGATTCAGATGCAGAGCTTCAAGAATACAGAAAATAATACAAAAATAATTAATACAAATGACTATAATCTTATTTTACCTTAATGTAAAGTTATTTTTTCACACACACAAAAATAACCTTAAAATTATGAGATGCATTTCTTTGGAATTTTTGACATATTTGATAATCTTATAAAATTATTTGTATCTGTATAAATTCTAGGGTTTTTCCACTACAAAAGAATATTACATGAATTAGGTAGACTAGGGCAAAGAACTGTTGATTTTCATCATCTGTTTAATCGTGATTAAATTAAATAATGCCAATGGAAAGTTCCAACAAGGATGAATCTGTAAGATTCATCAAGTCATTAACATTAATCCTTAATTATGACAAGAAAAAGCATACATATATGTTTTCTCTCATGCACACACATCTAGATTAGCTTACAGAGTAGTTATACTATTCCTATTATAAATAAAAATTTTAGTATGCTAATAGAAAAGCAATTTTAAAAGAAGGTAAAGTTTGTCATATCCAGTGGCCTATCAGATATGTTTTTTTTTTAAGATTTTATTTATTTATTTGACAGAGAGAGAGACAGCGAGAGAGGGAACACAAGCAGGGGGAGTGGGAGAGGGAGAAGCAGGCCTCCCGCGGAGCAGGGAGCCTGATGTGGGGTTCGATCCCAGGACCCTGAGATCATGACCTGAGCCGAAGGCAGACGCTTAACGACTGAGCCACTCAGGCGCCCCTCAGATATGTTTTAAAAGAATGAATGTATTTATTTTTCACTCAATAATTGTTTGGTTTCATGTAGGAATTATTATATTGTCTGCTCATCTTTCTTTTAGAAGAGCATCTTTAACCAATCAACATGTAGGCTAAGAAAGAAATATACCACCTTCCTGTATCACTTCCTCCCACCCCTCCCACTTACTTTCCATCATACACCAGTAGCCACTTAGTGTTGCACCAAGCAATTATTAAATGCTCACTCTGCCAGACATTGGGCTAGGTGCTCTCTATACCTTAGCATCTCATTGTGTTAGGGCTATTGAATTCATATAGAAACTTGAAAATCAGTGGAAAGACACCTTGCCATAAATTTAGATTGCGTGGTTGTTTTTTTGTAATAAAAACTTAAGTCAGAATCAGAGAGGGAGACAAACCATAAGAGACTCTTAATCATAGAAGACAAACTGAGGGTTGCTGGAGGGGAAGGGGGCAGGGGGGGGATTGGGTAACTGGGTGATGGGCATTGAGGAGGGCATGTGATGTAATGAGCACTGGGTATGATATACAACTGATGAATCACTAAATTCTACCTCTGAAACTAATAATACACTATATGTTAATTAATTGATTTTAAATAAAATAAAAAATAAAAATGAAAAAGCTAAGTCAAATTCTAAAAACTGACCACAGTTAATTGTCAGATGATTTTTTTGATGAAATTGTCAAGCAAGTCATAAAAACAGAAGCAAATCAGTGGAATATATGATACCCTTTGGTGTGTTTACCATTCATAGAATTTAACAATGAGAATAATAATGTTAAATGAGGATTTTTGTCAGAAAAATCCTTTCTTCCTTTATAAGTAATACCTATTTGGGTGTTATTTATTTCTCTCTTGTTAGCTTAAGAATGTTCTATTTATTTATTTTTTATTTTTTTAAAAGATTTTATTTATTTATTTGTCAGAGAGAGAGAGAGTGAGCACAAGCAGAGGGGGGTAGCAGGCAGAGGGAGAAGCAGGCTCCCTGCCGAGCAAGGAGGCCGATGTGGGACTCCATCCTAGGACCCTGAGATCATGACCTAAGCCAAAGGCAGACACTTAACTGACAAGCCACCCAGGCATCCCAAGAATGTTCTATTTAGAAGAGTAAGTGTTTGAAATTTTAATCAATACAGAACTAAGGACTTGTATATGTTTAGTGTTTGAGTGCATTGGTCAGATATTTGATCAAGCTCAGGTTATTCCTGAGGTGTATATTTTGTCTCATGACATTTTATAGGAGTTCATTTAGCAGATGAAGCAAGACAATCTTTTTTTCTTTTCTTTTGTTTTATTTATTTTTTTGTGTTGTGTTAATCACCATACATTACATCATTAGTTTTTGATGTAGTGTTTCATGATTCATTGTTTGCGTAAGAGGCAATCTTTTTGCAAATGGAACTGAGTTAAGTGTCAACTCAGATAAGAGAGATAACTTCTGTTCATAGATTTCAGAATGATGACCACTTCAATGCAGTGAACACATATCTATTTACATAGTTCTATTGCATAAATATATTATTGAAATAATCTGCCTAATGAATACTTGTAGATGATGGGGGGAAATCCTGATATGAATATTGCCAAAGTTCATGCAATAAATGAAAACTACTTGCAAAATTCTTGCTATTAACGCTATCATCAGAATTGTATCTGAATTAGCCATTGCAGTCCTTGTTTTTATCAAAATGGACAGTCATTCCTGTTACCATGATGGGCTTTGTGATTTCTCATTCTATGATATATTGTAACAGGAAGGCTTGGTTTTCTCCAGTTCTAGGTCAAGTATGTGTAAGAGATGTCTTGCTGAGCCCTTAGCGCTCCTTATACAGTATGCCCTTCCTTGCCCCAGTTTCACTTCCAGATCAATTCAGAGAGAGATAAGGAGCATCTCTTTTTCCACATCTCACAATTGTCACATATGGAATGTGCGTTTGTACCCCCTGAAGAATCTGAAATATGCAAACCTCCTTTTGGGTATTTTACAAAATCATCACTATTCTTAGGATGTTGGTCTTGCATAAGTTAACATTTGTCATTGCACTCAGGCCATTCTGAACCTCTTATCTACTCCAAATTTGAATGAATAGCCCAGAAAATATCTAGGAGAAAATTCAGTATCTTTTAATTAAATTTGCATGGCCTGGAGAAATCGAGAAATGGCATGTAACCAGTAATGTTGCCCATGTAGCATGAGTCTGAAAAGTAGACCAGCCCATCTTTTCACAGCCTTCCCTCTTCAAATGGATCTAAGTCACTTCTCTTTTGTAAAGGAACTAATTGCTATCTGATCACACCTAGATGCCTGAGATGAGATGCCCTTCCACATTAACTTTCATTACTCTTTCAAAAGTTGACAGTATCTTATATACATTTTTATTTTTCCTTCTTTAGAAAACAATTTCTTTCTTGAACCAAATTGGCAGACTTGAATCGATTCTTTAAAAAAATACACATATAGGCACACAAAATGGAGTATATAAGTTATGCTGCTATTAGAAAGAACATATACACTTTCCATTTAACAATTCGATAAACTTTTATTTATACCAGTCTTGTTCAAGGCAGTGTTCTGAAGCCATACACAGGGATGGAGAGTATTATAACCCTAATTCCAAAAGATGTAGTCCAGTGGAGTAGATGACATCCACAAATAAGTGTATCATAGTGCAGGATGTGAGAAATATTGGAGGAGTATAAAGACACAAGAACCAATTGGAAGAGGAACAGGAAAAGTGTATAGGCTGTGCCTTACCAGATAGATATTTTTATTGAACAAAAGTTGAAGGTTGAAGAGTATTATAACACATTTTACTTAATTATCAGTTCTGTTAATTAAGATAGGCTAGGTGTGCTTTTGAATGAATACAAAGACTTAAATATTTTTCCTTTATAAATGTTTAAGATGTTAATACCCCTGAGTGAAGGGGATATAGGATTTAAAAGCAGTGTTTGGGAGGGATAAACCCAAATTAGGGATCCTCCAGATTAAAAACATGTTTATAAAATAAATTAAAAATATGTTGTTTAAAATCCCTCAGCTGATGTGTTTGATCAACAGCTTCAATTTATGGTACATTAATATGAATTATTCTCCTCTTATGTATAGATTTTTCTCAAATAATTCTTGTTAATTTTTTAGCACCCTTTTACCTTACAGAAGTATTTTTCGAAATGTGGTTCCTGGACCACCTATAGCAGAATTATTTGTTGAATCAGAATGAGAAACTCTGGAGCTGGAGCCCTGGTGTCTGCAATTAACAATGTCCTACCCCAATTTATGTCTGCTGAGGTTTAGTACCATGGTCTCAAATTATGTAAATTGTTCAGAAAAGCAGTACAATTATATTTCTTTCCATATATTCCTTAAAACCAGTTTCACAGATGGAGTGGTTTCTCCTCTGTTATTTCCACTTAGAATTTCACTGACAAAATCTTATTTTTTCTAAATTTTTATTCATTAAATGTTGAGTAACTTGTCTAGAAATCATTAAATAGTTGAAAAAATTGTAAAAATCAAACAATTGTAAAAAATCAAAACAAGTTTCTCTATGGACCAGTTTTTTGTCCTGACCACTCTCTCTAAGGAGTATACACACTGAACTTGCTCCTGGTCCTGCAAATTTTGTAGCTTACAGTTCTAGTGTTTAGAGTTCTCTGGTGGCTGCCTGATACCAGGGGAACATGTCATTAGCAGCCTCTCTAATAACTGGGACTGGCTCTGAGCTTAGCACTGCATGGTCCAGACCTGGCCCTGGAGAGGCTGCTCAAGTTTAGTAGGTTTATATACAGGTGGTGGGATGATGTGTTCCTAATCTCGTGGTATCTGAACTCCTAGGTCAGGGCTAACCTTTACCATACAGTTGGATAAGCAGAATTGTAATAGAATTTAGTGAGGAACAATCTTAAGGCAGTTGGACTATTTCCTGAGTTCAAGATCAGGGGCTCTGATGTTAAGAAAAAAATAGAGCCATGTGGATAGATTGATGATTACTTGAAAATGACTTAAAATATCCCTTTACTTGTAAAAGTTAAATAGCTAAAGTAAGTTGGAAGAACCTGTGTTAACTTGCTCTGTAGAATTTCGTCCCTCAAAATATTCTCTGCAAAGGGGAAACTCATGAGGTTTATAATGTATCACTGGATGTGCTTCTCAGCAGTAATGGACAATTGTCCATTTGTCAACTGGCAGGTCAGCTGATCTGGAATCTGCACTGAGATACCTAAAACCCCATGGTTAGACTGAGTCTTACCCATTGATCTTGGAACCATCTGGCCCATGCACATGGAAATAGGCTGTGGACAGGACTCCTAAGCTGGCAGTTGCCCACACCTTCTCCCTCAGATCCTGTCATGTGGGTTCCCTTTTTCCCAGTGATCCCTTCTTGATCTCATCTACTTGAATTCATTTATTGCAATCCTGTAAAGCCCCTCAGGTTTCCAAGAATTGAGATCCTATGATGTGCTTAGGTTTCTGGAGACCTTTCACAATCTCTGCTACCTGCCCCATTACCCACTCTAGTGGATTGAGTTGTGGCTCCCTAAAAGACATCTTTATGCCCTGTCCCCAGAACCTGCAAGTATCGCCTTATGTAAAGGGAAAAAAAAAAAAAAAAACCACCCAGACTTTTCCTTTCTGTGTGGGAAATAACTCAGTTCTTCCCTATTATGTGTTTTTCTCCTGTATGCCTCCTTTACTACTGACACAGAACACTTCACTTCTGACACTTCTCATCACCAAATGTGTAGAGATTTTCCCCACACCAAGCAAGTCTCTGCAGTACCCGCTGGGTATCCTATAATCTAATTCAATTTCAATACTGTCTACCTAAAGATAGCATCAATTCCCACAGGTTAAGGGTTCAGTCCCTAAGATTGCTGTCACCCTACTTCAGATGCTATTTGTAAGAGATCTCCAGGTTACCCATTTGTACCCATTTGGCTATAAATCGGTAGTTCCCATGACCTCTTTCTCAGGTTTGATTTATTTGCTAGAGTGGCCTACAGGACTCAGCGAAACACTTACGTTTGCCAGTTTATTAAAGGATATGATAAAGGATACAGATGAACAGCCTGGTGAAGAGACATTCACGGTATCTGTGGACCCACAGTGCAGAAGTTGCCACCTGGTATGTGAATGCGTTTGCCTACCTGGAAGCTCTCTGAACTCCCCACAACTGGAATTTTATAGAGGCTTCTTCATTTAGGCATGATCGATTATTAACTCCATTTCTAGCCCCTCTCTCCTTTCTGGAAAATAGAGTGTGGGGCTGAAAATTCCAAACTTCTAATCATGATTTAGTTTTTCCGGTGACCAGCCCCAATCCAGGAGCTCATTTATAGTTGCCTCAGTAGAACAAATGATGTTCCTAGTGTTCCTGTCGCTTAGAAATTTACCAGGGTTTTAAGAGCTCCGTGCCAGGAACTGGGGTCAGACACCAATATATATTTTCTATTAACTCACACCTTATATGGCAAAAGAGTGAATATTACTTTATAAGTTAAAGATCTTGAAAGAAAGCGCTTATCCTGAATTATCGGTGTGGGCCCTAAATGTAAGCATGCGTATCCTTGTAAGAGAAATGCACAGAAGAGAAGACAGAAGGCAATGTGAAGATAGCAGAGACAGCTGTGGGCACAGCCAGGAAATGCTGATGGTCACTGGAAACTGGAGGAGGTGGACAGATTTTTCCCAGAGCCAAGGAGCAAGCTCTGCTGACACTTTGATTTTGGACTTCCAGTCTCCACGACTGTGAGCAACTTACATTTCTGTTGTTTTAAGCTACTTAGTTTATGGTCAGAAATGACCACAGGTGACGAACATTACCTGATTTTCCCACCTTCCCATTGGCCAAGACATCGACCCACATCTATTCCCCTTCTCTGGAAAGTGCCCTCCACTGAACTGGACTTGGCCCCGGCACTGATGCTAGAGACATGCCGTCTGCTTCCACAAGGTGTCCGATGTGGTAGCTTTATTGAAGGATATTAGGTAGCTGCTGATAGGATCCTGTGACATCCAGATGGCCACATAAAAATGTAAAAGCACAGTCTGGGGTCTTTTACAGAGCGCGCACACGTGCAAGTGTGTGTGTTTTAGCACAAAGTAGGTGTGCTGATTTCCTTGACTCCACCTCTATCCCCAAGGCTTACCTTATGCCTTAGTGTCTGCTGCACTTATGGTTTTATAATTAAAAAATAACTAATGTTTTATAATAAAAAATAATGCTCAATTTTTATATCCTTTTTTTTTCAAAGATTTTATTTATTTATTTGACAGAAAGAGACAGCGAGAGAGGGAACACAAGCAGGGGGAGTGGGAGAAGGAGAAGCAGGCTTCCCGCGGAGCAGGGGGTCCGATGTGGGGCTCGATTCCAGGACCCTGGGATCATGACCCGAGCCAAAGGCAGACGCTTAACGATTGAGCCACCCAGGCACCTCTCAATTTTTATATCTTATCAGAATTTCCACATATTAACCAGGCTTTATCCAAATGGCCAGTCAGAATATCCTGTACTTATCTTGAATTATCTGCCTGTCCTCTGGGTCAGAGATGATGTTGGCAGCCTGGGGGAGCTCAAGCAGCCCACAGATCCCCTCTCTGATTTTAAAATATGAAGGTACCTGTAAAATATGGATTTCTATCTTCTCTAGAGCATTGGATGATCTCTTGACACAGGATGAGCTCTGCAGAGCAGGCCTGATCAGATAGAGGTGGGGCTGGATTGCTCTCCTGGCCAGCCCCTTGACTTGCTTTGCCTGCCTGGTTCCTGCAGGCACTGAGTGTGAGACCCTGTTTGGGGAATCTGGTGTCCAGGTGCTCATCCATCATCCTAAGAATAGCCCCCACCCCAAGTGCTCAATTATTAACCATCCCTCTGTAACCCCCAAGGTCATTCCCATCTCAGAATCAATTTTATGATTCTTTGATTTGATGAGAAAATTTGTCAGTGACAAAAGTTCTTATTTTCTTCACTGGAACCTAATCTGTACCACAGAACACATTTCTGCATGTAGATACCAAGGAGCACATTTCTTTTTTCTTTTTTTTAAAATTTTTATTGTTATGTTAATCACCATACATTACATCATTAGTTCTTGATGTAGTGTTCCATGATGCATTGTTTGTGCATAACACCCAGTGCTCCATGCAGTATGTGCCCTCTTTAATACCCATCACCAGGCTAACTCATCCCCCCACCCTCCTCCCCTCTAGAACCCTCAGTTTGTTTTTCAGAGTCCATCGCCTCTCATGGTTCGTCTCCCCCTCTGACTTACTCCCCTAAGGAGCACATTTCTGAAATACTATTTCTGTGCAGGAAGGGGATTTGGCTAACAGAGTCTCCAAGTACCTGTTTGCATTGACAGCTGCGTACATAACTAAGAGGATTTTCTTGATTTGGGCAGCCAATCTCACCAAGCCTTCCGGGATATTTTGTTTTCTAATGTGGTTAGCTATTATATAACCAGAAAAATCCTTGTTAACATTTCTTTTTGTCCAATGGGTTTCCAAAGTCGATTATGGCTTATTTGAAGCTGGAAAACAAACAGGAATGGATAGGCAGTAAACATTTTCCAGCTGTGTGCACACTGCCCCACTTTCTCTTTCTGCTTCCCCTTGAACAGCCCAATATGTCATGGGGGCGGTTGTTAGCTTGCCCCCTTTGATGGGGCAAGTACCATTCATTTCAGGGCCCTGAGAAGCTGTTTATTATTGAAATCCACATAGTAGATACTCAGTAAATATTGACTGGTTCAGCCTTTTTCGTGTCAACTCATACTACACTGAGTAGCATTTCTGCTTTTAGATATGGACCATTTTTGAAAGGCCTCGTGTATAGACTGAATGTTTGTGTTATCCCACAATTCAGTGTTGAAAGCTAATCCCCATTGTGATAATGTTTGGAGGTGGGGCCTTTGGGGTATACTTAGGTCATGAGCAGGAAGCCCTCGTGAATGGGATTGATGTTGTCATAGGAAGGCCCTAGAGAGCTCCTAGCCCCCTTCTGCCATGTATTACAGTGGAAAGATGGCCATCTGTGAACAAGGAAGCCAGTCCTCACTAGACTCCAAATCTGTTGGCACCTGAGTCTTGGACTTTCCAGCCTCCAGAACTCTGAGAAATAAATGTTTGTTGTTTACAGGCCACAGGGTGTAAACATCCTGTGGTGTTTTGTTATAGCTGGATATAACTAAGACAGCCTATAAAAGCTGGATTAGATCATTATGTTTCTATCCAGTGATAACTTTTCCTTCTCTGAGTAAACTTCTCCAGTCTCCACCACATAATTAAGGTAATGATTAGTGTTACTCTGGGTCATGCAGACCTTGGTTTGAATTCTTGCTCCACCACATTCTTACTGCCTGGGGCAAGTTACTTTCCCTCTGCAACCTTTGTATGATAGTATTCAAATATGGACAATAATGCCTACTTCTGAAAGTTGCGACAAATAAAAATATCATAATTACATGTCACATGTGACATACTTAGCACAGTAGCTGAGGTAAAATATTCATCATTGTCATTACTATAGTTAATGCTACAGTTGCTGATATTGTTATTAAATGTGTATGAAATTCACTGATGGGATGAGTTCAACTTCCTAGAACATAGCTGAGAATATAAAAAAAAGAATCAAAAGGTTTTGTGGTAGTCAAAACAAATGCCTCAAAATTTATATACTAAATTGCACTCTATTTTTTAGAGAGAACTCTACTTCTCACTCATAATTAGTTTACTTCTATCTTAGACATGTTGTTAATCAACTTGGTTGAAAAGTTTCTAAGTTCATAGCAATCCAGTAAGGGAAATCTTGTATGGATATAAATAACTGTTAGTTATGGTACTACAGTGTCAACCAAATAAATTAGAAAAAGGACAGGAAAATTATATATACTCAGCAATTGATAGTTATAATGACTGTTCTAAGTGTTTCTGGAAAAATTATGTTCAGATCATACCAGTGAAACTTTAAAGTATGTGATTCATTTTAGGAAAACAGTTAACCAAAATATTTTTCTTTAGTTTGCTTGATTGAATAGGTAGTTAATAGTTATCTGGAAAAAAATAACTGATTTGGAATATTTTGGTTTTGTTCTTATAGGAATAGAAATATTGGAAATTATAGTAATATATATTATTAAATTTTCTGGGTGCATGAGAAAATATATTCTGAGATATGTTAAATAATTCCCTCTAGGAATTTTATCCTAAGATCAATAAATTTCACATACAAGTACAGACCCAATGTAATACTATGCATATAATATTTTATAAACAAATGTAGAACTGAAATTTTTGAATAAGCAATTAGGCAAAAATAAATAACTGAGTAATTTTTTAAACAAATTATTATCATTGTGTAAATTATATGTTAGCATATGATATACATTTTTTAAAAGATCATTTGTTTAAGCAAAAATAAAAACAAAACTCTTCTTATAATCACAAAAATTTCAAACTGGAAGGATTCAAAGTGTTTTAGTTCAGCCCTCCTTTTAAGACAAGAGTCCCCTGTATAAGCTCCCTATATAGCTGGCAGGGACATGAAACAGTTTGGACACTGGATATGAGAGTCAAACTGCCTCAGTGCATATTCCACTGTACCACTTATAGTCTGTGTGACCTTGAGATAGCCACTTAACTTGTCTGTCTCATTTGCTTCATCTAAGTTAAGAGGGGTACATGAAAATAGCTACTCATAGAGATTATTATCTTGAAAATCATATGAGTTAACACATACAAAGCACTTACAACAGGGTCTAGAATATAAGTGCCAGTAAATTGTTGTATTTAGTGCTTTATACTATAATCTTTTAAATTAGGAGTTGCACTGAATGAAATAGAAACTCAAGAGTGTTTGTGATGTGGTTTGTGGGTGTTACATGCTAGGTGATGTGTGTGAACCGATCTGAGTAGAACCCTCACATCTCAATGCTTGGGATAGTTTTGTTGTCACAAGTCATTTTCATGGTTACTAGCTCAAGGGAGAAGTAGAACTAGGGAGTCACCATTATCACTTGAGAGCAGAGCTGTGCTAACTGTTACTGAATGTCATGCCCTCCCAAGTGCATTTAGTCCCAAGGCACTGTGTCTCTTACCCCCATTCAACAGCATGATTCACAGCTACCTGGTGTGCCACATTGGAGTGAACTCCCATGGTAGCTACCTGGTGAGTTAGGCAGGAGTAGGGGAGGGCAGAAAAGACAGGATTGATGCTTAGAGGTATGGCTAGATCCATGATTAGCTAAACTGTTTGTCAAGTGGGCAGTGTATCTCAAATGAGCACCCTGGACTAGAGTGATGAGGACTTTGCCTATGGAGAGATTGGTTTCAAAATAGCGGGCAAGTTGGGTGTTGGCAGAAAGCATGTGAAGTCAGCACCAAGGATAGTTCCCTGGAGCCTTCTGCAGCCCTGGTCTTCTCAAAGCCCTGACAGCCTCCCAGACAAACCCTCCTTTGATTTAAAATGTCTAGGCCTAAAAGTAGAATCTAATAAGGCAAGTTTAAACGCCTTTAAAGAAAGCTGCATCTTTTTTCCTCCGAAGAAGTTGTCATGTTTTTTTTCAGGATAGCAGCAGAATATCCTTCAGGTTGAAAGGCAGTTGGTTTTCCGAAATCTTGAACTCTTTGTCATATTTATCTTTTCCTGTAATGCCTTCTCTTTTTCTCAAGGCAGGGGAAGTTTCTGGAAAGTGAGTTGGCAATGACTCCTGATTGTGTTCTTTAACAAAAATAGAACAGTTGTAGTTGACTGTGGTTTTAGATGACCATGAGGAGGAAATGTGCTGTCATTACTGGGCAGACCCCAATGACCATCATTCCTAGAGTTTAGGAATGAACTTGGGTCTATTGTGGCTCCAGTGGAAATATCCCTAGCAGACACTGCTAGGAAATCCTCTGTTACCTTAATCCTGAACTATAGTTATTCCGGAAGTTCTGCATTGACTCCTCTTGGTCTTACCTTTTTTAGGCCTACTCCTTGCTAACATTTAGTGAGGTGTTGATACCATAATTATAACAAAGTGTCAGGTTCTCCTTTAAAACCCCTTCTAGGCACAGCATCCAGCAGAGTTTACTGACAATGTATCATACCTCTCACAGACACTGAAACACTCAGAAATTTGAGGTAATACCTTGTTCACCACCTCTGCACATATTCTTTCTAACATATGGTCATGTTTCATTGATTGACATGATCTTTGTTTTCTGGTTCTGGAAACATACAAACTATAAGTCTTTGCTCTCTCAAAAATCATAATCAGCCTTGAAAGGAAAACAAGGGAAAATACATATCAAATAGATGATATGCTGGCTAATTAAGAGCTTTGTGCTATAGATAGCCAACATTCAGTTATTTTTGGAGATAGACACTGAGAAACATTTTACCCAATGTAGAAAAATGCTTTGGATATTTGCCTGTTTTTAAATCTTCTTGCTACATCATAGTTCAACCACAAAAGACAGTGGGAGGAATAAGTTGGAGAAAATTGGATGGTAATAAGGATGGTAAAGTGAAGGGAGAGAACTCATTTTCTTTGTCCCTTTCTCTAGGTGTGGTAATTGGACTAATTCACCTGGTATTATCATTCTTTGCAAAACACCTAAAAGCATAGTCAGAAATAGGCAAGTAGAAGACTTGGTTATCTTTTCAGACCCATCACCATCTTTTCTGTGGCATGTAGTCAAATACATTATCACTCCAGGAAGATGTGCACTGGATCTATTTGTCCCATGCTATGTGCAGCTAGGCACACATACTAAACAGCTGTACCTGGCAATGGGGAATGAGTTACAAAATCCAAGGAAATGTATCATAAAATGTTTCCTCATAAATGAACAAAACTGCTTTTAGTGTACAGTTGATACATAAGAAGATTGAGAAAACAGGTTTTTTTTTTTTTTTATGAGCACAAGCAAGAAAGCCACTCATTTTTGATACTGTATTTCTAAATAGCATATAATGGTAGAATGATTATGTAGTAAATCATGTTAATTACTTTCTTCCACAGCTGTTGTTTTCAATATTGGGAAACTATAATTGTTTAAAATAAGTGTGTAACTTTCTTCCACATTTGCTGTACTAAATACAAGTAAATGCGTTTTTCAACATCTTTAAAAAATGTTTTGTTTATCCTTAGTAAAAGATAAGTTAACTCTAAATTTTCAGAATTAAATAAAATGCCATAGTTTATATTTGCTTTTTAAGGTCTATTATTTTATTGCATCATGAGCACTATATATTTAGATAGCCCTATGAGGTATGAGTATAACTTCCCTTTGAATTATTTTATTTTGATACCGTATGCAGTTCCAGTGGTTATCATCCTTAGCTTATATTCTACTGAAACATATATAAAGGGAAAGTATGTTTTTATATGACTTATTTATTTCAAATTTGTGTTGTCAATGAAGACATTCACTAATTTCTCTTCTGTGTAAGTTACTTCTGAGAGTCCTTTGAACTTGCTATGAAAGAGCTTGTACTATTTTTGCAAAATTAGTCCCAAATATGCATGGAAGAGCTATGAAGTACTTGCACTATATCTGCAAAATTAATTCCAAATATGCATTGAAGAGCTATGCAGTACAAGCAATTCTGTTTGGGTCATAGATCTTTACACTTTGTGATTAGATATCCTTCATGCTCTCATATAGTTTACAGTTATGTCAGTGAGAAGCAATTAATACATCTATGTATGTCTCAAATATAAAAGATACACATTGAATATATCAAAGAGAGCTAATCCTCAATATAAGATCTGCAATGGAATGGAGTTCTTTGCTGATTAGAAAAGGATGGTTTGCAACTAAACCTTATAATTAAAGGAGAAACAAAGAAATGGGTATAAGATGAAGAAATGTAAATAAATTACAATAGAATATATATATATATGTGTATATATATATATATATATATATATATATATATATATATATGAGAGAAAAATATCCATATGTCTAGGAAACTTTCACTGGCCAGAGTCAATATGGGGAAAACTTTAGTGTTTTCCTTGTTTGAATAAAGAGGATATTCTTTAACACTTGGCCCTAATGCTGGTAATCTATTGTCCTGTAAGAAATTACATCAAAACTGTACCTTAAAACCTCACACACATTCACAATTTCTGTGAGTCTGGAATCTGGGCATGGCTTAACTGCATCCTGTGTTGCAGGGTCTCCCACAAGCTGTACTGAAAGCATCTGTTGGAGTTGCCTTCACCTCCAGGGTCGACTGGGGACAGACTGTCTTCCAAGAGCACTTGGTATTGATAGGATTCACTTTCTTGCAGCAGCTTGCCTTTGGCGGCTCTCAGTTCCTTGCCACATGGGCCTTTCCACCATGGCATCAAAGCATGCAAGTAGAGAAGGCAATACAGAGACTTTGGCAGTAGGGTGGAAGTCACGAACTTCTGTAACATAATCCCAGAAGTGAAATCCCGTTGAGTTGGCTGTATGTTGTTGGTTAGAAGCAAGTCACTAAATCCAGCCTATCCTCAAGGAAAATAGACATCATCCCCATATAGATAACAGGAGTCAGGGATCACTGGGGATCATCTCAGAAGTATGCATACCATTGCCCTTTATTTTGCTCAAGAACTAAAATTTGCATAACAGCAAATAAAATCCATGGATAAGTATCATGTGCATGTGTGTGTGTGTACATATACATACACACATATGTGTTTAGATGTATACACATATATGTGTATATATATATAGACACATTCATAAATAGAAATATATTAGACAAATTTTTCATCAAGGCTTTAGATATAAACATTCTAGCATATATTCAACCCCACGAAAAATCTGAAGTAGGAAAAAGAATACCTTTTTTTCTTTCTTCTTCCCCTTCTAGGGATCTCTTTGTTCATTTCTGAGCTTCCCTTGTCTGTAGGCCCACTATATCCAATTTCTTCCTCCTGTTCCTCAGATTCACTCCCTGCTAGGGAACCCAGATTTCTAGGCATCAGATATGTCCATGCTTCTTTCCAGGAAAGTCTCTGCATCCTATGACCTATTTCTTCTTTAGGGGCATTGCTTTCTGAAATGTTAAAATGCAAAATGCATCAAAAATATTTGCTCCTGTCATGGCTAGCTGGTCTGTTTTCCCTCACAAGTAGCAGAAGGCTGGTCTGAACTGTTTATTTTACGAGGACCTTGTTAAGGGAGTGTGCTGGATGGAGATCTAGTGTGTGCTCTAAGGTAGATGAGGAGGTTATTTTGGCATATGCACCATTACCAAGAGTAGGCAGTCATTGACATTGCCCATCCAGGTACAGTCGGCATGTTTTTTTGACATCATGACTCTACCATTTCCACACTCGCGTCCTTGTTTATTTGCACTCTGTCCTTGGAATAGCCTTCCTCCGGTCTGTTTGCTGAATGCCTCTCCACCTTTTACAACCACACTCAGATTTTACTTTTTGCAGTGATGATGTCCCTGACCCTTTCAGGTAGAATTATTCATACAGCCTGGCTTGTGCATTATTGCACACAGCTCACTACATTGTATTTATTTGAAACACATTCTACCCTCTCAAGATTCTGGTTTTCAAAGGGCAAAATGCTTTTAATAGAATAAAATTAAAAAAACAAACTCACACTGTCCTAGGCCACAACTAGCTTTCCTTCTTAAAATTCTTCTGTGGGATCCTTCCCAAACCTATGTAGTCCCATCTGGCTTTTCTTCATCTTTATTCATTTGTGTAGTTATTTCTGAGTCCTGGTAACTCCTGAAAGTGTCTCTTGTACACATTTCTTTATTTTTCTCCTCCTGTTTCCTACTGTAATCTCCACCCAGCTCATCCCCTGTCTGGTCCTTATTCTCTAGCTGACCACCACAAGACTCAGCTTCCACAAACACCTCTTTGGTTAAGTAGTTTTCTTCTCTAAAACACTCATTGTTTCTCATCCAGCTGTAGGATCAAGGCCAAACTCTGTAGCTTATCATTAATGTTCTTTATGCCATGTTTCTTAGCAACCTTCCTACCTTTAGTTGAACAAAAATGGACTCACTCAAAGTCGTCTTTGATTGCTCTAGTGCCTTCGCCAGTGCTACATATGTGCTAAATGACTAATAAATATTTGTTGAATTAACTAATAACCTGTTATAATTAGCCAGGATATAACATTTATTGAGCAACTATTTTATGACAGACAAATTTTAGTATGAGGAAATAGAAATGCAGAAACTCATCACTTACCTAAGGCCACATGACTGGTTAGGGACAGAGCCAGGACAAGAAAGCAGGTGGCCAACATCTAGCCCAGCTCCCTTAGCAGTGCGCAGGGTCTGACCCGGACAGGCATTTTCAACTTCACTAAAAAAAGGTAAACCTGGAGTTGGAAGTAGAGGATTTGTTTTTGATAGTAATTATCACACATTTCAGAGATGATTACATTTTTATCCTTATTCCATTGTGATTTTATCTGCAATTATCTGTATTTTCGAATAATAAGCTTCCTTCTTTTGCGTGTTGTGAGTTTGGGCAGGTTTCCCAACTATTTGAGTGTGATTATGTACACCCAGTGTACCCTGGAGTTGAGTCTAGTGTTCCTGTCACACTGTGGGGTGCCTCTTGCTCAATCTTGTGTGGCTTCATCACTCTTTTCTAGGGATGCAAGGTCGAGGAATAATCAGAGTTAAGGGCTGCATTTTTGAAGGACTCTTTTCCAGAACTTAATTAAGAAGCTTTAATTAAGATGTTAAACAGTGTGAAAGGAGCGACAAAGTCACACACAGGTCAGGCCCTGGCATTCAGAGCAGGGGAAGTTTGCTTCAACTGCAGTGTCTTCTGCTTGTACTGGGCCTCTTGCTGCTATGATTCTCCCACACTTCTGGCCTGTGCCCTCCCCTTTTCTTCTCTGTCTCCTCTATCAAATTATCCTATTGTATGGGAGGAAAAATAACTTTCCCTCTACCTTTCCATAATAAAGTTCTTGTATAAAAGACAGATTGGTAAGAGAAAAATGAATGGATGTTTATTAACATGTATACCTCATGTCTACATGGGAGATACTCAGGGAAAATGAGTAACACAAAGAGGTGGCTTCAGAATTCAGGATTGAATATAATCTTACTAGGGAAAGGGCAGGAGGGATGTAGGGATCTTAGGAGAGACTAAATGATTTTTAGGAAAGGTGAAGGGGCACTTAGAAGAACAGATGGGAGGTATGATAGTGTGATAAAGTTGGTCTGGGGATGGTGTGGGCTGCTAGTCTCCTCCCCTGCACTGAGAGTCAGTCTCCGGTGGCTGATGAGGCTCCCATGCAGGGAACTGATGACAATTGAGTTGCTTCTAGAAGATCTGTCTTTAGGCAGATAAGAGGAGTTCAGAGAAAACTTATTCCTGAATTTGCCATTTTTCAAGTGCCTACAGCTCAGAATAATCAGTATACCAAAGAGTTATAACTTGAGGTGGTGCATCTTAGAGCACACACTAGATCTCCATCCAACACACTCCCTTAACAAGGTCCTCATGAAATAAACAGTTCAGACCAGCCTTCTGCTACTTGTGAGGGAAAACAGACCAGCTAGCCATGACAGGAGCAAATATTTTTGATGCATTTTGCATTTTAACATTTCAGAAAGCAATGCCCCTAAAGAAGAAATAGGTCATAGGATGCAGAGACTTTCCTGGAAAGAAGCATGGACATCTGGTAAACTACTGACAGTGAGTTGAAATAATAAAAAAAAAAAAAAAAAACGGGAACTGCAACATATTGAGTGCCTTCTGTATACCAGGCACTCTACTATGTGGTTTCCTTATAGGATTTCCACTCTGAATTGCAACTCAATAAGGTATCCCTATTTTATACTTGCTAAAAAGGAAGTCAAGCAAATTCCATGGTGTCATACAGCATAGTAGAAAAGTAGAAGAAATAAGATCACACCTCAGGTTTATCTTCATTCCTTTGGCTAGGCCCATTTCCTTCATTAATATGTTTTCCTTCCAAGAGTCTTTGCATTTTAGTAGGCAACAATTTAAGCTTATAAGTGAACCTTTCATGGGTGACTTCTGAAAATCAATCAGGCTAGAGAGTTGGAAGCCTTTTAGATACCCTCCACTCCTCACACTTCGTAGGACTCCTCTGTGGTTTGGTATAATGCCAACCATGAGCTGATTTCTTTTTAAGATAAAATTTCCCTTCAATTGCGATAGCTGAAGATTTGTGTTCTTCTTGTCTCTGAATACCTACAAAAAAGCAAACAGGAAAAGAGCCTTGGGAGCCTGTCTTTCAAGGGCTTTTGCTCATTGGTCTAGACCCCAGAGCAAATGATAACATGCTAATGGGAACATGAGCAACAGGAGCACTTGTACAGTTCTAAGTGATTTATATCCTTTAAGCTCTTGTCATCTTCACACCTCCTATAAGATGTGGTATCTGTTCTGTCCTAGAGGTGAGAACACTGAGATGCTCAGCTTTTAAATCTAGCAGTAGGAGAAGTCTGGCTTTCAGGAACCAGAGGTAGTAGTACTAGCCATTTTGCACTTCTGCCTCTTCATCATGATCCTTATGCAAATAATGTGTTGTCTCTTGAGGAAGATAATGCCTTAATAGCCAACATGCAGATAGTCTGACGGATGAGGCTTGCCTCTAAAACAAAGTGAAAACAGGGCAGTGTGCCCAAAAGACCCAGGCCTTTTCTATGTGGCTTCCTAAGTCAACCTGATTGGTAGCCACTGTCTGAGTAGGGGGATCCTGTGCTCCCCCAGGTGACATGGGGGGGAATGAAAGTTAGATGACCACATTCTGTCTGGGCTGGGATATCAGCAGGACACACACCCAGGACAATTGCCGGGAACACTGGAAGAGAAGACGTGAGTGATACAATGGTGTTGCGGACAACAAATGCTTGAGGAGTTGCTAGGCTGAAAAGATCAGCAAGATACAAGAGGTCAAGGAGAGCAACCTGCAGAGCTTGGACTTGAGTCACAGGACTCAGGAAGGTTTGAAAAGACTCTCCATCTTGCCCTTTCTTTAAGAGCTTTGATTTGCTGTTCTTTCGTTTTTTTTAGCCATCTTAGATGACCCTGAGAAATTAAGTGGTAGGTGACAAGTAGTACCCATTGCAAAGCATGATTTTGATTATAAAGTTATGTTCTGGGAGCTTTGCTTCAGCCCATGAAGCTTTTTTTCAGTCTTACTGCTCCTATAATGTGGAGACGAGGGGAGGGGGTAAGGGAGAAACTTGCACAAAAAAGTCCTGGAGCATGAAGATTTGTCAGTGGAATGATTCTACAATCTAGTAAAATGAGGAAGATTTAAGCTGTTCGAAGAGATTTTTCTTTAGAATCTGCAGGCAAGAATGCTGTGCCTTTCTCTGTTCATTACTAATCGGGCGCCTTCAGCAATGTTTCCCTTCCAAAAAAAGGAGAATTACTGGGATTTCAATAATGGTAATCATGGCATATTTCACATTTTGAAGTTTGAATAATTCACCTGAACTTAATTGCAAAATGAAATACTGTATTTGTGCATAGCCCTCTGGTTCTACATTATGAAAGGAAAGGTATATTACACTTCCAAACACTGACCCTGCTTTGGTTTTAGGAATTTCCATAATGAATCTGAATACCCAGGGGTTTCCCAAAGAATGTGAAATGCCAGAAGAATGCTCAAATGCCTTGAAGGTGGTGAGGATTAATTTAATGGGAAATGATTGCCTTCAGAAAATATGGGGAGGAAAAAAATATATAAATAGGTTTTGACATCAGATATTAGCAGATGGTTTTATATAGGCACAACAGTATTGTCTTAGTGCTTTGTTAATAAAAATTCTGCAGACATTGTTCATATTATGTTTGTCAGGAAATGACCATATAAATAAAAATGGAAGATTGGTGTGGAAAGAATATAAATATTGAGCACATTTCACGCTTGCATATCAATCAGTTAACAATGGGGTAGTTTTCTTGCCCTTTGTCATTATTCAATGCAAATTTATGAAATGGAAAAGGCATTATAAATTTGTTATGTCATTCGATTACATATTAAAAGGTGTTTTCATTTGAGTTGCCATCCATAAATATTGCATTACTGTATCTCTTTCCCGTCAAAATACATTTTCCTGGTTAGGCGAGCAGATGCCTTCTCTGTGAAGCTGATCACCCTGGATGTGGCCATTAGTTCTGTTCTATTATCCAGAGTCAGCTATCCTTTTCCCGAACCATCCAGATGCATACTTCTAAGAAATATAATAAAATCCTTCCTTATACTGAGTGTTGTTAGCAACATGTCCAGACTTGGAAAACGTCCTCTTGTTTTATTATGATTCATTTTGGATAGTAGTCAGACCACATTTTCTTCTATAGCATTAAGACTATTTAATTAAGAATTCCAAAAGACCCGTTTTTTATATTATATTATATTATATTATATTATACTATATTATATTATATTATATTTAGACAAAGAACATGCCAAACCTCTGGGGAAGGCTGCTAAATTATTTCTTAATACAGAAGGCCTGTGAAGATTTGTTTCCATCAGATTTTGGGTGAAATGTACCATCTGTTCAGCTAAAGAGCTTCTGTTACCAAAGCAGGTGGAAATAGGACCATCTTTGTTTTCATCAGCTTTTTGTATCCATATGGCTATATTTCCAACTTTCCCAAATCCATTCTAAATCATCAGATTTCATGTGATAGTGACTCTCTTACCTCCCACCTACTAAGGTCTCTTGTGTATAGGCCTGGGCCTTGAGGTAATTGACATTAGTCTGGCCACTGAACAGGTGTTCTGGGTTTATCTGGTTTTATTGGTTGGCATGGGACCACTGCTTTCACTTTTGTGTGAATTTTTGTAAATTCAAGAGCAAATTTTATTTTCTTCCTTTTCTTTTCTTTCTCCCAACTTTCTTCCCCATTTCCTTTGTTTGTTCCCTATCTCTGAACCAAACCAAACACAGGGACCGAAATATTCCAGGCTCTTTTCACCCTTTGTACACACTGTTCCCTCTTTCTGGGCATGTTTTTTCAAGTTTTTCCATTGGCTAATCCTCCTTTACCTCTGTAGGCTTCCCCCAAACAGTGTCAGTTCTTTAAAATTTCTCTGTAAAGTACCTTACTCGCCCACTGCTGGGTAGCTCACCTCTCTGCACTCTGCTTTCTCATGGTATACAACCTGGGCCGTTGTTTGTGTTGACACACTTGTTCATGCGCCCATGAAATAGTAGTAAGTTCCTTTTGAGTAGAGACTGGGTCTTTTATCTTAGTGTTCTTTGCACTCAGCAGTGTTAACACCCAATAATTACTGGATTGATGGATGGATGGGTGGATTGTGTTTAGATGGAAATAAAAGTAACTGTCCCTTGCTCTGAGAAATGAAGTATATTAGACATGCTCACTGTCCTATTGGAGCTTTACAATTTACTTGGGAAACTTAAATATATATACAGACTTATGAGAGGAGGCAATATATGCTAAGTCCAACATAAAGGGGAAAAAGATAAAGGACTATAGAGAAAGACAACAAACAGATCAAAGCCCCAGTGGACAAGGAATGGTTTGAGGAGGAGGTAACATTTGAGTTCTTCCTTAAGTTTTATTTCTCTATACTCTTCTTCCTGCTACTACCAGAAGGAGCCAAGGAAACAAAAAGACTCCAGGAGAAAAAGAGTTATTTTTTTAATAATGGTCAAAAGTAGCAACTCTAGAGTAAGTCTTCCTTATTTCAAATTCTTCCACTGCTTAGTAGCTATGTGACTTTGACCATGTTCCTCAGGCACTTCAAGCAATAGGTTTTTCTTTCATCAAAAGGTGATTAAAGCTGAGTTACCATAAGAAAACAAAGGGAGAGGGAAAGAGATAATTTATGTAACAATCTTACCATGATGGATGGTATACAGTAAGTGCACAATAAGTATTTTTATTATTATTGTTGTCATTATCAAAGGCCTTTCCCATGAGGTGTATCTGTTTTTAAGTGCACTCATTTATCATGCCTTATTACATAAAGCAAACCCTGTTGTGAAAAGTAACTATGCAACAAAAATCCTTTTAATATATTTATTAGACTGAACTGTATAAAACTCATTTTATAGATCAAAAATGGTTAAATATCAGCAGTTTCATATGGTTCAACTTATTATACCTATGTGTGTGTGTGTGTGTGTGTGTGTGTGTGTGTGTGTATTTACACATTTCAAATCTTGCCTATAAAATCAGGAAGTCTTGAAATGGAAAAATTATACATGAGAAAAGTTTGTGATCTCACGATCCACTAATTTCAAGCAATAGTCACAATGAAACTGTAGTTTGGTTAAGAGATTTGAGAAGTTCACTGGAGTAACAACATTAAATATTGAATAGGTAAGGTTTCAATTGCAGTAAGACCTTCATATCCAGACCTTAATATCTAGTCTAGGTCGCAGACGTGGTCAATAACTCATTCCCATGTTTTCTTGGTTTTCACAATTTGCCAAACCAGAGATTTAAGCCTGATGTAGAGAATACAGTTCAGATAAAAGTTATGTGGCACTGTAATGTGCCACAGAGACAGCACACCTGTTGAGATGCAAAAATTGGAAGAGTCTGATGAGCTATATAGGTTAGTTTCAGAATGTTGTAGGAATCCATTTGTATATGTGGATTTCCAGTGACATTTGAGCTGATTCTTAAAGGATTTGAAGAGCTGTGTTGGGGATAGTGGGGAGTTACATTATAGAAGGGAATATAATAAGAAGTAGGTCTGGAAGCTAGAAAGCAAGGGATATATTGCAAGAATGAATTCCACATGGCCAGGAATGACTGCACATATGGTATGTGAGGAGGAAAAGGAGGGAAATAAGGCCATAGGAAGAAGGAGGTATTTCAAATGTCTTGCTTCATGGTTCATTCATTATCCTGTAGGCAGGAAAGATGAGTGCATGCAAGATTTTCAACTAAATTATTGAAACAGTAAGAATGATTGTTTGAAGAAGCTTCACCATCCCCACATGGCAGGTGGGGATGGTGAAGTGCCTAACTAGATAGGAGAACTAGTTAGAAGACTTTCAGAGAAGTTTAAGAACAGGAAATGAAGCCTAGTCTAGGCAGGGACATTGGTCAAGGAAAGAGGAGGACATCGAAAAGGAGGAATTGGCAGCACTTGGAAGGTGGTGGGAGGGAGGGCACAGTTGAAAAGAGGCTGCAGACCTTTCATCCCAAATGACTAGGGATGATGATACAAGTATCAGTCAGGAAAAGAGACCTGCCAATCTGCTTGCAGTGCAGAGGGACTTAATTCACAGAAGTACTTGCCTGCAAGACAAACAGAAGCTTCAAGGAGCAAAAGTCAGGGTGCCTCTACTAGCTGTCAAGGTCAAGCTGGGCTTGTGGTCCAGTTAGGAGGTTGCTGAGGCTGCGAAAGGTGGAGAGACAGTGTGAACTGCAGCAGCTGTGCAGCCCAGAGACAGGTGACAGACAGGGAGTGCAGAGTCCAGCCAACTGTGGCAGACCCAGGTGGTCTGTGCCACCATTGGCACGGGAGGAAAAACATGTGCTGCCTTTCATCTTCCAAAATATTGTGAGTGCACCTCATTCACAAAGCCAGAAAGCTGGCAACAGAGTCTGGGAAGATGCAGTTCCCAGGCTTCCTGCTGTTAAGCCAGCAGGGAAAGCATGAGAGAGGCTGGCAAGGCTGCCCAGGGCCCAAGAGAGAAGACAGGACAGGGCAGGGAGTCTAGGGAAGATGCGGTGGCCGGCAAATGTGCATTAGGTTCTGGCGGGGCATCGAGTTGAGAATGTCTGGTAGGCTCTTGGAGATTTAGATTTGAAAGTCTGAAGCAAAGGAGCTATAGATGAGATTGGAGAGAAAGATGGACGCAGAGAGAGGTAGGCGAGAGAGGGAGAGCAGAAGACTGAGATCCTGGCCATGAGGTGTGGCCATCTTTGGTGATGGAAGAGGGAAATGCCAGTAGGAAGCAGAGCAGTGTTCACAGAGGAAGGAAGGGCACCTGAACAATGTAGTCAGGAAGGTAACGGAAACGAAACTTTGAGAAGGAAGAGGTGGCCAAGGCAGGCAAATTGCTCAACCAGAAGACTCTGAAAAGAGTATTAAATGTGATGATTTTAGGTCCACTGAGGTTGAGAAACCACCCTGAGCATGGTGGCAGGACAGAAGTCAGATTAAAGGCAGTTGTTGAGGTGGTTTGGGTGAGGAAAAATGTGAAAGCAGAATAGATAAACTACAGGTGGTAAAGGGTAGAGAGAAAAGACGATGGATAAATTGCAAAAGGAGAGCGAGGACAAGTTTCCATTCGGAGAAAGTTTATGTTAATTTGTTGACATTTGATGAAAATAGGAGCTCTTGGGACAAGAGACATGACAGCCGCCAAAAGGGCAGATTGGGAGCAAAGGTCCAGGAGACGTGGAGAAGGATGGAATCCAGGGTTCTGGGAGTAGCCAAGGCAGAAAGGGCTCAGAAGCCTCCACGTCTGTAAATTTTCTAATTGGCATTGCCATTGAGACGATCATGAGCATATTGAATTCCCCCAGAGTGGACGGTGTTTCAAAGCAAGGACAACAGCAGTGTTTTTCAGAGAGTGATAATCATCCAATCTATGTAGAAAATCTGGAAATAAGCACCACTAAAAACACAACCAGTCAGTGTGGGTACAAATTTCCTCCTGTATTGAGGTGCTTCCTGCCCCAAATAGCTACACTTATTAACTGTTGGTGATAATGACAACTTTCTGTTGCAGGCTGTGGTTGTGGGCCACACTCATACATAAAAAGAGCATTGACATTTGATTTATGTAACTTTACTAATCAATTTCTTGGCTGTAGAAAAACTGCGATATCATTTTAGAGCCCCTATTATAGCCTAACAAGAGAGAGATAATTAAGTCCTAGGGGACCCATGTTCTAGCGGGTATAGCAGAGGGGGTTCTTTCCCTCCCCTTCCCAATCTGGGAGAAGTCTCTGCACTTCACAATTAAGCGTGCTCCTCTTCTTTGTCTGGGGGAGGCAAGGATGATTGGAAGAAAGTTGAATGTGCTGCTTATTACTTGGTTTTTGACATTTGTCTAGTACCAATATGATAGTAAAACCACATGGATGGACAGAAAGCCAAGGTCCTCGCGGTTTCTTGTGTTTGTGTGGAGGGAGCAGGAAAAGGACTTTGACCATAGATCTGAACATTTCAAGGCAGCACAGCTTTAAGATAAAAAACAGTTAACGTTGTATATAATCTATACATGGTGCCGTGGTATTTTCTAGTAGTTAAATCAGCATAGTACACAGATGACCCTTGAACAGCAGGGGGTTGAACTGCACGGGTCCACTTATACATGGATATATATATATTTTGATACAGTACAGTACTGTAGATGTATTTTCTCTTCCTTATGATTTTCTTAATAACATTCTTTTCTCTAGCTTACTTTATTGTAAGAATATAGTATATAATACATATACAAAATGTGTTAATTGACTGTTTTTGTGATTGCTAAGGCTTTCAATCAACAGTAGACTATTAGTTAAGTTACGCAGAATCAAAAAGTTACACGTGGATTCTCAAGTGTGGCGGGGGGGCGTCAGTGCTCCTAGACCATGCTTTGTTCAAGAGTGAACTGTATTATCGCTCATCAATTACATTTCAAAAATCTTATCACTTGGCAGATTTTGAGTGTTTATCTTTGCTTAGTTTCTGTTATTTTATTTTTTTTTTCTTTTACACTAAATCTGAAAAGTGTGCTCTTTCTGTGTGCTTTTACTTACCAAAGAAAATTTATTTTTTGAAGTTAGTTTCAATATATAGGTTCTCTGCCCTCTCCCCCCAAGTAACCTAGCTTTCATTTTGTAGCATTGACAATTCAAGGATAAATGGACGCTATTTTGGCCTAAAGTCACTGTATTTTTCAACATCTATTTCACTGGGCAGGAATGTGCAATAAAAGTGCTGTATAAAAACTTGTATTCTATGATAAGAAATACTTGAAGACAATCGGCTTTTATTTAATGTCAACCTTGTGGCTGGGGAATTTTGCAGTTATTGGTATTAGTTTTATCAGAGCAGTTTTTTTTTCTTAGCAAGATATTCTGATATGGCCATTCTTTGTTTCCTCATAGATACCTCAGGCCAAGAAGGACATACTCTAAATACTGGGGGAAACCTAAATATCCCAAATTGTTGGGAGAAAAGACACATGTATAGGGAACGTAATGAGACAGGGGAAGTATTACCTAAAGGCTCTGGTTGACATTGTTTGAAATGTAGTTAATAAACTTCTATGAATTAATGAAGGTAACTTTAAATGTATGTCATTCAGTTGGAAGAGCCTTAACTGATTTGGCTAACAATGATTTAAAATGCTTTGCATTTGATTAAAATGCCAACACCTATACAAGACTAAAATGGAGCACTCTTACTTTCAGTAGACCTATAGACTAGTATGCATACACTTAAAGTATATTTCTCATTAAGAAAACCCACAATAAGAAATGTAAAATGACAAACCAAATCAATAGTTGTGTTTGAAAATCCCTTCTCTATGAAGCCAAATCCTCTTCATTTCCCAAAGTTCAGCCTGGATCAACACCTCCAGAGAGCCTTTCTTAGCATTTATGTCTCTTTACCTCCATGGCATTTTCTTCTGGCACTGACTACACTATAGCGTAAGTGGTGGTCTGTCTGTGTACCACACCTGGCAGTTTATTTTTACTTGAATTGCTAGTTAGAGCACAAAGCACATCATAAGCATGATTATCAAATAAGGGAATAGATAAATGAATGAGGCAATAAATGAGTGAATGAATAAATGAACAAATAATTATTCATATCACAGAAGGTGTTATTTTTAAGTTTTCTGCCATTGGAATTAAAATTAGTTTCATCTAAATATGATTTTCCCTCTATTTTTCAACACTGTATATTCCCCAAATGAGTAACTCCACAACTTAGGAAGTTCCACCCACTAAATTAATACTCCACTGCATGATTTGGGTAACAGAAAAAGACAAGAGGGGTGCCTGGGTGGCTCAGTCAGTTGAGCGTCTGACTCTTGTTTTCAGCTCAGGTCATGACCTCAGGGTTGTGTGATTAAGCCTTTTGTTGGGCTCCATGCTTGTCACGGAGTCTGCTTGAGATTCTCTCTCTCTCTCTCTCCCCCCCACTCACATACATGCTCGCTTACTCTCTCTCTAAAATAAATCTTAAAAAAATAAAAATAAAAAAGATAAAGATATGAGATATACGCTGGAGCCCCTAACAAGCTAACAAAATAGTTATAAAACTAAGAAACCTGGACATGAAATGGTTTTTGTGATATTTAACAGTGCCAGCTAGTATATAGGTAAGTGTTTGGGGAGGACATGAGAATAAGACATAGATTCTCATAGGTTAATGTGCAAGAATATGCTTGTAAAAGATACAGATGCCTGGCCTCCACTCCCAGAGATTCTGATTTACTGGGTCTCAGGTGGACCTGGGAATTTGAACTTCTAATGAGAACCCTTGGTGATTTCCTGCAGAACATCCCAGGGAAAATACTTTTCAGTGGACTAGGGAGAGATTTCTATGGGCCAGAGTTATCAGGAAAGCAGGAGGTGGGACTTAGGCTGGAGCCTGAAGGATGCTTGGATAGGCAAGGAGGGGAAGTAGTGAATCTCCTTTTTCTTATGGTAATTGGCAGAAACATCTCTATCCAAATACCAGATGATTATGATGATTGACAACGCATTTTTGTGACATCCCAGTGTCATGTTACTCTGGGAAGTAATATGGAAGGCATATTACTCTGATGCTTCCTTTTTTGTTTATTTTTAATCTAGCATAGAAACAGATTTTAAATTGACTTCTTTCCCCCGGTTTTCAGTTTTACCTACTAAGTCTTGACAAGTTTCTACAGTTCAGAGTTTCTAAGAATCAAACATGCCTGTTATTGCCATACCTTATGTTGTGATGATATTTTAAACAAGGACTATTGGGTGAAGAGTAGTGAAACATTAGATGTCTCCCTCCACTAACGCCACTAAGAAATCATCTCTTCCATTTTCTTGCCAGTAAAACTTAGAAGGTTAAAAAGTTTTGTGGACATGCAGCCTGTTTTTCCATGTTGATAGATATTTACTATAAAATAAGCTGCATCAAAAACATGACTAACCACTGTGATGCTGAAGCTTGATAGTGTGTTCTTCAAAGCAAAGCACACTTTGAAGGCGTTTGTTTGAAGATTCCTTGATCAGAGGGAACACATTTGTGGGTCATTCAGAATGCTCAGAGAGACTAATTGCATAGGCTGACAATCAATTTGGCATGAATGAAAGAAGAGTGACAATCAATATCTAGCTGGGAAGTGAGAGGAATTTTAGTAGTGACAGCTCAGTTGCCCAGCAGAGGGAGATAAGTAGCACCCAATAAGAAGAGACCAACAAGATGCTTCTTGTCTTTCTTGAGTTTGGGCACTGAGTCCCCTAGAGACAGCTTTGTATTGTATCATGATCAACACAGTAGCTTATTCTCCATACCAGTATTATCTGAAACATTGGAGAGAGGTGCTTTATCTCCCTACACTTTCTGAAAAAAGACAAGGTGGGTGCCTCTGTCAAGTCTTAACTTGCTTGGCCAATACTCCCAAGGAGCCTGTTCCCTGCCCTTCTCATGTCACTGCCAAAAGATCTCTGATTCAAAGGGTCTTGATTTCTGAAAGAACTATCTTTAAAACCACAATAAAAACAAGCACCAATGTATATAACATTTTACATTTTGTCTTAACATCTCTCTATGGTAAGGAGAGCTGGCATGAAATACCCATTTTGCAGACAAGGACACTGAGGCTCAGAAAATGTGATTTTTCCTAAGTTACATGGCTGGTAGGATTATCTGCTCCCAGACCTAACTCTGCCACTTTAGGGAATGCTAGGGACTGAGATATACTGACTGTATTATGCCACAAGAGTTGAGGTTGGGAGAGGATTTGATAACACTACTTCTCTGGATGTGCTATGGTTTTGTAATATCTGCTTGCATAAGAGAAACCATTCTGAAATCTTGTGGATCAAACATCACAAGAAGTATGTGATTTAAAGAGCAAGCCCAATGAAGAATGCCGTATTGGCCTTCATGAGGCTACAGAAGCCAGTTTTGTGGATTCATAATGTACTTCTTTGCCACGATTGAACCTTTTTGTCCAGAAAATTTAACCCTACAGTTTGGTCCCAAATATAGCCAACTGTCTTTTCCTGACCTTCTCTGACACACTCACAAAAAAAAAAGGGGGGGGGAGATTGCTGCCAGTTACTTACTGTTCTGCCCTTGTACCTTATTCATATCTGATGTGACTGTTGGTTCAACCTCTCTGAGCTTTAATGACTTAACACTTGTCAAGGTCCAAAAAAAGAAAAAGGCTTTAAGGTGTGGGAAATGAGATCATGATCAACACAGTAGCTTATTCTCCAAACCAGTATTGTCTGAAACATTGGAGAGAAGTGCTTTATCTCTCAAATTCAAGATGAGTTTATCAATGAGAACCAAGTCTAATCATTTCATTCAATTATTAATTTTCTTTGGGTCAAATCCCAAACAGATCTTGAAGCATGAGAGAATGGAGTATCATCTGTTTGGTGTATTTTGGGGGGTTATAAGTATCTGATGAGGAGATAGTTAAAACTGTAGAGAAAGATGTAACTTGTCTGAAACATGATGAACCTCATTTTGAATATCTAACATCATTATATTGCTGTATTTAAACTTTCAAGAGCCCAGTGAATATTAAGAAAGAAATCTTGATTGTCTGGTCCACATTTTATTATTCTTTGACTAAGGTAAAATTATAAAATTCTTATTTTAAGAAATGGGAAAATGCTGCTCCAAGTTGTTATATTAGTGTTATAAAACAGAATAGCCTCTGATTAAAATCCAGTGAGTATTCTCACATTATATTCAAATATTTTTTATTATTCATATCAACAGTGACCAAAAAGAATAAATATTGAGGGCCAATGATAAATTGAACTATCTGCTATCTTAAGAGTTTCCCAACATTTGAATACTGAACTATAAAAATCTATCCCGCAAATAATACATATATATTAAAAGTACTTATCCTGGCAATTCAAAGCCTTTTCTGAGCCATATCAGACTCAAAGAACATTCGTGCTTTGGGGACTACTCAAGAAAATTTTAAAAAAGAACTAAATCTGGGTTTATTTGTGAAAATTCATTATTTCAAAGAATTCTATTAGGACATATTACAAGGATAGATTTAGAAGTTAAGTAGGTGAGCTCCTGAGGCTGGACACGGGTGGTTATATGAATTGTTAACTATTTTGTAATAATAAGACATGATCATAATAATTAACAATTATTGCATTAATTAAAACCTCTACTCCATTAAGGGAAGTGACCTGTTTTGTAGAGCTCTTAGGGATTCTTGGGATATAGTGCAAACCCTGCCTTCAAAGTGTTAACCAGGACAGTGGAGGGTACTGAGCTACATTTCTTTCTGGCACTCACTCGCACATATAGGATTCTCCCTCTTTCTCTTTTTCTTTCTGGATGAGTGTGAACTCTGTAGTCACATAAGTCCATAAATCCAACTCCATGTTCTAACACTGTTGAGCGAAAACACTTGAGATTTGCTTGTTGACGTTCAGGCGATTCCCTTCAACTTCACGTGGAGAATGGGACTTCCCTGAATGCATATCTCTGCTTCCTTGCCTTCTCCATGTCTGCCTCTCCCCATTCAGTGAGCTCCCCGTCCAGGATCAGCACCAGCCTGCCTACGGGAAAATTTATGGCTCTTTCTGCTCACATACACATGGCTCTGAAGTGAATATGATGCAGTAGTTCAAATTGGACTAGCGCCTTTCTATCTATTTATGAATGGTGTTGCAGCCTCATGAGTGAATTAGAGCACTACAGTTTCTGGGCAACAGTATTATTCTTGGAAAATTTGTGCTGAATTAAAAATATATATCATCTAGGAAAGAAATAAGAGATTCTGGCCCTCCGACATTTATCCAGGAGTGAGCTTTGGTTTCAGGGCAGTTTTCAGTTATCTTTGCTGTAGATTTACTGTTCCTAACCATTGCAGTGGGGATAAGCAGAGATCAGGTTAAGAACATCAAAGTCACAGCCGACCTAGGGATTGTCCCTGCTTACATGCTTAGATGTGCTAGCTTCTATGTGAGGAAACTCTCATTTTCTGAGGAAACGAGTTGGTTCAGTTGGGCGGAACCCTATACTAAACCAGCAAAGTTTCCACATGAACAGTTTCTTGTTAGAATTGAAAATTAGTAGGCTTTTCTCTCCACTCCAAAGCTTGAAGAAAGCTTTGCACAGCGGTTAGAATGGGGAGGTAGGATGGGTTGTTGAGCAAAGCAGTGGGAGTAGAATGGGAGAAAGAAAATAAAAACAAATGATATGGGAAGTCATGCAAAATATGTTTTTCATTAAGATAATTCTGTCCTTTCTGCCCCAGCAGCAGAGCAGTGGACTGCCTGTGCAGAGGTTAGTCAGCCAGGAGTCCGATGGTGTTGAAGGGTATCCACGCTAGGGCCTGAATCTAGAACCCTGATCTCATTAGGGCACTGTTCCAGCCCTCTAAGCTAATTAGCTGCAGATGAAGCATATTAACTGGGGACTGCATATTCAGGGTGACAAAAAGAGCAAGGAGTTATTACTGGGAGATGGTTGGTTTGTTTTGCTAATGACCAGAAAGAAGCCCGGTATTTAGCCCCAAGTGTCACAGCTTAAGACTTATCCTCCAGTCTTGCTGGCACCTCTCCTTTGTCACTACTTCTCTCTGGCCACTTAGACTTACATATAGGTCTGTGGGGAAATGAAAAGGAGCCAGGGAATGGATGAGGGAAGAAACTATTAGATTCATTCATTCACTCAAAAAGAATTTATGGACCACCTACCCAGTAACGGTAGCTCTGCTCCGTTGCTAGAGATAAAATAAACAAGGCAGAGCCACGGACCTCAAGAAACTCGGAGATCATTAATAGGACAGAAATGAATGGGTTATGGTCTTGCAACCTCTCGTAGAAAAGTCAATGAGGGAATATTGAGTAATTTCATTATTAATGTATTATGTGATTAATCAGCAAGCACTCATTAGAATACTTCTTGAAATGGGACTCAGTTCAGCTTTCAGTTGAAAGAGCCCCATCAATTGTCAGTTTGAGTTGGGGAGAGTGGCTTCTTATTTTGCATTTACTTTGTTCTATTTCTGTCAAAAATGAAGTTATGCTAAGCTGAGTGTCTGATCATAGGAGTCACAAAAGAACACTTCAATCTAGCGTTCTGATCAGTTTCTAGCATGTCATTAGGCAAAAACTCTTATATTTATACCTGCGCTGTCTGAAATACACTGTTGACATATGAATTTAGTTTTTCTCTGACTTGTGTAGGACTTAGCTTTTTAAAAATAGTTCACTTAATATACTTTAGAACTTACTACATCTCTCCAAGTAAAATTTTGGCCTATGTATTTTTAGTTGACAGCCACTTGACCAGTATTTAGGGGAAGAAAGAACTTAGTTTCAGGTCAGAACAAAAATAAGTAAATAAATAAAAAAGAACTGGAAGACATTGATTAAGGGTGGTGGTAAACCAATTAGCAGTTTAAAAAAAATGAAAGAGAGAAAAACAAAAAAAGATAATCTCTGCCTAGACCTGGCCTGGAAAAAGGAATTAGCTTATTTCTAGCCATGTTTGGAAAACAGATTGTAGAACTGTTCTATGTGAACACTGGTAATGCAAACCCTCACACATCAGCAATCAAAATAATAAAATGAAGTAAAAGGGCATTGGACATCAAACAACAATGGATAATGCTTCACAGTCTTTGATTTTCAGGAAAATAAATAGAGATGTTTGCTAAATGAGAATTTAAAAAAGGAGATGTCATCAGGGAACAAATAATAGTATCTTCTCATCAGGTTCAAAATATTTTCTCTGCGACCAGATTCATAAAAGTTATGAAAAGATGACACAACTTAATTTTTTACCAAAGGTTAGGATGGGTCACTGCAACTCTGTTCCAAGCTGTAGTTTAGAAATGTAATTGGTTTTAATTAATCATGAAGTAATGCCAGAAAAAAGTGTTCACAGTATTACTGTGGGTCTTGGCTGCTTGAAAATCTAACAGGTTCCAGCCCACCTCATTTTTTCCTTTTTTTTTTTTTTTTTTAATATAAAGCCAAGAAGAATGGGGGAAGGTGAAGAGATGTTTTTCTTTTTGATCTAGCAACTTCTGCATAGAACTTTTAATTATACAGAAGAGAGAATTCAGCAAGATATGCACTGACAGAATTATATTTTAACTTATGAAGAAAAAAAGACAAGATTGTATTTTAACTGAGTCTAACATTTGGGACACATTTAAGCCAAATGTTTATCAGTGAATGAAAAGTGGATTAAAATAAGAAAGACCTGCAGCTTCTGTGCTAAGGTAGGAAAAAGGTAGATGAATATTTAGAAAACCAGAGAGCAGTCCCTGATCTGTCCTGCACAAGCTGCCTGATCTTGGGCAAATTTTCACCGTTAGCATTACTTTTTTTGTTGATGATGGATTTGGCAAACAGCATGGAAAATCGGCTACCATTGAAGAGATTGTCTTTGTTTTTTCATACAGTGAAATCGAATAGTAGAAATTGGCTCTGATCACTTAATATTTCAGAATCTGTGCCTTCTTCACACCTATTTTTTATACAAATTTAGTTTGTCTTTTCTACCAGACCTTAAGCTCTCCCCAGGTCAGAAATGGTGTTTTTGCCTTTTTGGGCTCAGCATCCCATAGCTGTTCACCAAGGTAACTCTTCATTAGGAGTTAAGACTCTTTTTCATTTAAAATCATTTCCTGGGGCACCTGGGTGGCGCAGTCGGTTAAGCGTCTGACTCTTGGTTTCACCTGGGGTTGTGATCTCAGGGTCATTAGATCAAGCCCTGCATTGGACTCTTTGCTCAGTGCAGAATCAGCCTCAGATTTTCTCCCTCTCCCTCTGCCCCTCCTACTTGTGCTCTCTCTCTCTCTACAATAAATAAAGAAACCTTTGAAAAATAAATAAATAAAATAATTTCCTGGATGTAAAAAAGGCCTAGTGGAAAGAGGAA
Source organism: Callorhinus ursinus (assembly GCF_003265705.2). Taxonomy (NCBI): domain Eukaryota; kingdom Metazoa; phylum Chordata; class Mammalia; order Carnivora; family Otariidae; genus Callorhinus; species Callorhinus ursinus. Next base: position 93,916,835 of record NW_027397064.1, read on the forward strand.
GCTCTCTTATGGTCAGGAAAAATGGTTTAGTCCTAACCTACCCAACTAACCATGATCCTGTGAGAAAGCCTTTAACCTTTCTGTGTTTCTGCTTTCTTATCTACTACATAGATGTAATGATCTTTTACAAGTACATTATAATGATTAATAGATGAGAGTTCTTTGACAAGTTGAAAGTACTGTCTAATTTTTTTGTTATCATTAATAACACAAGACTTGTGAAAATACAGGGAACAGATTTTGCTCTCCTGGCTAGATGCACAAAAGAGGTAGCTCGTATAAATGTAGTCACAAAGCATTCTTTGAGCACTCGTAATGGTGTCCCCTGTCTTCTGAAATCCTGAGTGGGTCTTGGTGACATCCCCTGTGGAGGCAGAATTTCCCCAGTTATAGTCCAGATTTGGACTGGCCCAGATCATCTGCAGTTTCCTCACTCTGCTGCTAAGTAGTTTTATCATATTAGAAAGGTTGGCATTTTGAACTAAACTCCTTTGGTTACTGTAATGGTCTTGCCACTTCATGGAATTCATTGGCCGCCTAGAGCCCTTAATTTGCCGTGCCAGAAGCTCTTAGTAAAAGAAAGAAGCTGATCAGCCTGCTTTCCCTCAAGTCTTTTAAACTAGTAAAATACATGCTTCAGAATGGGACTAGAAGAAACAGCCAACTCGGGTTCTGGGCAAAAGAGCACTCACTGTGTTCAGTGCATTTAATTCGGGTGTCCTGCTCTAAGTGTCTGGTTCATGTATCCTCATGGATTGGCCCTAAGGACAAGGTCATTCAAACACAGAATATATACATGGTCAATTCCTGGCACAGAGTAACTACTTAATACTTTTTAAAATGAATTAACAAAGGTTTCATAGAATGGCATCCTACTGAGTACCTACTTTATCTATAACTGAGGGAGACACCTAAGAAATCTATGACATGGTTCTTTACCAAATATTGCAATTTACTTCAGAAGACAACATACATATATGAGATATTTGAGCATTAAAGTGGGGAATTTTTAAGTGATAGAATGAATGATATAAAGCATACGACTATAAAAATTCAAAGAGGGGCGCCTGGGTCGCTCAGTCGTTGGGCATCTGCCTTCGGCTCGGGTCGTGGTCCCGGGGTCCTAGAATTGGGCCCCGCATTGGGCTCCCTGCTCTGTGGGAAGACTTCTTCTCCCTCTCCTGCTCCCCCTGCGTGTGTTCCCTCTCTAGCTGTGTCTCTCTCTGTCAAATAAATAAAATCTTAAAAAAAAAAATTCAAAGAAATGGGGTGGGCAATAAAGATGTCTCTTAGGTACTGAAACTTGAAGTAGATTTTGAAAGATGGTTGGAAATGAGAAGATGCAAGGGTTTGGCATTTCAAAGTAGTAACAACATGAGACAATGTCTGGAAATGGAAATGGGTGTGTTTGCTTTACTCTTTATTTTGGGTAATGGGGGATGGGCACAGGAAGTAGGTATGTAAGAAAAGATAGGATTATAATATACAATATACATTACGATATAACCCACAGAAATACGAATTAATATGTACTAGGATGTATGTGTAAAGATGTTTATTATTTAAAAGAGTAAAAATCTTGAAGTAATTTAAGTTCCATCAGTAGAGGAAGGGTTAAATAATTTATGGTACATTCACATCATGAAATACCAGGAAGTAGCTGAAAAGAATAAAGTAGATCTTTGTGTGCTGACATGGAAAGACCACCATGGAAAGACATAATAGTGTGTTATCAGCGAAAATGCATTCATGTAATATTTGTCAACTTTGAAAATTAATTTAAAAAAATCAAAGTGGTATTTCAGGAAGATTAATGTGGTGACATTGTGTCAAATTAAAAGGGAGTGATTGAAAGTGAAGAGGGATATTGGGAGATGTTTGTGTGAGTACAGATGCAGAAGGCCAAGGATAGGGGCCTGAATGGTAACGAGAAAGAGAGAGAACTCAGAGACATTCTGAAGAATGATTTTAAAGGACTTCTTGACAGACTCCTAATATAGGGGATGAAGGAGAAAGAAGAAAAAGTAGATTTCCAGGTATCAGCTTGGGAAATAAACTGAAGAAATATTTTTCCTAACTAGAATAGACCCATTTTAATCAAACCTTCTTTAAAGAAATTCTTTATGTATTTTGCTTGTTTGTTCATTCCTCAGGATGGAAGAAACAGTAAGAAATCTACTGCAGAGTCAAGGGCCTCCAGAGCAGAAAAAAGAAGAAACTGTTAATATAATGGTCTATCAGGTACGCCATGTTTCTTACTCTTGGCTAGGCACCAGTTGGCTTGTTTTTGTTGTGTTTCTTTAGCTCTGTCCTCCCTAACACAGAGATAAATAGACAAGTATGGTCCAGACCCCGGTGCTCAGAGCCATGCAGTCACCTCTGCTTAAGGAATCATGTACATGTTTTTATCTCCTTCATTTCAAATCTTCAAATTGTAGATTTGGTCGTAGGAAGGTACAAAAAGTAAGTTTATAATGAAACAGAGAGACCTATAAAAGTATTGTAGTACTCTGTGGTCAGGGCGATAAGACAGGTATCTATAATGTTCTCGGGGAACACAGAGGTGAGGGACTCATTCTATCTAGGGAGTTAAGTGTCATACCTCTAAGAAGTATGACACTGCGTATATTTCAGAGGTACGACACTTGGGGGCCTGAGGGATAGGGAACAGCAGGAAGGATGTTGCAAGAAGAGAGGTGCCTAGAGGAAGATACAGTGGTTGAATTTGCATGGCAGACCCATGGAGATTAAGAAGCCCAAGGTAAGTAAATAATGGCCTGGTGAGATAAAAATCTCAACGGTGAGACTGAAGGTCCATGGAAGAGCTGGGTGGTGAGGTCATGCTTGCATGCTTACAAGGGCATAATCTTGAACCTTGGGCAATGTGGAGTCTAAAGAGGTTCAAGGACAGTAAGTGGTAGATGAAGTAACCAGTCTTTGTCTTCCGATAGTCCTCATTCCATGGTTCTTTAACACTAGCAAAGCAGCCAGGGTGGCATGCAGGGCATCCGATCTGAGCATGACTGAAGTTGGCCACACAGAAGAGAAGGTTCTGGCAGTGTGGGGAAGGGAAATACAGCAGAAAGAACATAGGCACTCAACATAGATACATTGAAGACTTTTATTGAAATAAAAGACTTCAAATCACAATAGAGACCTGATATCTATCGTACAACTCTGCATAGGGAGCTTAAAAAGCTAAAGAAGACAAGGAAATGGGCAGACATTTGTGGAAATCACTGGGCAGCCCTAGATTTTTGCTGGCTAAAAAGCAAGTGTGTCTGGGGAGGCAAGCATAGAAACCCCACTGGTAAAGACCATGTCACATGATTTTCCCTGAATTTATGGAATCAGTGGTCTACAACCCAACTTGTTATCAAGATTGGGGGGGATCTGATAATAAAAGTCGCAATATTTTTTAAAGATTTATTTATTTATTTGAGTGAGAGAGAGATAGAGGGCAGAGGGAAAGGGGAGAGAGAATCTCAAGCAGACTCCGCAGTGAGCATGGACCCCCAGTGTGGGGCTCAGTCTCACGACCCTGAGGTCCTGACCCGAACCAAAATCAAGAGTCAGATGCTTAACTGACTGAGCCACCCAGGAGCTCCAAAAACCATAGTATTATATGAAGTTAAGAAATCTAGGCAGAGTTAACCTTAATAAGTTTATGCCCAAAGTAGTTAACTCTTGAAGCATACAGTCTGCTTTGTGACAAGGGGGAACTGTTCTCCATCTCCAGGGAAGACTGTACAAGGCTTTGACTTCTTACCAGGGAAGGAAATAAATTAGCTCCAAAGGACAGTAGGAAAAAAAATCACTAACATCCATTTCTAAGGGGAGGGCTTAGATTCTTCTTTAGGTGTGGTCTTTACAAAAGGAATGCATGCTCAGCTTTTCCCGACGTGTGGTGGCCTAAAGTCAGGATAAGGATTTAAGTCCTCCTAGCTCTGGATCTTTCCTAGGTATTATGTGTGCTTTGGTAGAAAAAGGGGGTCCAAGTAAAACACGGGACTTGCTTCTGCATTAAGTGGTTCTGTGCAGCCTAAAAGAGTCCTGTGAATCCCAAACTGAAGTAAGTCATCCCTTCCTTCTCACAGGTAATGCCAGGCTCCAGTTAGAACTAAATCATTCAGTGTTGCTCTGGTGCCTTCCCTGATCTCCTCAGGATGGTTCTATTTCACCCAGGTTCTTGTTTCCTTTCTAGTCTCCCCACCACTTATTAGCCAAACCTGCAGTGTTGACACATACCATCAGATTTCATTTTGTGAAGTTGGAAGCTCCTTAGAAAAACAGATACAGTTTTAAAAATGTGTTTTTTTTTTTTTTAAGACTTATTTATTTGACAGAGAAAAAGCACAAGCAGGGGGAGCTTCAGAGGGAGAGGGAGAAGCAGGCTCCCTGCAGAGCAGGGAGCCGACACAGAGCTCGATCCCAGGACCCTGGGATCATGACTTGAGCCAAAGACAGACGCTTAACCATAAAAACGTGTTTTAAAACTATTTTCTCTCTATAACCCAGTCTGTTGGGTTTGAGAAATTAGCTCTCCTCTCTGGGGAGGAGACAGTTAATAACTTGAATGAATGCTACATGGAAGGGATTTTTGAGTCATCACTCTAATTAATTAGTCTGTGGCTCATTGTCCAGAAAATGGGAGAGAGACATTGGTTGTAAGAGCCATAAAATCACTTATATGTTCAACAGATATTTATTGGGCTTCTAGCATATACTTGGCACAACCTTGTTCTCTGGGAGTTCAAGGAACCAAGAATGAAGAGAAGAGAAAGAGGAGTGTTGCTGGGTGGCACTGAGTCCCAGGAAGGTCCCTGCCATCTCACAAATCCTAGTCTAAATATGGCTCAGGGGAGCAAAAGAGGGTGTGCAAAATGCATGTGGTGATGCTGGGGGAGCACATAGTCAACACTTCCCGGAAGCCACATTCTGTGTTTCAGGTAAGAGCTGGAAAATTTATTGCTTCATCATATATAGGGTGTTATTAGCATACCTGACTCAGATTTTCCAACTGTGAGATTTCTCTGACAGGAGCCGGAGGCCCAGGAAAAGCTTAGGCCCATGGGAAAGCTAGAGTTTGTTTCATTTTCCATCATGGAAGTGTTTATCCTGAGGCTTTTATCACTGAGTTAATATAATAATAGCAGAGTAATAGCTTCCTGTGTCCCAGGCCCATGCTAATTGCTTTGCATGCATTAAAGGCTGGTCATATTTTGTTCTAGGGGTGTGTTCCTGAAGACCTCTCGTAATTTGTTATTTGTGTTGTTTCTAGCTTGCATAACTGAGCATGGATTCTCTCAAAGGACAGTGTTTTTTTCTGTTCAGCAGCTGAAGCAGACCCACCGTGAGGCAGGTGGTGGTTCACAGTTTACCAGCTTTACCACTGTGCAATCCTTGACTCTTTTTTAATTTGGAGAATTTTCGTGATTTCAAGGTTTGCGCACAAAATAACATCAGTGACATTTATATGTGACCACAGTTCCCCATTTGCCCCACTCAGAGTCCCACTGAATGTGACTAGATTGTAGTACCCTCAGTCCCCACCACAGTAGTGTTCCTGTCGCCGTCTTACAGATGTGGACGTAGGTTCAGAGAGAGTGAGCACTTGCCCCAAGATGCACAGCCTGAAGTAGCCCCCAAGGCCCTTGCACCCTAATGGGTCTGACTCCATGCCCTCAGCTCTTCACGCTGAGGAATTCAGAGAGACTACATGATGGGGCCCAGCTTACCCAGCTGGCTGTTGGAACTTGAACCTGGGTCTTTCCTCTTTTTATCTAGAGCTCTCTTTATTCGTTCATTTCCTCATTCATTCCAATGATAGTTATTCATTTACTTTTTACCAAACTCAGTGGCTTGAAACCACACAAATTTATTCTCTTGTAATTCTGGAGGTCAAAAGTCTATACTTGTGGTGCTAGTGGGGCAACATTCTTTCCTCAGGCTTCAGGACAGAGTTGTTTCCTTAGTTTTCCCAGATTCTAGCAGTCCTTGGATTGTGGTTTTTAACTCCCGTCTTCAAACTCTGTCACTCCAGACCCTGGTTGCATTGTCATATTCCCTGTTCTGAGTTTGACCCTCCTCCCCCTCTCCCTCTCACCAGGATCCTATGATTCCGTGGGGCCCATCCAGGATAATCTCCCCATCTCAACATCCTTCATTTAATCACATCTGCAGAGTCCCTCATGCCATGTCAGGTGCCATATTCTCAGGCTTTAGGGGTTCGGATGTGGACATCTCTGGCGGGGAGAAGGGCAGGGCAGGCATTGTCTGTCTGTCACACTCACGTAGCATTAGCCCAGCAGGCTGGCAGTTCCTAGCAGACACCAGGCTAAGTGCTGGAGATGCAAAGATGCCTGCCTCACAGAGGCCTTTTCCTGGAAAGCTCAATTTATAAGATGCTGAGGAGTGGCGAGGGAAGGCAAATAATCAAATACGCACTAATGTGATAGGGGCCAAAACAGCAGTTTGCATGGATGGGTTCTGGGAACACAGAGGAAGATGCCACCAAACCTAGCACCCTGCTCTTCCTGGAGGCTCTGCCTCCTGACCAGGATTTACATTTAATAATCCATTTTGCTTTTTTTTTTTCTTTTCTTAGTCTCTGTTGTCTCTTGATACAGACCCAGGAATCATGAGTTTCTTCCTGAGTCCTACAGCCTGTCTTTCTCAGAACATCTTCTATCCCTAGTATTTTAATACAACATCTGACCATTAGGACACATATGCTTAATGTTTTATACAAAGTGGATCCCATTTGTTCCTCTCAGCAGTCTCTAATGTAGACATTACCATCCTCATTTCTAAGGGTGAGTCTCAAAGAAGGCTGTTGCAGTTCTGGCAAATGCTCAGTGGTAAAGTGGAGATAAATCATAGACTTCCCTAAATGAGATACATGGAGGAAAATTGAGAAGTTACCTGTGGGGCCCTTTGATGGTGGGGTGGGGAGTGAGCACAGACTAAACTCCCCAGCTCACAGAGTCCCTGTCTCAAAAAACAGAAATGAAAAATGAGTGAAAGTAAATGGAGCTAAATTAATAAGCCATGTAATGTTCACGCCTGTCATTTCTCCTGTGGGAAAGGGGAAAGGGAAATAGCGTCTTTATGTGTACGTAGGGAAGGGGCTACACCTGGGGCCTAGGACAGTGTCATTTCACTGGCGGGGAACGAGAGACCCCAGAGGTTGTGAAGCGACCTGAACAAGCGGGAACATCTGCAGCTTTTCTTCTGCTTTCTTTCTTTCTCCTGCTCATTTCTGTCAGGCATTTGGGGGGTTCTTCTGCGTCATCTTATATATCCTTGTCACCCAGGTCACCATGTCATCTAGTTAAGTAAGTTAGGAAACACGCTAGGAAAAAAACATCATGATCAGACATGAAAGGCGGTCATTAAGCATAAATGAAATGGAGCAGTTGCTTCAGAGGAGTGTCATCCCCTCCATGTTGGCCGTCAGAATATTTAAGACAAAAAAAGAAAAAGAAAAGGTGAGGGCACCTGGCTGGCTCAGTCTGTAGAGCGTGTGACTCTTGATCTCGGGGGTGTGAGTTCGAGCCCCGTGTTGGGTAGAGAGATGACTTAAAAATAAAATCTTCAAAAGAATATTTTAGACAGGCACCCTAAGAAAGGAGAATCCTGCCACTCCCAGGGGATCGCCCTGTTTACAGGTGCCTTGTGTCTGTAGTGGCCTGGGGCTTCCTGGCTGCAGCCGAGGGGCTTCCTCTCGTCTCTGCTTTGTCATACGGAACATGGATCGAACCCACATTAGCTGACCCATTTAGAAAGAAAACAGTGGGTGCAAAAGCAGAAACACCGATGAGGGGGAAAGACCTGTGCGTGGCAACAGCTTCTGCCACTAACAAGGCTTGTGACCTCAGATGGTCACCTAAGCTCTCTGGGGTCCTTGTTTTTCACATGTGTAGAAGAGGTGTTGGACTAGACGTGAGATCGCAAATGCAATACCCACAGTGGCCAAACAGTGCAAATGGCCACAGTGGGCCAGGCAGGAGAAAAAATCAAGTGTTCTCTAAGGGTTAACATGCGCTTTTTCGGCCTTTGAAAAGAAATAAGTACAGAGAATGTTTTGGGGGTTGGTTTGTTTTATTAATAAACAAAAGCCTTGCTTTGAAGACTACACAATAGCAACTCACACGTGGTTTCATGCCAAAGGGCATGAGGGCGTTTTGGGGACTCTGGCAAACTGAAGAGCCTTTGGTCTAAGGGAAGCAGTCCCACCCGGAAGTACACACCAGTGTGGACAGACGGCCTTATGTTTCAAAAGAAGATCAAGGTTGAGGTTCTTATGGGTAGTTTTTTAGTCTGTAAATAGCGGTTTATTTTTTTATACGGGAATTAAATAAAAATCTGCTGGACTAAAGACAACCCTCAAAACAGAGAGAGAATTTCTGCGGGTTCTTCCCGCTCTTAGAACTCTGGAATGTTGACACTACTTTGCTCTCCTATGTGGCCTGGTCTATACGGAGTATAGCACAGAGTGCCACTACCTATAATAGTCTGACCCACGACTGGCCACCCACTCGCTGAGCACCTACTATGTACTGGTCATATTCTAATCATTTTATGAGTGTGAACTCACTGAATTTTCACAAGAACCATTTGAAATAGGTCCTGTAATTTTCCTTATTTTACAGAAGATGAAACTGAGGCACAGGAAAGTTAAAAAGCTTGCCCAAAGTGACACATTACCCTCCTTAGGTTGCTTGAGTTCCTTCCTACCCTTTAAAGCAGAGTACATAGATCAACATAACAATGGACTGTAGAGATGTCACAGAGAGACGCCTAAGTCATTGTCCCAGCAGAGAGCACATTACACTAGTGTCCTGGTGTCCGAGGCTCCCTTTCCTCACCCCTTTGCTCTGTCCCACCTTTGTAGAGAGCCCTGAGCTGTGTGTTTTTTGAGCCCAGCTCCATTATTTCCAATGATGGCTTGTGTTGGGTCACTGATGCTATAGCCTGTGTTTAAAGCAATACAGTATGTTACCCAAATCATTTCCATCTGAAGTGGTTTAATTGAAAATCAAAATGACTTTTTCCGTAAGTAGTTCCTTCAAAATAGTCTCAGATGTGATGAAGCAGGTGATGCTTGGGGAAAGGGATTCTTTCTAGTTATCCTAAAATCTGTCAGTCATCAAGAATGTATCCACATCCTTTTATGCACATGGAAAGCACCGGACATAGGCTGGGACCTTCCTCACCGAAGCTCAAGGCCTGCCTGGCAGAGATGTTACTTATTTCACAAATTCTAATTCTTATCAGGGGTGGGAAATTTTTGCCTTTAAACTTCACCTCTTTTCCCTGTAACGACTTAAGCAAATTCAGAAATTTCAGTACATTAGGAAGAAAAGTTAAGGTTGAAAAATTAAAGAATCAGTTACAAAAGTTACCGTTCTAAGAAAGCTCTTTTCAATAGCAATATCCTTAGTATATTTGAAGTGTGAACTTTTCAAACTTTTAACATAAAACATTTTTTTCATGAATATATGTAAATGCAAGGCAAAATTGAAATATCTTTGATTTTTGGAAGCTACAAGATTCTTGGCTCTATTTTCTGGCTGAGTAGCAGAATTACCTGAGGGAATCATCACAGATCGAGCTATCTGGGCTCCTCCATAGGATGATCTCCGTTGTTTTGTCATTTCCAAGTTTGAGAAGTCATTTAGACTCCTCTGGTCCATAAGTGCACTGGGAACCTGTGAGGTGCTTTAATATCCATCCATTCCACCATCCCTTGTTCTCTTGCTTTGCAAAGAAGAAAAGGGAGTTGAGGTTCAAAGCTCCCTTCTCAGTCTAGCTCATGCATACACATCTATGCTGATTCTTTCATGCACAGTATTTGTCTCATAAGTGCCCTGGCAGTTAATTAGCCAATAGAACTGAATTCTTCAGAGCTCTTTGGAGAGTTTGTCTGTAATTCATCCAAGTTATTCAGAAAAGTGGGGTTGTTTTATTGTTCTTTTTTAACCTAAATAAAATGTGGTAAACAAATGCAAAAACAGATCAAAAGTGAGTACATTCCGTGGGTGCATACCAGTTGGGAAAAGAATGATTTAAAATTCTATTGAGTGTCTGTTGATAGAGTGGTTAAGACTTTGCATAGGTATTTATAAAATTATAATACACAATGGGACATGAAATATTTTTATTGAGTTCTTTTATGTATATCTGTGGCCTGTAATCTCAGGAAATCTCAAGTGCCTTTGATTCTGCTCTAAGAAATTTGGCCTTTTCTTTGAATTGCTGTGAACTTTGAATAGCTGCTGAAGTGAGTAATGGTAATAAAGGGAGTATTTTCATTGTGTGTTAAGTCCTTAAATGACTAAAACCGATCCTTGAGGAAACAGTTTTCTTCCTCTTTGTGTTCTTTTTTGTTTTAAACAACATCTTCTATTCGGATAGTAAGTTTAGGTAAAGGAGGTAGGATTTCTCAAAACCAAGGTGTGGGATGAGGTTCCAGACAGCCAAAAACATTGCCTTTCATAAAATGTTCCTTTTCTCTTTGAAACTGTTCTCTAAGATGAACTTATGATTTTTACACTCTACAGAAGACTTTCCCGAATTCCAGAAGTTTTCAAAACAATCTCATATGGGGGCATCTGACTGAGAAGAGCATTCACCTCTGAAATGCCAAAGTCATATTAAATACTTTGAAAGGAACAGAGGAGTAGTTTTAAATAATATCACTAAAAGTTTAAATAGCTACTTCTGTTCTTCTTGGGAATTTAAATTCTTGGTTTAAGGGGCTCTGACTCTACTTTCTTGTTCTCAATTTCTGTCTGAATTCTGTGTTCAGACGTGAATATTTTCCCTGAATGGAACTCTTACCAAGTCAAAGCAGAATATGGTCTCTCTGTTAAAACAAATGTAACTATGGTTAAGATGGTGCCCTGGAGAAGCACCTTCTCTTCATACAGGTGAGCTGGTTATTGCCAATGAACCTGAGAGCCGTTTTCCTCAGCTCATCTCACAGGGGGCCAGATTTTACTTTGGAATACCCAGTAAATGTCTTAGGTCAGGAGGTTCTGTAGGTAGAAACCAAAAGATGTTGGCCTTTAGTAAGTGTGTGGCCCGTGCAAATACTTTGGGTACTTCAGCTCTTTAACCAGGCATATCAGTTATTTCTTCCTCTTAGGAAACAAATGAATTTGAACAGAGCAGAATCATGACGATATCCATTCTTGAGCTTTGATCCCATTTTTTTTAACTCACCTGAAGCAATAAAACTATAATTTTCTTTGTTTTCAGACTTGCTTTATCAATACTTTGGAAAATGGAGATAAAATAGTCTATGGGGGGAAATGGTCAATTTTGGAATTAGGAAATAGTTAAAGAAGAAGTGGAAAGCACCTTCTGGGAAAAAAAAAAGTACACTTTCATTACAGAGAGCTCGTCTACAGTAACCTTTCAGCTCTATTGTCCTTATTGATTTTGTCTGCACACCAAACACTGCATGGCAATGAAGAGGAATCACCATGTGTGGGGTGAGGGGAGAGTGGTCTGCTAGGAGGCTGCCATCTGCATCAAAGTCGTTGCAGAATTCAGGTGTTAAGTGGCCAGACCAACAGATCTGAGGAGGCAGAACCACAGCTGTGGCAGGCTCAGGAGCTTGTCCCTGTGCTCTGTACAGCAGTTTCTGGGCTTAGGAAAACTGGCCACCTGCTAGCATATGACTTTCCCAGGACTCAACTGAAACACAAAGGGTTGGGTTGTGTTCTAGGTCTCAGCTTGCCTGGGTCTCAACCTAGAATGTCTCTTCCAGCAGAAGAGCCTGGGCCTTGGTATGTTTAAAAATGTCCCCAGGTGATTCTAATGTCACTAGGATTAGGAGTGAGTCAACTCCATGATTCTGGAGGCCTTTGCTAGCCAGCCCAACTCTGTGAGGAGGAGAGGAGGAAGAAGATTCATAAGGAATTTTGACTTAGGGGTGGAGGGAAATGCAGGTCAATGAAAACTCAATGATTGCTTTCTCTCCCACTCATACTCTGCTCTTGCCTGGAAAGGGAGATTATTGAATCTGAGGATGCTGAAGGCCCGCACCAGCTGTGCCAGTGCCCAAAGGTGGAGGATTTGCCCCCCATGCACGAGGCTTTTTAAGTCCTCAGGCTCTGAAAGGATGGAGATAGTGGAGAAGTTCATTAAAGATGCATTGTCCCCTCCATCCCGTGTCAGTCTTATCAGCCGCTCATTCTAATAACAGATGCAAACAGCGTTCCATGTTCTTTTTCCTATGTAAGAGCTCACTCAGATTAATAATGGGAAGAAACAGTCTGAGGAAAGGAAAGTTGTATGTCATGAAAAATGATGCTGTGAACTCTCAGCAGCCCCTCACTTTCTAGGGACCATGCAAATAAAGAATTGTGGTTAGGGGCACCTGGGTGGCTCAGTCAGTTGAGCTCCCACCTCCTGGTTTCAGCTCAGGTCATGATCTCAGGATCATGATATCGAGCCCCGTGTCAGGCTCCATGCTCAGCAGAGTCTGCTTGAGATTCTCTTTCCCTCTTCCTCCCTACCGCTTGCATGCACACTCTCTCTCTTTCTCTCTCTAAAATAAATAAATAAAATATTCTCTAAAAAGGATTGTGGTTGGAGAATGTGTGAAGGGGAATTAAAGTAAAGAAGTTATTTCAGGGTCAGATACACCTGGGAGAACTCATTTTTCTCAGTTTTGTCATCTTGAGCAACTTAACTTTGAGTCTCCCTTTTTTCTTCTCCATTGTGGGAATAACAAGGCTAACTTTTAGGCTCTTATTTTAAAGGGCTTCCCTAGACATGATTTCATCTAACAATTGGAGAAAGCGAATGGTAACGTGTACAGCACATGTTAGGCATTCAACAGACTGTAGCTAGTATTATTATGACACATCTAGCCCTATCTGTCTATTCATCTTTCTCTTCATACAGGCAGATTCCCCTCTTACCCTTCCCCACTCTAGTCTACCTTATTGACTAGCACCATGGAAGTTGTTGAGAGCCTAAAGGTTCAGAATTGGAGAAAATGATAAAACTCTGAAAAAATGTGGATTTCAAGAGCACTGAACCCAGGCCACGTTCCCAGACAGGACTGGCCTTTGTGGTAGTATCTTCTCCCACTGCGCCATCTGTCATCCCCAGGCCCTATCTACCCACATTTTCTCCCTTAGGTATATGGTTCTCTGAAATTCCATCCACTAAAGCACCATTCCATGTAAAAAATAAAGAATCCAGAAGATAAAAAGCTCAAGGGAAGATCATTCACATGTTAGTGTGAACGGGTTAAATCTGTGGGCTTTGCTGTATCAGCTTATCTCAGAATACTGGAATTTAGGATGTGGGGTTTAGAGTAGAAGAGATAGGAAAATCCTTTTTCTAAAGTAATTTAGGAATTTATAATCCTCTGGGTTAAGTCTGAGTGAGTCTTCTTGACCAGGGGTGCCAGGGAAGAGAGGTATTAGGAAGTAGCATAGGGATACGGAAGTGAAGAGAAAACCAACAAACGCAACTTACAAATTACAGCCATCATTTCTCTGGTTTGCCATGTGACATATGGATACAAAGGAGAGAGAAAGCACTGTTCCTCTTGGTCCTCCTGCCCTCATACTCTCAGGACCCAGACCTCAGGCTGGTACTATCATAATGAACTACTGAAGGACTGGCCTGCATTCCCAACTCCATTTACTGCACGTTCTCTGTGGAGTGCACCAAGTGGCAAACCGAGAGGTTGAAAGGAACTTTTAGAGCAAGCCCACTGAATTGGGGTCTTACAATGGCTGTATTCTTTCCTTATCTGTTTACATGAATACTGAAAGATAGATCGTCATTCATGATGATTCCACTGTCTTTAAACAGATCAAAATATGTTTTTCCAAGGACTTTCTACTACACTAAATTAATAAATTAGCATAATAAATCCATTTTCTCTCCACTAATGCCAAGCTTATACTTTATTCTAAATTAGCAAGCTTCTGCTGTAATTATAAGTGATGATCTGAAAACAATTCCTTTGCAAATACTCTCTTAAAACCTTTTTATTTCATTTACAAAATAACTTGTAAATGTATTCATAAGATCTGTCTCTTGGGTCACTATATTTAACTTGTCTAACCCTATTATTATTGTTTTTTTTCTTCTCCATGAATTCTTATTACCTATTTTTACCTAAATATTTGGACATCACCAATGGAGGAAGAGTAATGAAAATTGCCACAATAACAATTAATATGTGTTTTACAGTTTATACTTTGACAACATCATCTCATTTGATCCTCACATTAACCTTTCAAAATAGGAAGGGCAATAAGTTCATGTTCACTTTAAAGCAACTGAGTTTCACAGAGGCACTTGGACTTTCTAAGGGTCATACAACGTCAGGCTACAGTGGATTCAGCCTCTTGACTCCAGTTCTCATAGCCTTGCAGGAGTAGCATTAATTACATTCTACATCAGTGGTTCTCCCATTTGGCTGTGCCTTGGAGTCATCTGGAGAGTTTCAAAAATTATTGATGTCCTGGTTCTACCCCAGGGATTCTGATTTAATTGATCTGGTGTGTGGCCTGGGCACAAAAATTTTAAAATCTCCACAGGTGAATTCTAATAGCAGCCTGGGTTGAGAATTACTACATGACAAGGCATTAGATTCAGCTCTGTGTGTGTGTGTGTGTGTGTGTGTGTGTATGTATGTGTGTGTGTGTACTATATATATAATTTCTTGCTCATATCATGCTGAAGCTTCCTGCAGCCATGGTCTTGTTTTCAGTAACCTACCACCAGCATTTCCCCCAGAATAGCCAGCCCCATGCCTTTTGTTTAAGAGTCACGTTGACCTTCTGCAGAATGTGGGAGTTGGTTCTTGAAAGATACTAAAATTCAGATAAATGAAAAGGTTCTTTGCTTCTATGGATACTGTGATGAGAGGCAGCAGAGGATTATGGGTACTCCAGTGAGGTTCAGCAGAGAATTATGGGTACTCCAGTGAAAGACAGCAGGGGATTATGGGAACTCCAGTGAAATGTGGCAAAGGATTATGGATACCCTGATGAGAGGCAGGTGGGGGATTATGGGTAAGCTTAGAGCCTTTAGAGACCAACAGCCTAGGTCCAGATCCCAACTGATCCTAACTTCTCAGGGCCCTAGGCCTAGGGACCTTACTCGTAGTCATTCAGTCTCAGTAGTGAACTTGTAGCTAGAGAGGCAGTGGAGAGGTGGAAGGCAGGCCAAGGCTCTTGGGAGAACAGGATGGCATTGACTGGAGCAGAGGCCTGGATGGAGTGAGCACTAATGCAGGTGTCTGAGGAAACAGAAGTGTCCAGGAAAGCCCTGTGGGTCTAAAGGCTCTGCTGGAAATGGAAAACCATAAATAGGAGGGAACCATGGACACAAAGAAAATAAGACAGGATTCTAAATTCATCCTAATTATTTGTTGCCTGTTAACTGAGCTTGAGGCTGAGGCCTCTGTTCCTTTTGTAAAATTCAAACAATTAGCAAGTTTTAGAGAGTGACTTTGTCCTTGACATAATGAAAGGCAGGCCCTGGAAAGACAGTATAAACTTGGCAGGGTGTGGACAGCCAGGCTCCAGGGCTGATCCTCATAAGGAACTCCTGGAACCCCTCTCAGCCCAACAAATTCAAAAGCCTTTTCATTTGGAGCTGAGTTTTCAGAGTGGCCTGAACCAATCTTTTACCAGTGTCTGGGATTGTTCTGGGCACACAAAACCAGCTGAGTTTCATAGGCTGTTAGATGATGAAAACTGGGTGGCATCCTTACTGTGTAGCCAAAGTTGTGGCCAGAATGCTTCAGGCCTAGTGTCTGTGGTGATGGGGAGAATCTATAAAGTGGTCATCTGGTATCTTGGAGACAAGGACTGCAGAAGAGGTTGCATAATCTCACTATGTGGGTAGTCAGGAGCAGAAGTCATTTTCGAGTAGCTGTGTACAAGGTGGCCAGTCTTGGCTATCCATGATTTTCTTGCTTTCTTTTTAAGATTTATTTATTTATTTGAGTGAGAGAGAGCAAGGGGAGGGCAGAGGGAGAGAGAGAATCTCAAGTAGACTCCCCGCTGAGCAGGAAGCCTGATGCAAGGCTCCGTCCCAGGACCCTGAGATTATGACCTGAGCCAAAACCAAGAGTGGGCCACTTTACCGACTGAGTGACCCAGTGCCCCTGCTATCCGTGAGTTTCTAAGGGAAGATTTGCATGACACATGAACGTCAGCCATGGTGTAAAGATGAGCAGTGTAGTTAGCAAGCCGTAGGTGCTCCAAAGGAGGATAGTTATCTCAAGTGTCTAGCCACCTCACTTTGCATATGAGAAAAACAACGTCACAGATAACCAAGGGGCTTTAACAAGGCCACACTGCCCATGAGTAGCAGACATGGATGAGGAAACCAGTCCCTTAGCTAGTTTTCTATTTTCTCCCTCCCTGTGGCAACAGAAGGTTGCCTAGCACTAAGATGACCGTGGATGAATCTAGAAGACGATTTGTCAGAGTGAGGTGGAAGACCTATAGGAGAGGTGTTTGTCTCAGGAGCCATGACTTGCCCATCTTTAAATGCACATGATTTTGCACAAAGAGTGGCTATACAAGTTTTTGATGCATAAACATAATGACTTTTCTGATGATCTTTTAGGACCATGTTTATTTTTGCTAACGTATCTGAATATCCTTCCCTCACTTACCAGGATGAATCATCTGGCAGGGTTACAGGTGTCTTCCCCAGACAGCCCTTTGCTTCGCCGCTCCCACTGTGGCTCTGAATGGCTTGTCAGAATGTACATCCCACTCGATGACAAAGAAGCACCTCAAGTGAGAGCTTCCTGCCTCTTTCAGGGGTTAGGGATAAAAATAATAGTTTTTAATGTCAAAAAGCACACCGGGACAATATTTCTGGCAACATTTCTACAGTAAAATCTTTAGTCGGGTCCTACTCTATGCACTGAGTTTTGCCTGACTAGAGAGAGCAGATATTATGTAAATTACACTAGAAAAAATGTGATATTCTTGCTTTATCCTTAAGTTCCATTTAGGTGCAAATAGGTGAGGCTTCTCTCTGATCTGACATGAGCCCCCAGGAGAATTAACTACATAATCCGTCTCTGACTTTCAAAAGTCTAACTAATGCACCTCATTAGAGCTTTTCTTTTAGGTATAACCCCAGGAAGGAAGGAGGTGGGAAGAATAGAGTACCTTGATTAGGAGTGGGTCTATGAGTCTCCAGAAATTCCCAGGACATTTTAGGCTAGATAACTCTATGGCTTAAACACTGATGTGTTCTTGTGTGAGATGCATGTGGTAGGCATGTCAGTTAAAGGATAAGCATGCAAAATCTCTTTCTAGGAGTGGAAATCAATTTAATGGTGCTTTTATCTTCTATGCAAATATTCTATCACTCCATTGCTTTATGTTTCTGATGGCACAATACTTTTTTCAAAATAGTTTTCTGTTGAAAGTACTTAAGAATATTTAAGTAGTTCGGTATTAATTTTACACAGTGTCATTAGGGGTAAAACAAGGTGATACCATCTGCATCGAATAGCATCACATTTGACAACATTGGACATCCATTGAGTGCCTTCTGTGTTGTGCAGGGTGTGGTGATGGGGTGTAAATATGTAAAATGTTGTTCCTGCCCCTGACGGTCTTGAATTATAATTGGGAGCTGGCAAACTGCATACGGTGTCTGTTTACTGAACTTAGAATGACATATTCTCTTCTCCATATAAGCTATTTATTGTTCTTGTTGCTGTTATTATTATTATTATTATTATTACTGGTCTTATTGCATTTGAAAACTTAAAGTATTCTTTCCTAGCAGAGGCAATCAATCCCCTCCCAATTCACTGGTGTTTAACAAACAAAGAAGATACATAAGTTTCTGCCAGCAATTATCAAAAAATATATATAGTCGGGATACCTGGGTGGCTCAGATGGTTAAGCATCTGCCTTCAGCTTAGATCATGATTCCAGGGTCCTGGGATCGAGTCCCGCATCTGGCTCCTTGCTCATCGGGGAGCCTGCTTCTCCCTCTGCCTGCTCTGCCTGCCACTCTCCCTGCTTGTGCTTTCTCTCTCTCTCTCTCTTTCTGACAAATAAGTAAATAAAATCTTTAAAAAAAATTATATATATATATAAATATATATAATATACAATAAAATATATATATTTTGACCATATTTTCTGAAACAAAAATTTGGACATATTAGTCATATGACAATGTATATTTACAGGGACAGTGAAAGTAAATTTTAAATTACTTTAATTTACTTTAAATTGAAATGTTTTCCAGGAATCTCAGACATGTGGCTGTTATAGACATATATAAAGACATCAGTAATACAGCACCCCACATACCAATCACTAGTTAATGACTGAATTATCAATTCCTTTGGGGATGGCCATTGCTCAGTTCATGAGCTCAGCTTCCCTCTGGAGGCTCTCTGGATCCCCTGTCTTGTGAATTCTTTCAAAAAACGGGCAGGGGTGCCTGGGTGGCTCAGCCAGTTAAGCATCTGACTCTTGATTTCAATTCAGGTCATGATCTCAGGCTCCTGGGATTTGAGCCCTACATCAGGCTCCTCACTCAATGGGGAGTCTGCTTGAGATCCTTTCTCCCTCTCCCTCTGCCCCTCTGCCGGCTCACGTGCACATGCACGCAGGTGCACTCTCTGTCTGAAATAAATAAATCTAAAAGGAAAAACAAAAAGCAGGGGCAGGGAAAATGGGGGCAGAGGAGGAAGAGAAAGATTGAGTGCAAATTTTGACATTAACTTATGAGTGATCATTAATGACCTCCAAGTGTTTAAGTGTAACCATCAACCACTGAAATTCCTCATTTCCATGACACTCTGACTGTTACTGGTTTCTTTATGCATATGTTACACTCAGACAACCATCCAGGGACTACGAGCATATAATTTCTGTTGCTAATCTTCTTAGATGTCCAGCCATCTGGAGCATACCCTTAAATGAAAATTATGGCTCAGTTTTTTATACCATCCTGTTCCACTGTGGAGTTTTCCTTTATGTAAAGTGGCTTTAGAATTTAACTTTTTTTTTTTTAAGGAATTGAGTGTTCCTGATAGATGGAACAGACAATAAAAGCATCATCTGAAAATTTATTAATGTAACTTCCCAGAGCTGTTCAATATGGAAGATAGTTGGCAATACTGAGGAGTGTTTTGAGTGAAGAATAATGTGGAGTAGATATGAATTGGTATGCCAATGGCCATGGGATCATATTAGAGACATAAAGAAAACACTTTGTTCTCTTATCCATCATACACATTTAATCTTGGGGATTTTACCATGTGCTTAGATCACTTTGGAAGTCAAATCCAGGGATAAAAAAGAAGAGTTTTATATGTTTTTCCTGACAGTAGTAATGTTAAACTGTGAACATTGGGATGTTCTTTTAAAATCCTGTGATTTATATGACTCTATTTTCTCCCCTTTAAAATTTAGTATGCTAGGACTGAACAAAAGCTGCTAGCATTCCCTGGGAATGTTGTTACGGTGTTTGCTGAAGTGCTGTCTGAAGTGACAATATATTCTGGGCACCCTCCCCACCACCAGAAAACAAATGAGTAAATAAATCACAGAAGCCAAAACCACCAGGGCACACTGGGGCGGTTGTCAGCCAGAGGACTAGCCTCTACATTTGCATTTAGCTTGTATTCTGGTGTGTGTTTATGTTTTTAACTAATTGAATCATCATTAACTATGAAAGTGGTAGTGGTTTGTTAAACCTATTCTGCTGGTAGTCATCTGAGGCCAGACCTGATGACGTCCCTGATAAAATCACCCACTCCCTGGAAGAATGGCCTGGGAGCCTTGGAAGAGATGCCATCAGCAGCGTGGTTGATGGTTACATAAAGACTGAGATTCTCAGATAAAGTTATCATTAAGGAAAAATCTAAAGGGGCAGGAGAAAGTCTAAAAGAAATACCCCAAGTCTGTGGAAAGAGCATGACAATTGAAATCAGAACAGCATTTAAATTCTGGCTCTCCCACTACTGTGAATAACCTATCAGAGCCTGTTTTCTTGTCTGTAAAGGGGGGTCTAGACTATTTGCCCAATATCCCCATTCCTCTGAGCATGTAAAATGGTATTATGAGGTTGTTTGGTTTAACTCTGAGGTGTTATACTGCTACTAGATGGTATTTATTATGTCTTTTATGTTCTGGAAGGAACTTGATGTTTCAGGCTAACATCACCCAAGTCTCTGCCTTTATGTAATCAGTCCTAAATTATAGCTTTTTGTATTTTCACTATTAATTAGTAAGTGGATTTAATGCATGGTTGGATATTCAAAATGAAATAATTCTAATCCAATTTCTACAACTGTCTAGCTTTTCCAAAGTTGGGTAGTTTGATGTCTCTTCACATTCCCTGTGGTCTCATTGTGCCATCTTCAAGTTAGACAATTATACGTACTTGAGGTGGGTTTCTTTTTTCTTTTCTCTTTCTTTCTTTCTTTCTTTCTTTCTTTCT